>NC_133325.1:638205863-638559196 GCF_042186555.1 Aquarana catesbeiana
CCGACAGACTTCCGGCGGACTTTCGGCGGACTTGCAGCAGACTTTCTAACGAACGGACTTGCCTACACACGACCACACAAAAGTCCGACGGATTCGTACGTGATGACGTACACCGGACTAAAATAAGGAAGTTCATAGCCAGTAGCCAATAGCTGCCCTAGCGTGGGTTTTTGTCCGTCGGACTAGCACACAGACGAGCGGATTTCGGGGTCCGTCGTAGTTACGACGTAAAGATTTGAAGCATGTTTCAAATCTAAAGTCCGTCGGATTTGAGGCTAAAAAAGTCAGTTGAAAGTCCGGAGAAGCCCACACACGATCGGATTACCAGCCAGCTTTAGTCCGTCGGCGTCCGTTGGACTTTTGTAGACGAAAAGTCCGACCGTGTGTACGCGGCATTAGAGAGATTCAAAGACACTTATCTGTCTCTTCTAACACCCCCTCATATCCATTAGGATATGCTCCCTATTAGCTTAATGATCTCTGTAGATGCTGTGCTCTAACATTTTTTTGAGAAGCCTCTTAAAAATCTTCAGGGGTAGTTAATTATTGATTGGTTCATACCTGGTTTAACTTTCTTAAGAGGTACTGCTTTCTACCTATGATGAATACTCTGTTCTTCATACTGTTCAAGTTTTCTTGATGAATGTTTAACTGACCCATTACATGGACTTCTGCAACTCGAGAATTTGACCCTTCCCAGATGTCTATTTTGATTGTTACTTATGATGAATTTTATTTTTCTGTTTTTTCTTCTTTCTTTTCATTTCACGACCGCCCTGGGAACGATCTCAATAATATGTCATCATCTTACTGATTTATCTGACCATACACCACATTACTCAACTGCTCTCCGCAAACTGACCTATGCTTTTTTCAACATCCAATAAGAACATTACAGGTCAGCATTTACAGCACTCGCAGCACATCCATATCACACATGGACCGTCTTCAGTACATGCCATCTTCTTATATCTATCCCACAGATCAGTGGACCTCGTCCCTTACTGACAGGTTTTACTTTTCTCTACTATTCCGTTTGGTCACCTTCCCAAACAGTGGTTTCAATTGACTGCTTGATTTCTTCACTCAACCCTTCTTTAAATCACCACTGACCCGTTCCGGTACCATATACCACAACAGTTTACTCGTATATAGCCTAGCGAGCAGGCATCGCTAGTCCCCGGATTTTTTACCGCTACCTATAACCCCTATCAATACTAAACATCGGACATCAAAGTATTCTCATTCCCACATACCTAGTCCCCCTCACACCACCCCCTACTTTTGAACGAACTACTCTCGTCCTGAATAGAATTCAACGCCACTACTAAACTTGTCTCGCCCAACGCAAGGGGACTTAATGTCCCCGAGAAACGTACTCAAGTCCTCCTATCTATGCATAAACTTAAGGCAGATATTATATACATCCAAGAAACTCATTTCAAAACGGACTCTACCCCCAAATTCTCCAACTTACATTATCCAACAGCTTTTCACACTACCAACAAACAATCAAAAACAAAAGGAGTCTCTATCCTTATCTCAAAACAGTGTCCACTCATAACCACAGACACTCTAGCGGATGCAGATGGAAGATATCTATTTGTCAAAGGTTCTCTCTTCGGTAAGCGTTTAACCTTAGCGAACATATACGCCCCCAACATTAAACAAGTCCCGTTTTTTCGACACACACTGCAATTGCTCGCATCGTTTCAAGAGGGTATTCTAATAACTGGAGGAGACTTTAATGTTCCCTTAAACCCATTACAAGATACATCTTCGGGATCATCCAAATTACCCTTCTCTGTGTTGCGAGCAATTAAAAAGTGTTTCCAAGAATTGACATTACATGACGCATGGCGTACCTTAAACCCCACAACTAAAGATTATACTTTTTTCTCCAACCCACATGGAAGCTACTCCAGACTTGACTATTTCTTTATTTCACAAAGAAATCTCACCATGCTCAAGAACACCTCCATCGAACCAATGTACATATCAGATCACCACCCGATAACCATGTCCTTGGAATTCCTATCCAACCACACTCGCTCACAAATATGGCGTCTTGATCCCTCACTGCTTACAGACAATTCAATAGTATCTACTATACATGACAGTCTCAAACTTTATTTCCAGGATAACGACTCTCCTGAAATTTCCCCAATGATAAAATGGGAAGCCCACAAATGCACCATACGGGGGAAACTAATAGCTATTGCTTCCAAAAGAAGACGAGAAAGACTAGCACATATTTCCATCCTTTCCAAACGCATACAGGAATTAGAAAAAATACATAAGAAAACACAAGCTATCTCCACATTTGAAGAACTCACTCGGGTGAGGACAGAGTTGAAAGATGTGTTACACAAACAAATAAAACGCAATTATATATTATCACAAAAACTATTCTACGAACATGGCAACAAATCCGGTAAAATTCTAGCCAGAGCCCTCCGTGCAAAAAGATCATCTTCAACAATTCATTCCATTAATGACCCTTCAGGTTCTAAAGTAACTTTCAATACGCTGATAGCAGACCAATTTGTGAATTATTATTCGCAACTATATAATATCCACAAAAAACCGTGATAAACAATGATCATAGAACACACTTGATTAAAGACTTCTTAGCCCAATACGGTCCCAAACCCATTTCTGACGCAGCAGCATCACGCCTAGAACATCCCATCTCTAAAGATAAATTAGATATTGTACTCAAACAACTCAAAACAGGCAAAAGTCCAGGACTGGATGGCCCAACAGTAGGATACTATAAGGAATTCATTGATACGCTTCATCCCCACTTCTTAAATGCTTTCAATTCCCTCTCATCCGAGAACCCCCCTCCCAGAGATCTTCTCACAGCTCACATAGTGGTTATTCCAAAACCTGATAAAGATCCAAATTTAATTCCCAACTATAGACCAATATCTCTACTAAATGTCGACCTAAAAATATATGCAAAAATTTTGGCTAATAGACTTTTACCCCTTCTCCCTAGCCTTATCTCCTTAGACCAAGTCGGTTTTATCCCAGGTAGAGAGGCCAGGGACAACACCCTAAAGGCAATCAGTATTCACAACTGGCTGACTTCAAAGAAGCAACCGGGATTCCTTCTTTCCTTTGATGCGGAGAAGGCATTCGACAGAGTGGCCTGGGACTACCTCAAAGAGGTCCTAACACACATAGGCATACGAGATCGCATGCTACAACTTATACTTGCTCTGTACTCCACCCCAACAGCCAAAGTCCGGATAAATGGACACCTGTCGGATGCCTTCTCCATATCTAACGGTACAAGGCAAGGATGCCCACTCTCACCGCTTATTTTTGTCTTGTCACTAGAACCATGTCCAACACGTTTAAAAGACAATCAAGACATTAAAGGAATAACCATCACAAAATCTACTTATAAATTAGCGGCCTTTGCGGATGACATCCTATTATTCCTAAAAGAGCCGCACATTACGTTGCCCAATCTCCTCAAAGATCTTACTCTGTTTGAAAATCTCACCAACCTTAAAATCAACTTCGCTAAATCAGAGGCCTTAAATATCACTCTGCCACCTGACATAATGATACAATGTCAAAATAATTTTCCTTTCAAATGGAAACCAAATGCCATTAAATACCTTGGGATCTATATTCCGACCTCACTATCAGACTTATACAGCATAAACTACACTCCCATTATCCAAACTATTCAAAAAGACCTCAAAGCGTGGTCAACGGGTGTGTTCTCATGGTTTGGCAGAATTTCTATTATAAAAATGACCATATTACCAAAATTTCTTTACTTGCTCCAAACGGTCCCAGTGTCACTACCACGAACTTTTTTCAATTCATACCGCAAATCCTGTATGGAATTCATCTGGAACGGTAAGCAACCTAGAATGAGTTTCAACAGAATGACCATACCCAAAATGAAAGGTGGGTTAGGCTTACCTGATATTCGAAAATACTATTGGGCCTGTCAACTTTCTAGAATAGTTGACTGGAATGTTCACCCTGAAACCAAAGCTTGGATTGCCATTGAACAAGCCTTCTCACACCTACCGCTCCATACTCTACCCTGGATTCACCCTCGTCACATCTCTCCACATTGCAAACAACATCCCCTTATCGGTTCAACACTGAATTCTTTTAATACGACATGTAAACAATTACACATTTCTTCCTCTCCAGGCCCTCTCACGCCAATCAAACATAACCCAGACTTTCTACCAGGCATTGACGACTCTTTCCTTCATGGAATAGGATCCCAGACAAGGATGACAGCGGGAGATTTCTTCGCTAAGGGGAAAATTAAACCGCTTTCTTCTTTGAACTCCCAAGGAACGAACCACCAGATCCCTTTCTGGTCATACATGCAAATCAGACATTTTCTCCTTGATCCCCAAAATAGTTCTGCGTACTCAAGAAACCAATCACACTTTGAATCCCTTTGCTCTGCCACCGAACCACAACGTCACCTGATATCCACCATGTACTTGAACCTCTTTCTTGAGCATACTTCCAAAACAAATATTGCTAGTGCAAAGTGGGAAAAAGATCTTTCCATCCAATTCTCTGATAAGGAATGGGGAAAGATATACTCTAATATTCACAAGGGCTCAATTAATGTAACAACTCAAGAAAACGGATATAAACTTTTCTCCAGATGGTACAAAATACCTCTCAAGTTACACACCATTAATCCGGAGATTCCACCCAATTGTTGGAGATGTAATGACAAAAACGGATCAATCCTTCACATATGGTGGGACTGTCCTGCAATCTCTACCTTCTGGACTAAAGTTTTTTACCTCACCTCCCAAATGACTTCACTTCATCTAGATTTCTCTCCAGCCCAAGCCCTCCTACACCACTCCTCCCTACCGATGAAAACTTATCATAAATCTCTAGCTCTACACCTACTAAATTCAGCCAAACTTTGTATCCCAGTTCTCTGGAGATCACCCAACCCACCCACAATCGCAGACTGGTTTAAAAGAGTAAACAAAATAGCTGAAATGGAAGAACTTGTACATCAAGCACAAGACTCCTCCACTAAATACAGGAACATTTGGGCCTGTTGGCAACATTTCCGCACAACACCTGAATATACCCAAATAATCAGTTAGGAGTCCTACTCCATTACATCATAAGACACATCATACATCCCCACTGTATACCTCCCTCCCTATAGCCTTTCATAAAACAAAAAAATACAGGATGCAACTATATCATTACTCTTGCAGATATCATTTTATTGTTCCACTACGCTTTCCTTCCTGGGACATGGTTCTTCTGAAAAGATACTTCCCGTTAGACCCATGGCTGAGCCAGGGACGGGAAAGAACTCTCCCCTACATTTTTTGTACTTCTCACTGTACTTTGATCCACATTTACTCGACACTTTCCTATGATAGGTATCATTTGTTGTATGCTATGATTTTATCTCAATCTACTAATAATATCCTTCATCTGGGCACCATGTGCCAGGATTAATTTTACACTTTCACACAGACATAGTAATCAACGGTTATCCCAAACACAATCCAACAAAAATCCTCGCCCCATACACTAGTGCTCTACATTGGTATTTTATTATAATATTGTTTTTTTTCTCTTCTCTCCTTTTTTATTCTCTTTTTCTCCTAAAGATCAACATGTCTACACACTATTTTACTTGCTCTGATATATATTCTCTACATTTTACGTCCCCACTCATCTGTAATCCCATAAACCCACACTCAAGATGTAATGTGTGTTTCAACAATTCCAAAGTATTATATGTAATTACTTGTTAAAATATACCATTGTACTTTCTGAAGTGTTCCCTCTGTATAACACTGTTATCATTTTATCTATTACCATACTTTTCTGTACTACATTTATATATGGATTTAATAAAATAAAGCTTTATTGGAAAAAAAAAAAAAGAAAGCTCTATTTGTGGGAAAAAAGGACACAAATTTCATTTGGGTACAGCATTGCATGACCGCGCAATTACCAGTTAAAACAGTGCAGTGCCAAATTGTAAAAAGTGCTCTGGTCATTGAGTGGTTAATAAAGTATCCTTGTAGATAGGCCTTATGTGCATATCTCCTCTTAATCGTCTCCTCTCCAGGGGAATACGTTTAATGTGTGTAGTCTTTCCTCATAACTAAGTTCCTCCAGCCCACTTATCTCCAATTTCAACACATCCTTCCTGGCCAGAACTGGACAGCATACTCAAGATGTGGCCAAACCAGAGTTTTGTAAAGTGGTAGAATTATAGATAAATATAGTAAGTATAGTACTAGCCTTGCTTGCTGCAGCTTGGCATTGCATGCTATTGCTCAGTCTGTCATCAACTAGGACCCCAGATCCCTTTCCGTCCTTGATCCCCCCAGGGGTTCTCCCCCTAGTGTGTAGTTTTATAGGTGATATACAGAGATGGAACAAATCCTCCTACATAGGTTGTACCCGTTAATCTGCAGCCACCTGTCCTGCACAGCCTTTTACAACAAAGAGAATTTACACAATATCTGTCAACATCTCTAGGCACACAAAGTAGGGGGTGTGAATTTGAACTCACACAGTGCATAGATAAGGGAGAATAACTCTGAGCCTGACTGGTGGGAAGAAGCACATCCCCTTTGCACACTACACAGAGAAAAATCAATCACTGGCTATGTGCTGGAGTTCTTCCTCCCACCACCATTTTTTTTTTCTTTTCTGAGAAACGCTGTCAGATGTGACTCATACAGATAACAGAGGAATGAGGCAGCAGAGAGAACACTCAGAGATTTGGAGAGAGCAGTACACAGTATAAAAGGATGTGCTTTGTTCAGATTTCAGGTCTTAAGGCTTACAACTACATTGCAACATGCAAGTGTATTGTGACAAATACAGTATCTCACAAAAGTGAGTGCACCCCTCACATTTTTGTAAATATTTTATTCTATCTTTTCATGTGACAACACTGAAGAAATGACACTTTGCTACAATGTAAAGTAGTGAGTGTACAGCTTGCATAACAGTGTAAATTTACTGTCCCTTCAAAATAACTCAACACACAGCCATTAATGTCTAAACTGCTGGCAACAAAAGTGAGTGCACCCCTAAGTGAAATTTTAAAATTGGGCCCAATTAGCCATTTTCCCTCCCTGGTGTTATGTGACTCATTAGTGTTACAAGGTCTCAGGTGTGAATGAGGAGCAGGTGTGTTACATTTGGTATTATCGCTCTCACTCTCTCATACTGGTCACTGGAAGTTCAACATGGCACCTCATGGCAAAAAAACTCTCTGAGGATCTGAAAAAAAAGAATTGTTACTCTACATAAAGATGGCCTAGGCTATAAGAAGATTGCCAAGACCCTGAAACTGAGCTGCAGCACGGTGACCAAGGCCAAAACCATACGGCGGTTTAACAGGACAGGTTCCACTCAGAACAGACCTTGCCATGGTCGACCAAAGAAGTTGAGTGCACATGCTCAGGGTCAATATTCAGAGGTTGTCTTTGGGAAATAGACGTATGAGTGCTGCCAGCATTGCTGCAGAGGTTGAAGGGGTGGGGGGTCAGCCTGTCAGTGTTCAGACCATACGCCGCACACTGCATAAAATTGGTCTGCATGGCTGTCGTCCCAGAAGGAAACCTCTTCTAAAGATGATGCACAAGAAAGCCTGCAAACAGTTTGCTGAAGACAAGCAGACTAAGGACATGGATTACTGGAACAATGTCCTGTGGTCTGATGAGACCAAGAGAAACTTATTTGGTTCAGATGGTTTCAAGCGTGTGTGGCGGCAACCAGGTGAGGAGTACAGAGACAAGTGTGTCTTGCCTACAGTCAAGCATGGTGGTGGGACTGTCATGGTCTGGGGCTGCATGAGTGCTGCCGGCACTGGGGAGCTACAGTTCATTGAGGGAACCATGAATGCCAACATGTACTGTGACATACTGAAGCTGAGCATGGTCCCCTCCCTTTGGAGACTGGGCCGCAGGGCAGTATTCCAATATGATAATGACCCCAAACACACCTCCAAGATGACCACTGCCTTGCTAAAGAAGCTGAGAGTAAAGGTGATGGACTGGCCAAACATGTCTCCAGACCTAAACCCTATTGAGCATCTGTGGGGCATCCTCAAACAGACGGTGGAGGAGCGCAAGGTCTCTAACATCCACCAGCTCCGTGATGTCATCATGGAGGAGTGGAAGAGGACTCCAGTGGCAACCTGTGAAGCTCTGGTGAACTCCATGCCCAAGAGGGTTAAGACAGTGCTGAAAAATAATGGTGGCCAAACAAAATATTGACACTTTGGGCCCAATTTGGACATTTTCACTAAGGGGTGTACTCACTTTTGTTGCCAGCGGTTTAGAAATTAATGGCTGTGTGCCGAGTTATTTTGAGGGGACAGCAAATTTACACTGTTATACAAGCCGAACACTCACTACTTTACATTGTAGCAAAGTGTCATTTCTTCAGTGTTGTCACATGAAAAGATAGAATAAAATATTTACAAATATTTAGATACATATAAAGAGAAGTTCCCCTAAGTGGACTTTAAATGCACTTAAATGTAATAAGAAAGTATAACAGAGTATGTAACAATATAATAGTAAACAAATGTTATTTAAAGACAAAATGTAAAAATATTAACGAAACATTAACATATCTAAACAGTTCGTTATTATCACCATAAGGTAAATGTATGAAAGAACTCTTCTCACACCCAACGCGTTTCGGGAAATATAGTTTAGTCCTTCTTCAGGGATGCAGAAAAAAGAGAGAAGAGAGGTTCATCTAGGATAATTGGAATATATAATAATAAGTGGATTACCATGACATGTAAAGGCATAGAAATATCTGCTTAAGATAATATAATCAGATCACTTACATAGTATTGAATGGTAAGACAGTTGTTATAATGTTTCGTTGAGTTGGTAATCGTGAATTAATGAATTTGATGACATGACAAAAAGAGGGGGAGGGATGAAACTGGTAACTGAAATAGAAAATATACAGAAATGTATACTATAATACTGCCATGAGTAGTCTATTTAAAAAAAGTTTAAGACATAGTTCTGGGATGCTGGGTAATATGTTCAAAAACTGGGATGACCGATAAAGTATTAATATACGTATAAAATAATATTGGTTCAGTTGTCTTGTAAAATTAAAGATGCCAATACAAAAATAATATAATAATACTTAGACACTCAGCCAACCAGTATGGGTCAGAGAGTGGTGTATTGGAGGGTAGTAGATGTCAGAACCTATGTGTATATATTACCTGGTCACTCTATATTATAGTGTAGAGATATCATATGAAGCAAAAGTTTTTTTTTTTTTTTAAATAAATATGGTAGACTTTCTTTTAGAAAAGGGGGGGATTTTTTGTCTTTAAATATAGGTTTGGATAAAAGGCTGGCCAATGGTTACATAGGTGAAATATTAAGATATTAAATAATAGGCTATAATAGGATAAAAAATTACCTTGTCAGAGAGGAGGTTTAGACAGACCAGCCACACGCCCCAGCATCCAGCTATCCAATGCTAGATCTGAGAGTGGGTAGGTCCGGTTTTTAAAGGTAGGGAACTCCAGACAGCTGGTGCAACAAATTGCACTCAGCTGAGATTGGAGTTCATTGCCAGAGAGACCTTATGCTGCCCCCTGAGCTGAATGCGCATGGCGCAGCCCCTAACGCGTGTGCGCGAACGTCAGCACTTTGGAGCGGCGTCGCGCACACCCGGCCCACCGACACGATATGCCTCATCGGTGGACTGTGCATGTTCGCCGGAGTGGCAAGATGGAGGCTGTGGGCGGTGATGGCAAACGTCCAAACAGCCTCCAAAGACGCCGCCCAGATTGTGGATCTGGGCAGCTTTTTGTGCCGGGCAATCATTCCAGTCAGCTGCAGCACGGGGAAGGCTAGAGGGGAACAAAGGAAATAGTCAAAAAAGTATTTGGACACGGATGGAGCGAAAAACAGTCCAACCAAATTGGCATGAAAAAGTAAAAGTCAATTTACTATCCGATACCCAACTAGATGTAGACGCAAGAACAGCAAAACCAATCTGTACTAAGTAACAAAAAACATGAGATAATACATTTTATGGACATGGGCTTAAACCAAAATACAACAATATACAGCATAGTAGGCATAAGATATTAAAAATAGGATGAAAAAGATTATGTAATTCTCTCTATATTCAAAATCATAACCATATATATCTTTCCATGGTTAAATGTACTTATCACTCATTGACATTTGAATAAGAAAAAAACCCGTGCCATGGAAAAAAACTATAATAATTCTAAATAAATGCAAAATGTATATATGTGTATATGTTTACACATACACACGTATGTACATATGCAGTAGGGCTGCCACTATAGTGTAAGGTGAATAACCCAAATAATGACAAAAAAAAAAATTATACTCAGCGCTGCCTCTCTAAATCATAAATGTACATCTACTTACATCAAGTGTGTATCATAAAACAACATATACAACAAAGTGCCGATATAGTGCCAACAATTGCATACAATCAAGTTCAATAAAGTGCAATAATAAGGTGCAATCAATCAAGTTCATCTATTGTGAGGTGTGGGGCTGGTGACACGTTGATGCAATCTTGGTGACTTCCTGTGCTCCCCTCCTAGGACCCCACTCACCAGATAGAGATGATAAATACGCCTGTAGATATTAGGATGGTGTCCCCTGTTCAGCAGATATGTAGATAGTTGTGCCTCAGAGAATTGGATATCCTCTCCTTCACCGTTTATTGTAGGTCCTACAATAAATAATAACGTTTTGGACAAGTGAAGAGAGAAGGGACATATAGTGTAATACTGCAAGGTTTATTAAAAAGGTTTAAAATCATTACACTTACATCAGAAATCTTTAAATGTGCAAAAATTGTCGCCTTGGCATCCAAACAGCTTCTGATGATGCCCAGTGGGAGGGGCAAAACATGTCAAGCTAAGGATAATCTGTGAAGGCTGTCTGGATGCCAAGGCAGCAATTTTTGCACATTTAAAGATTTCTGATGTAAGTGTAATGATTTTAAACCTTTTTAATAAACCTTGCAGTATTACACTATATGTCCCTTCCCTCTTCACTTGTCCAAAACGTCATTACTTTGATCACCTCTGACCGAGTAAAGTCTCTCCTTTCATTCAATCCCCAACCCTAATCCCCTCCAACCCACCCCTCATCCCCTGCCCCCCCCCCCGCTGTTTCGCCCCTAAACTAAAATTATTTCGCCGACATCCCTAGGTCTAAGAAACTCTTATCTCAACTCTTCTGCGTAGCTCCACGATCTTTTAAACGCCCTCCAACAAGCCCATTTCGCTCTGAACTCTTTGTTGTTATCTTCAAAGTTTGTTCTTAAATTTTCTAGTCTGAAAGTTTCCTCCACTGCGTTAATCCATTCCCATATTGGGGGACTTTCCATTTCCAACCAATTCTTGGGGATACGTTTTTTAGCCGCGTTTAACAGGTGTGGAATCAGAGTGCCCCTATATTGCCTCACTTCTCCCTCCACTCCATGAAACAGCACCACCCACGGGTCCTCCCTAATTTTTTTTTTAGTGATTTCCTTTATATACTGCAAGATCTTTCTCCAGTAATGTATGATTTTGGGACAGAACCACCAGATGTGTGCCATTGTCCCTCGGTCGCCGCAACCTCACCAACATTCTGCTGGTCTGTCCTTTTGAAATTTACTAATTCTCTCGGGAGTAGCATACCATCTTGCTAGACATTTATAGTTCATCTCTGCGGTTTTAGAATCCACTGCCGAGCCATGTGTCAGGGTCAACATTTTTCCGATACAAGTGTTATCCCTCTGTGTCCCCAACTCGTGTTCCCACTTCTTTATGTATGGCGTTATCTCCACCTCATTCATCTTCAACATCAGGTTGTAAAGCTAATGCCGCGTACACACGGTCGGACTTTCTATCCTACTTGGTCCGGCACACTTTCCGACGGACTTTGTCCGCCAGGTGCGCCGGACTTTAAAACGGACGGACTTGCCCCCACACACCCGGACTTTCCGGCGGGCTAAGTCCGCCCGTCTTTCCGACGGACTTTCGCCGGAGTTCCGGCGGACTTTCAGAATGAACGGACTTGCCCACACACGGACAAGTCCGTTCATTTTGAACGTGACTCAGGTGCGACGGGACTAGAAAAGGATGTCAATCTTGCCGCTTTTATCGGCGAGATTGACACCTTGCGAGCCCCGTCGCGGGGCATACCAGGCCCTTAGGTCTGGTATGGATTATAAAGGGAACCCCCTACGCCGAAAAAACGGCGTGGGGTCCCCCCTAAAATCCATACCAGACCCCGATCCGAGCACGCAGCCTGGCCGGTCAGGAAAGGGGGTGGGGACGAGCGAGCGCCCCCCCCCTCCTGAACCGTACCAGGCCGCATGCCCTCAACATGGGGGGTGGGTGCTTTGGGGGAGGGGGGCGCCCTGCGGGGCCCCCCCACCCCAAAGCACCTTGTCCCCATGTTGATGAGGACAAGGGCCTCTTCCCGACAACCCTGGCCGTTGGTTGTCGGGGTCTGCGGGCGGGGGCTTATCGGAATCTGGGAGCCCCCTTTAATAAGGGGGCCCCCAGATCCCGGCCCCCCACCCTATGTGAATGAGTATGGGGTACATGGTACCCCTACCCATTCACCTAGGGAAAAAGTGTAAGTAATAAAACACACTACACAGGTTTTTAAAATATTTTATTAAACAGCTCCGGGGGGGGGGATCTTCCTCCGGCTTCGGGGGTCTTCTTCCGGCTTCGGGGGTCCCTCCGCTTCATCTTCTCCCGGCGTCCGGTTGGTTCTTCTCCGCTCTCTTCTCCCGGTGTTCCTGTTCTTCGGCCGGCTCCTCTGCTGTCTTCAAGTAGCTCTCTTGCCAGCAGAGGTCCGGACTTCTGGGCTTCTGGGCTTCTGGGCTTCTCTTCCCCAGATGTTGACACGACGCTCTCTCCTGCTGGACTGCTCTCCGAGGGCTGCGTTGTGACTTATATAGGTGGAGACCCCGCCCCCTTTTGATGTCACAGTCCCTGGGCATGCTGGGACTGTGACGTTTTAGGGGGCGTGGTCACTGGGTGATGTTGACCACGCCCCCTAAAACGTCACAGTCCCAGCATGCCCAGGGACTGTGACATCAAAAGGGGGCGGGGTCTCCACCTATATAAGTCACAACGCAGCCCTCGGAGAGCAGTCCAGCAGGAGAGAGCGTCGTGTCAACATCTGGGGAAGAGAAGCCCAGAAGCCCAGAAGCCCAGAAGTCCGGACCTCTGCTGGCAAGAGAGCTACTTGAAGACAGCAGAGGAGCCGGCCGAAGAACAGGAACACCGGGAGAAGAGAGCGGAGAAGAACCAACCGGACGCCGGGAGAAGATGAAGCGGAGGGACCCCCGAAGCCGGAAGAAGACCCCCGAAGCCGGAGGAAGATCCCCCCCCCCGGAGCTGTTTAATAAAATATTTTAAAAACCTGTGTAGTGTGTTTTATTACTTACACTTTTTCCCTAGGTGAATGGGTAGGGGTACCATGTACCCCATACTCATTCACATAGGGTGGGGGGCCGGGATCTGGGGGCCCCCTTATTAAAGGGGGCTCCCAGATTCCGATAAGCCCCCGCCCGCAGACCCCGACAACCAACGGCCAGGGTTGTCGGGAAGAGGCCCTTGTCCTCATCAACATGGGGACAAGGTGCTTTGGGGGAGGGGGGGGCCCCGCAGGGCCCCCCCCTCCCCCAAAGCACCCACCCCCCATGTTGAGGGCATGCGGCCTGGTACGGTTCAGGAGGGGGGGGGGGCGCTCGCTCGTCCCCACCCCCTTTCCTGACCGGCCAGGCTGCGTGCTCGGATCGGGGTCTGGTATGGATTTTAGGGGGGACCCCACGCCGTTTTTTCGGCGTAGGGGGTTCCCTTTATAATCCATACCAGACCTAAGGGCCTGGCATGCACCGCGCTCACCGCAATAGGAAAATTTGTTTTTCCTATTGCAGAGAGCGCGAGATGCAATACCCTGCCCTCGCGTCGTATCTGGTCCGTCGGACCAGCCTACACACGAGCGGGCTTTCCGTCGGACCAGCACACACACGAGCGGACTTTCCGCCCGAAACTGAGTCCTACGGAAAGATTTAAAACTTGTTTCAAATCTAGGTCCGGCGGGCTTTTGGGAAGAAGTCCGCCGGAAAAGTCCGCCGCCGCCCACACACGGGCGGATTGTCCGGCACACTCTGGTCCGCCGGACCAAGTATGCTGGAAAGTCCGACCGTGTGTACGCGGCATTAGAGATCATCTTTTTAGAGTTGTTCGTACAACACATCCTTTCCAAGGGGGTTAACTCCTCTCCGGACCTGATAGGGTACGGAAGACTCTGTGTGAAGTGGTACAGCTGGAGATACCGCCACTCATCCATCCGCAAAAAATTATTACTGTGTTTTAACTCCGAGAGTGACAGAATTTTCCCTTTTTTAATATATCTCTTAACTGTGTTGTGTCTTTTTTTATCCAATTTCCCCCTATACCCTTTACCCCTGGTGCGAAAAACTCATTGTCTTTTAACCCAATTAGTGGAGAATTGTAACTTCCGTTTAACTGTTTATACGTTTTATCCCATATTTTTAAAACATTTCGTGTAAGTGCAGGTGTATTTACCTCAAATATTCTATAGTGTGGCGGGTTCCATATTATCTTCCCTAATTGTGCCCCACTAAGTGTTTTTTCTAACTTGACCCATCTTTTATCATTCTTTTCTTTGGCCCATTCCACTGCTCTCATCAGGACAATAGCTTCATAGTAACTATATATGTCTGGTACCGCTAACCCCCCTCTATCCTTTGGCTGTCTTAGGACTGCGAAAGAGATTCTTGGTTTTCTATACTTCCATATTGTGTTCATAATTATTGTTTTAAGTTTTTTATGGCAACATCTGGAACATATAGGAAATCTTTGGTACTAAAACCATCTTTATGAGATTTATCCGGCTAATCCATGATAGGGGCCTCCTAACTATTCTTTTACACTCGGTTCTGATTTTGTCCAGTAGTTCTACAAAGTTTACTCTGTAGATTCTGTTCATAGTATTTGCAAGTTTAATCCCCAGGTACTTCATATCTCTGTTCCAGGCATATTTGAACTCCGTTCTTAATATTAATTCTTCTGTCTTACTTATGTTAATATTAAGATTTTTTGACTTTGTAAGGTTTAGTTTGAAATTTGATATCTCACCATATTGTTTCAGAGTATTTAGTAAATTAGGTAAGGAGATTCGCGGATTAGTAACATAAAAAAAAACGTCGTCCGCATATGCTGCTAATTTGTGCTCCTCTTCCCCGGTCGTAAATCCACTTATATCAGGGTTCTTTTGAACCATAGCCAGTAAGGGTTCCAGATAGAGAACAAATAGGAGTGGGGATAGGGGGCATCCCTGCCTTTTCCCATTTTTCATCTCAATGGGGGAAGATAGTATTCCATTTATTCTAATGGTTGCTGTTGGATGATGGTATAGGACTTGATCCACTGAATCATTCTTGGACCAATTCCCATCACTTCCAGCGTCTGTATCATGAACCCCCAGTCTACCCTGTCAAAGGCCTTTTCGGCATTTATTGACAGGAGCAGACCCAGGGGCCCCCTTTCCTTTATCCTCTGGAGGAGAAGGAGTGTTCTTACCCCATTATCTCTTCCCTACCTTCTAGGCGTAAAACCCACCTGGTCCGGGTGGACCAGGGAGGTCATTACTCCTTTAATTCGCCCTGCTATAACTTTGGCGTACAATTTTGTATCGCCGTTCAGCAGTGAAATAGGCCTATAGCTGGAGCACATCGTCACATCCTTCCCCTCCTTCAGAATGACTGTGATGATTGCAGACAGTGCTTCTCCCCCCATTTCATAGTCTACTCCAAGGCCGTTAATATATTGACATAGCCTAGAAATGAGAATATCTTTAAACTTTTTATAATAAAGCGTTGTAAACCCATCTGTGCCAGGACTCTTCCCTATGGCTGAGTCTGCGAGAGCCCTGCTAATTTCCTCCTCTGTTATCGGCGACTCCAAAACTATTCTCATATTCTCTGGAATTTTGGGTAGTTCTACTTTTTCTAGAAAGTTTTTTATTTCTTTTTTTATCCCCTTTCTGGCCCCTGTCATGTACTACCGCGTACAAGTCCTGATAATAATTTTTAAATATTTCCGCTATGCTCTTTGTGTTATGAGCTATTTCCCCCTCCTTTTGTTCGAATTTTGTCTATAAAATTTAGGGATTTTTTCTTTTGGAGCATCCGAGATAATTTTCTGCTGGCCTTATTTCCCCACTGATACCTTTCTTTAGATATTCTATTGAACACTCTTGTTGTTTCCTGATCTACGAGATCTTTCAGTTCATCCCTTTTCCTAACTAATTTAAGATATATTTCCGTATGATTACCCTGATGTTTCTTGTGCTCCTGTTCTAATCTGAAAATTTCTTCCGTTAATTTTTTAATTTTCTCAGCTCTCTCTTTTTTTTTTCCTCGATCCTATTTTTATCAGAAACCCCCTTATGTAGGCCTTATGTGCCTCCCACAGGTAGGACCCCGCAACCTCTCCTGTATCATTACTTTCAAAATATTCTTCTAATTCCTTTTTTACCACTTCTGATGTCTCCTCATCTTGAATAAGCTGCTCGTTTAGGCCCCAGGCGTGCGACTGTCTGAAAATACCCAGAACCACCATTTTCATTTTTACCGGGGAGTGGTCTGATAGTGTTGATATCTCCATGTCGGCATAGTGAGCATGTCCCGTGTACAGGAGAGAAAACCAAAAAATCTTGGTTTTTAGGGTTGAGAGCCCTCCATATGTCTACCAATTGACACATGTGTAGTTTATGTTTTGCCCTTTTGAGTAGTACGTTATTTGTCTCCTGCACACGGGATGCACTATCCCGACTTGGATCCATACAGAAGTTTATGTCACCCATCAGGATAACATACCCACTCTTAAAGTCAGTTAACTTATCCAAGATGCCCATTAGATATTTAATCAAGTTCTTATTTGGGGCATATATATTTGCCAATGTACACTCCATTCTGACGAGCTTGCCTTTCAAGAAGAGGAATCTTCCCTCAGGGTCTGTCAGCCTATCTTCCAGTTCAAATTTAACCTCTCTTGAGAACCCTATCGCCACTCCCCTGGCTCTCTTTGAGATGGTGTCCCCATAATACCATGTTGGGAACTGGCCTGGGTTCAGTTTTACATTGGACTCGTGGGATAAATGAGTCTCTTGTAAAAAGACCACCCCTGCCCCGTACCTTCTGAGTTCTTCTAAGATCTTATATCTTTTAATAGAGGAATTTAGACCCCTTACATTATAGGTCATAAAAGTTAGAGGTGTCCCTTCTTCTGTCTTAGTTTTCGTTAGGTGCCCCCTGCTTGGGTTTCGGTTGGATAATCATATTTCTTAGCAAGACAACAGAGGATCCCCCCCTTACCTCCCTCCCTCCCCTCCTCCCCCCCGGCCCCATACCGACCCTGGTTTCACCATCAGGTTTCTTCTGGTGACCATCAAATCCTGGGGTGAAGCTCTGCTCGCGGCCCCCATTGTCCATGTCCCCCCCCGTTTGGGGAATGGGGACAGGACCAAGCCCACTGGGGGGAAGTGCACCCACCACCCCTGTGTCCCTCATCCGTCCTGGGCCCCCCAAGCCATCTTTGGGGTCTTCCCCTATCCCATCCCCCCCCCGCCACCCCCAGACTTTTACACACTATCAAGCTCTCTGCCAGTGGCCACCCCCCCCACACCCCTGTCCGTTCCTGTCCACTCAGAATGTTTGGAATTGGAATTTCCAGCTTTTTACAAAAGTCATTGAGCTCTTCAATAAATTTCAGTCGAACTGTCCTTCCCTCTTTCTGGACTACTAGTGAGGCTGGAAACCCCCAGTTGTATTTAAGATTAGCAACCCTCAGCTGTTCCAATAAAGGTTTAAGCTGTCGCCTCCGCGCTAAAGTTCCTGCTGACAGGTCAGTAAACACCTGGAGGTTTATTTCCTCATACTGTGGGGGGGGCACTCTTCTCAGATTGCTCCAAATTTTAGCTTTATCTTCATATTTATGGAATTTTATTATAACGTCTCGAGGAGTCTCTTTCTTCAGCCCCGGGGGTTTCCTTACTCTATGCGCTCGGTCTATGTTTAATTCATGTTCTTCACTTCTACCCAGTACTGGATTAAATATTTTTCTCATTTTTAAGGCCAAGTCTTTCCCCTGCTGTTCTGGTAGAGCTCATATTCTGAGGGTTTGATGTCTGTTATGATTCTCTTGGTCCTCTAACCTGTACAGGAGATCTCTCTGGGCCAGTTGTAGTTTCTTTACTTGTGCCTTTAACTCCCCAATCTCCTGGGCTTGCTGTCCTGTTTTTTCCTCAGCCTCTTCCACTCTCTTCAGCAAATGGCCCATGTCTCCCCTTACGTTCACTTTTAATGGAGCTTTCCAATTTAGACAGCATTTCCATCATTTACTGTTTAGTAGGCATTTGGAACAGTCTGTCACCATCTTGGGATGTGATTGGGTTAAGTGCCATTCCAGTTTCAGAGCCTTCCCTGAATTTGTCTTCCTGGGCTCCCTTATTTTTAGTCCCCTCTTTCTTTTTCCCTTTTATTGTCTCCTGTTTCTTCTCCTCTCCTAAACTTTGGGGGCTTTTTTCTTTTAGGTACTTCTGAATTGAGCTTGTGTTTAGACTTTCTCTGGGGGTCTTAGGCTAGGCTGTTCTCTGCATCCTCCCTCTTATTCTTCTATTTCAGTTCCCTTGTATATAGATATTTTAGGTGAGCTTTTAAAAATGGGCTATCTTATTGTTACCACCTGCCCTGTGTTATAAAAGCACCCTCCTTCAAGCCAATTAACAGTCACTTGTTTGGGGAATTTCTTATTCTATCTCCAATATTGGATACACATGGGGGGGCGACCACCTGACCCAATCCCCCTGCACCTATATATTGCCTGGTCAGGAGTAACAAATAAGTTCACTTACTTCCCTCCCCTGCTAAAATGCAGTCCATTTCCCCGGTGTATTCTGGTCAGGGTTGCTGGTTACAGATTTAACATTTATAACTGTTGTCACCTAGTGACTTGTAGGCTTACCCCCACCAAACAGTGTACCATGCGTTTTTCAAGGCTGCACCTCACCAATGTAAACCATACAGTTCAGATATTTATTACCTGAGAGGTGTTTTCTTTTCTTCTTAACACAGTTTTCCAGCCATTGTTACCTGAGCCTTGTTTCTATGTGGCTTCCCTCTTCCAGTCTGCGCTCTTCTTCCTTTTAAATGTTAGGTGGGCGGCTTACTGGCCGTCTTGGAACCTTATATACCGTCGGGCTTGTGAGTGGCGAAGCAGGGGGCCACCGACCGATTTATCAAACGGGGGGAGATGAGGGGAGATGGGACAGGAGGGGGGACAAGGGTTCAGCAGCAGCGGGCGGCGGCCCCAGAGAGATCGCCTAGTACTCCGCCCACCCGCCTGCCCATCCCGTCCAACAGCCTCCGATCCTCCTTCCTCTATATCAGGGGCTACATTGCGGAGTTACCAGCGGCTATCACTGCCACACCGGCGCCCCTTCCTGCCTTCCTCCGCCGTGGCTCCTCCGGCTCAATCTCTGCTCGGATCTCGGCTGGTAACGGGACTCTCCTCCATGGGCTCGTACAGGTGCCGCGACAGGCCCCTCCCCCCGGATGCGCACGGTACTCACGTCCACATCCTCCCTGCTCTCGAGGAATGGTTTAAAGCATATAGCTGCGTTTAGGCCTGGGAGGTATTGGCACATGTTGACCCTAGATCCATCTTTGGGCCAATTTGTTCCAGATAAACCTCTCTTCACGTTCAGAAGAGCCACCTCTATCAGTGATAGAATTGTTAATAGTGAGTTTAGAAGCAAATCAACTAGAACACACTGCAAATATAAAGGTACCTTTATATGTGGCTCCTGTCATTACTGCAAATACATGCTTACGCAGAGAAACCCTACTCTTCCCAACGGTAAAACATTTTACCCTAGACATTTTGCCAATTGCAGAACCCCAGGGGTGGTCTATATGCTACAATGTAGTTGCAATTGCTTCTACATTGGAAAGACTAAACTTGAATTTTGGAGAAGAGCCTACAGGCATATTCTTAGTATGCAAACTTGTGACCCTGACCTTCACCTAGGACGCCATGTATCTTTAGTACATGGCAGAATTTTTCCTAAAGTCAAATTCTTGATCCTCGATCGGATACATCCCAACCCTGGGGGGGGGGGGGGACTGGAATAAGGTCCTCCTTCAAAGGGAGTTGAGTTGGATCTATTCACTAAAGGCCACTCTGCCTCCAGGCCTAAACGAAGCTATATGCTTTAAACCATTCCTCAAAGGATTTTGCTCTGGAGGAATGGAAAAATAAGCTTTAACCATTTTTGCTATATCAGCTGAACTGTGTTGCACCAACTATGCTACCTTTTCCATCTCTCCACCAAGCATCCATATTTGGGTCTGTCTTCCTTTCTTTAATGTATTTTGAAACATGTACAGTGATACTATGATTCAGTGTCAGTTTTCTCGCATTTATTGTCTACTATAACTTTAAATATGCAAAACGTTTATATTTTCACCATTGGGTTTCTTTGTCCTTTTCCCTCCTGTAAGAGACCAAGTATTTACCGTTACATGTTCAACACCTGCCCGCTGTTTTATTCTATTTTTACTGTTGTGCCCATATCTGCATGGCCATGCACATGCATGTGCGGACACACATGTTTATCTAACTACTAAATGCCAATGGATGTGAAAAATATATAAAACACACATGTTGATTTAATCATGAAATGTCAATGAGTGATAAGTACATTTAACCATGGAAAGATATATATGGTTATGATTTTGAATATAGAGAGAATTACATAATCTTTTTTGTCCTATTTTTAATATCTTATGCCTACTATGCTGTATATTGTTGTATTTTGGTTTAAGCCCATGTCCATAAAATGTATTATCTCATGTTTTTTGTTACTTAGTACAGATTGGTTTTGCTGTTCTTGCGTCTACATCTAGTTGGGTATCGGATAGTAAATTGTCTTTTACTTTTTCATGCCAATTTGGTTGGACTGTTTTTCACTCCATCCGTGTCCAAATACTTTTTTGACTATTTCCTTTGTTCCCCTCTAGCCTTCCCCGTGCTGCAGCCAACAGGAATGATTGCCCGGCACAAAAAGCCGCTCAGATCCACAATCTTGGCGGCGTCTTTGGAGGCTGTTTGGACGTTTACCATCACCGCTCACAGCCTCCATCTTGCCACTCCGGTGGACATGCGCAGTCCGCCGGTGAGGCATATCGTGTCGGTGGGCCAGGTGTGCGCGTCACCACTCCAACGTGCTGATGTTCGCGCACGCGCGGTAGGGGCCGCACCACGCGCATTCAGCTCGGGGGGCAGCATAAGGTCTCCCTGGCAACAAACTCCAATCTCAGCTGAGTGCAATTTGTTGCGCCAGCTGTCTGGAGTTCCCTACCTTTAAAAATCGGACCTACCCACTCTCAGATCTAGCATTGGGTAGCTGGATGCTGGGACATGTGGCTGGTCTGTCTGAACCCCTCTCTGACAAGGTAATTTTTTATCCTATTATAGCCTGTTATTTAATATCTTAATATTTCACCTATGTAACCATTGGCCAGCCTTTTATCCAAACCTATATTTAAAGACAAAAAATCCCCCCCTTTTCTAATAGAAAGTCTACCATATTTATTTATTTAAAAAAAAAAAAAAAAAAAACTTTTTCTTCATATGATATCTCTACACTATAATATAGAGTGACCAGGTAATATATACACATAGGTTCTGACATCTACTACCCTCCAATAGACCACTCTCTGACCCATACCGTTTGGCTGAGTGTCTAAGTATTATTATATGATTTTTGTATTGGCATCTTTAATTTTACAAGACATCTGAACCAATATTATTTTATACGTATATTAATACTTTATCGGTCATCCCAGTTTTTGAACATATTACCCAGAATCACAGAACTATGTCTTAAACTTTTTTCAAATAGACTACTCATGGCAGTATTATAGTATACATTTCTGTATATTTTCTATTTCAGTTACCAGTTTCATCCCTCCCCCTCTTTTTGTCATATCATCAAATTCATTAATTCACGATTACCAACAGGTATTTATATACTCCTTGAATTATTTAAATACTCAACCTATATATCCAGTAGACTCACTCTGGATTTATGTTATACTTTTTCCTACTCCCAGGGACTCCATTTGCCTCAGAATATCACTCTGGCTGCCATGTTGCCGCGGAACGCGGGGGGAACCTCCTCTTAGTGAGGACAATACCATTCAGCTTACACCTACAGACTTCTCTAAAGCCCACGGTGCCGTAAAGACAGCAATCCCACCAGTATTAATATCTAATGCTATTTTGACTCCAGGTTTTTTAATGCAACTCAACGAAACATTACAACTGTCTTACCATTCAATACTATGTAAGTGATCTGATTATATTATCTTAAGCAGATAGTTATATGCCTTTACATGTCATGGTAATCCACTTTTTTTTATATATTCCAATTATCCTAGATGAACCTCTCTTCTCTCTTTTTTCTGCACCCCTGAAGAAGGACTAAACTATATTTCCCGAAACGCGTTGGGTGTAAGAAGAATTCTTTTATACATTTACCTTATGGTGATAGTAACTTACTGTTTAGGTATGTTAATGTTTTGTTAACATTTTTAAATTTTGTCTTTAAATAAAATTTGTTTAGTATTATAGTGTTACATACTCTGCTATACTTTCTTATTACATTTAAGTGCCTTTAAAGTCCACTTAGGGAAACTTCTCTTTATATGTATCTTGTTCATTGGATGCGGCACTATTAGAATAACCTAGGTTAGCTTCTCGCTCCACTTTCTTTATCACTTTTATGAGATACTCTATAAACCTTTGCATAATCATTTGTAAAAGAAAAATCAACCCATGTCTACAGCTTAAGGCTGTACCCTGCATCCACAGCTCATCTTTGTACCTCCATCCACAGCAACATCTGCACCCCATGTCCATATCTCACTTTCATCCACAGCTCTCTTCTGTACTCCCCTGTGCACAATTCACCTCTACACCCACGTCCACAGCTCACCTCCACACCCCTGTCTATAGCTCCGCACCCCCACTCCAGCTCACATCTGCATGCACAGCCACCATTTTTTTCTTTTTACAGCTCATTTCTGTGCCCACCACTCCATCCAAGGCTCACTCTTTATCAGCAGCTTATCTCTGCAGCCCCTGTTCCCCTAACTCCTCCAGTAACCAGACCAGTTCTTTTACCATCTTTGGTGTTCATCCGTAGGCTTTTTCAACTGGTGCACATGCTGTTGCCCCCTGTTCTTTACAGAACAGTGAGAGCTGCTTCTCAACAGTTTTACCACAACTTCCTTCTGCCAGCAAAGTAAACATGTGTGGATGCACTGGGGGGAATATGGACCCATATGTATGCCCCAAAATCCATCATGCACATTTACTATTCAATGCATTCTGAGAGGTATTTTAATTACAGCTAATAGGCAGATCTAGTTGCATATCTATGGTGATATTAAGGGCATGGGGGTGGGGGGAGGGCCCTAATAGGGAAGCTGTAATGAAAAATCTGTTTACATGTAAAAATATCACAGCTATACTTCTGTACAGTACCGTATAGTTGAGGTTTTAGGGGGTTACAATTGATGGTTACCCTGACCCTGTGAAGTATCCAGTCAAGAAGGCTGACACATGATGCCCCGTACACACGAGCGGAATGTCCGACAGAAAAAGTCAGACGGGAGCTTTTCATCGTATATTCCGATTGTGTGTATGCCTCATCGGACTTTTTACGTCGAAAATTCTGACGGACTTAGAAAGAGAACATGTTCTAAATATTTCTGACTGAACCAATTCCTATCGGGAAAACCGCTCGTCTGTATGCTGTTCCGACGTACCAAGAAGGACGCATGCTCTGAAGCAAGTACGAGACGGAAGCTATTGTCTACTGGCTATCGAACTTCCCTTTTCTAGTCCCGTCATACGTGTTGTACGTCACTGCATTCTTGATGGTCGGACTTTGGTGTGATTGTGTGTACGCAAGAAAGTTTCAGCGGAATTCCGTCTGAACTCAGTCAGAAAGAGCTTCAGAGTTTATTCTGATGGGAAAACCGGTCGTGTGTACAGGGCATAAGAGGACTCCTTGGAATTATCAAAAACCACACCTCTCCTTTACTTTCATACCCCCAAGTTTACTGTTTACACTTTCCTCTTTAACTTATAAATTAGGTCTACTACAGACTTATACAATAATCATTCACCACACAAATGTCAATGTGCCAAAGATCCTAGTGGTCTTTCTTAATTGTTTATAATTGTGACATTCTGAAGCTGCATGTAATTGTCTTTTATATTAAATTGTTTGGGGATTTTAACAATATTTATTTGTTGAGAAGTTAGAGGCCTTCTAAAAGTAAGTGATCTATATCAGTGGAGATCACATCTAATATATTCATAAATCAATAAAGCCTCACTGTGTCTTAGTGATCTTATGCATCAGTCTCTAAGCTAATGTAGGATACATTGTAGAGACTGATACACAGTAGGTGAAGACATAATAGTGCCAAAGTTTTTGGCAAAAGTGGTTGAAAAAGTATAGTGGGTAGTAAAGTTCTTGTTGGGGTAAAACTCAGAGATCAGATTTTTTTTTCTTTTTACTTTCCAAGGGAACATACATTACTGGAACTGAATACATGCAATACATATCAAACTCTGTGTAACATGTAGTTACATCTTGTTGCAGGAATTATATAACAGTTCAGAAAATTCTCAAATTCTCCAAGAATCATAGTAAACAAACACTACAAAATCTGAATATGTTGTGTTACCAAGAAATCACTTTCTTAAAGCCCAGCTTTAGCTTTTTAGCTCTCCCAAAGTTTCTCCCTGCTCCCATACACTAAAAATTCCTTAAAGTGATTGTAAAGTCTCAATTTTTTTCCTTTAAAAATAACAAACAGGTTATACTCACCTGCTGTATTGCAGTGGATTTACACAAAGCAGCCCGGACCCTCCTCTTCTCAGGTGTCCCTTCTGTGATCCTAGCCCCTCCCTCCTGTTGAGTGCCCCCACAGCAAGCAGCTTGCTATGGGGCACCCAAGCCAAGTCACAGCTCCCTGTGTCCATTCATACATGGAGCCCCGACCTGGCCCCACCCCCTCTCTCCCCTGATTGGCTAGCTGACTTTAATTGACAGCAGTGGGAGCCAATGGCACCACTGCTGTGTCTTAGTCAATCAGGAGGGAGAACAGACGACTGAGACATTCATGGACATCGCTGGACAAAGAGGGACCTCAGGTAAGTGTTAGGGTGGCTTCTGCACATAGACGGCTTTTTATCTTGATGCATAGAATTCATTAAGAGAAAAACCTTCTGCCTTTACAACCAGGAGAAATCCAGAAGAATTTTAACCAGTTCCTCTTCTTCCAGCTTCTCCCCCTATTTCCAGAAGTCGATGATCCTTATTACTGCAGAGAACTGCCCTGACATTGAAAGGCAGAGCTGGAGAGAATGAGTAATGCTGTTCTACTTGTTTTCTCTTAACAGGAGTGTAGAAATAAGCAATTAAACATTTATTTGTAGTTGGATTTTAAGGCAATTACTATTGTACATTAGCTTCCTTAGTCATACATTCAAACTAAGCTTCTGATGTCTCACTGGCTATAGTTTACAGTAACTATGAAGATTTACCTTTACCAATTGACCCACAGATGATCCTATTTTTCAAAGGAGAATAGTAGCTGGTATTCTACTCATAAAACAGGGCTTATGACTCACTAAAATATAAAAAAATAATAATAATTTCTAGCTTGCCTGCCAAATGGAGCTCTTCACAGCAATGGTCTCTTATTGAACCACCAAAAGGCCCCCAAATGCAGACTTGTATGCAGTTTAACAAAGAGCCTACCAATGAAATACTCAGTAAATAAATTAAAGGGGAACTGTGCAATTAAAAGTACATGTGTATAATAATGTATGCTAATGAACAAATACAGATTACATCGCCCCTCTCCCCCACTTACAAGTGAGAGATTTAACCCACGTAATTCTTTATATATATAAAGCAACAATATCAGTTGGACCATCAGATCAGCTCAAGACCACAAAATAACAAAATGTGGTACAAAAACAAAGCATCTTGTATCAAATATGGACAGCATTTACGTGAGACGTGGCTCGGAAGATACCATATGATTATGAAAATAAGGAATACAAATGAATGTAATAATACAAAAGAAATGGTGAAATGGTAAAGGCCGTCTTTTAGTGAGGCTGGTGATAATACATAAATTCTCTGAGTGAAAACCAGAAGAAAGATAACATCAGACAGTGATCTAAACCATAATTTGTGCTAAATACTAGGATTGAGCAATCAAGTATATTATAGTTATCAAACCATGGGTTCCACTTTTTATCATAATAAGGCACAGTAGGTTATAAACCGTGAAATATCTTTTCTACTCTAATGGTAGATTCCACTCGCAATTTAACCTGAGAGAGTGGAACTGAGGAACTGAGGAGGTTTTCCAATGCAAAGCAACAACCCATTCTATAGAGACACAAATAGTGTTGAGTAGTCTCATCTGTAAGGCCATTTCTTCCAAACTAGGGCAATATGGTCACTTTCCCAAAACAGAGAGGGAGAGGCGCTTCTAATGCCCCGTACACACGGTCGGATTTTCCGACAGAAAATGTGTGATAGGACCTTGTTGTCGGAAATTCCGACCGTGTGTAGGCTCCATCACACATTTTCCATTGGATTTTCTGACACACAAAGTTTGAGAGCAGGATATAAAATTTTCCGACAACAAAATCCGTTGTCGGAAATTCCGATCGTGTGTACACAAATCCGACAGACAAAGTGCCACGCATGCTCAGAATAAATAAAGAGATGAAAGCTATTGGGCACTGCCCCGTTTATAGTCCCGACGTATGTGTTTTACGTCACTGCGTTTAGAACGATTGGATTTTCCGACAACTTTGTGTGACCGTGTGTATGCAAGACAAGTTTGAGCCAACATCTGTCGGAAAAAATCCTAGGATTTTGTTGTCAGAATGTCCGATCAATGTCCGACCGTGTGTACGGGGCATAAGTGTTGATGTAAAGTTATATTTATTGTGCAAATCAGACAATTGGCAACTCACGTTTCACCAATGCAATGCAGGCATATCAGAGGAGTGTCTTATGAGGAACCGTCAGTGGTGTCTGTCATTAGTGAAGCCAGCAGCAGCCGCAACAGTCTGTCCCAATTCCTGGAAGGTGGCCTTGTGATGGAAGAAATCCAAAACTAGGCCTGAGGCGTGCGTGGAGCACAACGTAAGGTGTGATGACATCTCCTTGGCTCAATGCGATGTGTTTCCAAGCATGCGCACTGCATGTGTCACGGCAGTCTGGCTCCTTTACCAAATAGGAACTGCAGTCTACTCACATAATTTGTGATAAAAACATCTTTGCCATTCCGAAGCTTCCCTCCAACCACTTTGCATATTATTTTGTATATACTGGATTCTGTACTTGCCAAATATGCTGCAGAAATCTCCCTCCACTGAGTCTGGCTGCATCAATTTTAACTGTGGGCAGCTGAAGCTGCTGCCAGTTCACTTCCTGGATTTACACAGACACACAGAGACACACCTCCAGCTCTGCAGCCCTGCAGCTCTCATTGGCCCTCCTATGACTCATCCCCCCCTCCCTTCCTGGCAAACTCCCACAAGAGTGAGAGAGAGAGCTGTGCATGATGTCATAAGCCTAGGCTTTTTACCAGACAAGAAACAGGAAGTGGGTTGTATAAGGTATTTACTGGCAGAAAGAATTTTTACTATCCAAAGTTAAAACAACAAGGGCAGAAGATTTAATAGATGTAAAGTTGAAAAAATGACTGACGTTCCACTTTAAGCTGACACCACTGAAGGCTCCTTATAAGACACTCCTCTGATATGCCTTCTTTGCACTGGTGAAACGTGAGTGGCCAATTGTCTTATAAATATAACTTTACGTCTACAGGCTCCTCTCCTTCTCTGTTTCATAGCTCTATTTGGAACCCGCTTCAGGTCCGTTTTAGAGGCTGCCACTTGTGAAAGACTGGTTTTCATCCCTCTACATTGCCTTTAATAGACTCTTTCCATTTGTTATATATGGACTCTTTTATACATTTCGATCAAAGAGCAGTGACTCTTATTCAAAAAATAATTGCTCTGTTTATATTCGTGTTGTTTCCCAAAGGATCACTGGGTTTGCACCTTACCCTCGTTCCTTGTACATTCCCAAAATGAATGCAGGAATGTCGATGGTACGGGACAACCCCTGAAGCATAAAGGAGATACTGAAGGAAATATAGAATGTAATTTAATTAGGGTCAGACCATAAATCTTGTCATAACCTGCAACAGCACCAGTGCCACCATCACTCTTACAAAGACATGGGCACATTACCTTCTGTATAGCTTGGAAACCCTAATGCCCCGTACACACGATTGGACTTTAAGACAACAAAACCATGGATTTTTGTTCGAAGATTGTTGGCTCCAACTTGTCTTGCATACACACGGTCACACAAATGTTGGCCAACAATTATGAACGTAGTGACTTACAAGACGTACATGATATCTCCATTACGAACGCTAGTTTTACAGGACCGAACGCTTTCCGGCTCATACTTGATTCTGAGCATGCGTGGACTTTTGTGCGATGGACTTGTGTACACACGATTGGAAAGTCCGACACCAAAAATTTGTTGCCGGAAAATTTGAGAACCTGTTAGCCAACATTTATTGGCAGAAAGTCCGACAACAAATGTTCGATGGCGCATACACACGGTTGGACTTTCCACCAACAAGCTCACGTCCAACATTTGTTGACTGAATAATGCAATATACAGAAAGTTTTCATGCTGATTTGAATCATCTGTTCAGAAACATACTGTTAAGGTGTATTTTAGTACTAAAGCCAGCCATAGAAGGAGCAATTTGTTCCTGCAACCACGGGTTGCAGGAAAGAAAATGGCTTGATTTCCCCATCAACACATTCAGTGTTGATGGCAGAATCACCCCTGCAGAGCCATTGTGTTTTCTCGACAGGGGGCTTGGGAGCAATATAACACTATAACAGGAGCTAGCATTAAGCACATCTAAAATCAGACAGGCTGGTTGTACCCACTTGGGTCCATTCAGCCTGCAGAGCTATTGTGTTCTCTCGGCGGGGAGAGCCACCCCGGCCTGGAGAACACACTGTGATTGCGAAAATCGCATGAAAAATCGGACAGGCTGGTTGTATAATCAGCCTGCCCATACATGGTTCAAAACTGTCTATGGCCGGCTTAAGTTTGTCTTCTTACTATCCTATGTCACTTTCCATATTCTCTTTGATTCTGATTTTCTTTACCTTTTTTTGTGAACTTAGGAAGTTTGCGACCAGTTAAACTACAATTGTCAATCCAATTTAAACCTTGTTTTATTCTTCTGCAAATACACATAACTTCAGCATATCTATTTACGTGAAAATGCTTTCACAGTAGAAGAAAAAGTACCATTGCTCAGTCTGATCGTCAAGTAAATAGCTTTGATGCCTTTAGATAATCCTGTGCAGAAATAATCTATCAGTGTAACCTTTTCCTTTGTCATAAATGTCACAGATAATGGTTGAAAGTGATATGTGATCCTTTTGCCCAAGCTGTGAAAGGGAACTGCGGGGGGTAGCATTATAGTCAACAACCGAGTATGTGCTGTATTATTTTTGACATCCAATTACAAAATTCCCACAACAGATATGACAGAGGCATCTTGACACTTCCACTATAAAGATGTATAGACTTTATATAGGAACCTGTAACATGCTCTAAGATTGTCTATTTAAAACAAATGAGTATGGAATTGAATGCATGTAAGTTTATGACCTTAAATAACAATAAAAGTATATATGTTCTCTCAATGTTTGATACAAGGAAGTGTAAATGCTACCTAAATATTAGTAAATGCCCTTTCTCACCTATGTATTATTATAACCATTCATGCAAGATATTTCTTAAATTATTTACTTGTTACTATGTGACTTTGTTTACAAGTCATATGATCACTTTGTTAACACTAGATAGAAATGGCTATATAATACAGGGTAACAACTGGCTTTGGTATCCAGGCTAAAAAAATATTGGTAATGGGCCATGGAATCATTGCTGACATATTTTTAAAATCATTAAGTGTAGCTGCTCTACATAATGCAGTAATATAATTACAGTGTAGGAACATGATTGGATGATGGAAATCAGCAGAGTTCACTGGAGCAAGTGCATTTGTAGTGTGCACAGTCTATTTTCTATTTTCGTAAATCAACCCCTTATGCTGTATTGCCTGGTGCCAATATCTAACATATAGTAATATGTCATCTGCTAACAAAAGCATCATGTTTATTCAGTGACCTCACAGGTTGCATAACCCTTGCCATGTAAGGGTTTTCTGCCACCCTGTAGACACATGCTACGCATAATAACCCTATGTGGGAGTCTCTGTAATGTTAGGACTTCCCCTTGTTTTGCCAGGCATTGTTCTGCATCTTGGGGTCTACTGGTTGTACTGCAAGAAGAAAGAGTGAGATTTTTGCATAGGGTGGCTGAACTGATCCTGGGAAGTTGTCGTATATTGTCTCAGCCATTTTCTGCATGTACAGTATATTTTAATAATTGTCCATTCATTGCCCATGCATTACAATGGTTGCCCGTTTATTGCCAAAAACTGAATTATCAGTTATTGATTATTTTATTATTTCAAGACTCTGTTGTTTAGAGGACCGTATTACTATAATTTAATCCTCTGCAGGCCTGTCACTATCAAAACATACAGCCATGTTTTGTATTATGTGCACGCCTAATAAATGTTTAATTTGTATTTATTGGCATAGTTATATATACACTTTACAAAGTTCTGATAAAATAATTGTCACTATCTCCATTTCTGTCATGGCCATTATTACTATTCTTTTAATCTCATGAATCTTACTGAAAGTAATTTTGACAGGAAGTAGTGTAAAAAGAACAAACTGCACTCCTGTGATCCACTGGCTATACACCCAGCCAAGGCCTTTAATGTGGGGATCCTAGATGGGTAACTCAGAACATCAACCGGGACTCCGTGAAGCCGACACCCACTAAGATGTGTGGAAGTGGGTAGTGGGTACCAAGGAAGTGGGTACCAAGGAAGTGGGAAGTGGGTACCAAGTAACGACCTTTGGCTGTACTTCTCCTTTAATTCAATTGCATTTAATGATTTGACTTTGTGTTTTGTTCTGAAAATGTGGGGATCCTAGATGGATAACTCAGAACATCAACTGGGTCTCCGTGAAGCTGGCACCCACTAGGATGTGTGGAAGTGGGTAGTGGGTACCACGGAAGTGGGAAGTGGGTACCAAGGAAGTGGGTACCAAGTAACAACCTTTGGCTGTACTTCTCCTTTAATTCAATTGCATTTAATGATTTGACTTTGTGTTTTGTTCTGGATCAAATCAAGTATGTTTTGTTCTGAAAAGACAGCACTGCTAATTAAAAAATGTGCTTTGTACAATCAATCCTAATCCCAAATGGAAAAAACAATAGCTGCGCTAAAAATTGATGCACATAATGGTGATAAACCAATGTGAGACAAATAAATGAGAATTAGAGATAAAATAAGAAAATAAAAATAAAAAATAAAAATGAATAGTAGTGGTATATGTGATAAATCCAAGATAATAAATGACAGCCCAAAAAAAATTATGAGTGAATATTGACTAAATAAAAATAAGAGTGTTAATGAAAATACAATTACAAAACACAATTTTTATATCTGATAAAAATGCTGTGACAATAAAATGTAATCTTCCACCACCATTGAGTGCTGATCACCATAAGGAATAAGCACTTAGATAAAGGTTGCACTTACAAACAATGTGGATAAAAGAGCATGAATAGCCGGCCGGCTTGCGAGCGCCGTTCGCTCGGAAGGTCTACCGCAATGACGTCATCGCAGTAGACCTTCTGAGCGAACGGGCGCTTGCAAGCCGGCCGGCTATTCATGCTCTTTTATCCACATTGTTTATAAGTGCAACCTTTATCCTTTATAAAGGAATACTTGGTACCCACTTCCACACATCCTAGCGGGTGTCGGCTTCACGGAGTCCCGGTTGATGTTCTGAGTTATCCATCTAGGATCCCCACTGTCACAGAACGTCCCACACTCTGCCTGAGTGCTTCCGTCATATACCACTTCCTCCCAGTCTGTATACAGATATCAGATATTCCAAATGCTTCCAAGCATAAAACAAGGCGACACTTGCTTAGATGCTAACATGAACTAACTTTATTTAGAATCAAAATTACAAGACTTTATATGTCGTTGGGACCTCCTCTAACAATACAACTGTAACCTAATTAACATGAGCTAGTTTACTAAATCATTTACCCAGACTAAGTGTTAACGTCTCCTAGCTCATTGACTATTCAACACACATTACCATAAACATCAACATAGGGTTAATTAGAACAAACAATGAGTTGAATACCCTTAGAACCTGTGGTAAGCCAGACTAAACTCATTTACATTAAACACATTATAGCTGACATCGGACAGGTGAGTGGAGTTGATGACATTAGCATCTTCTCACAGTATGAGTCCCAACAGTATGACTCAGTCACTATTGCTACTATGGCAAATACAGGATCAAATCGTTGACTCTCTGTCCGTCTGTCAGCGCTTCATCTGGGTGGTGTTTACCATTCCATGGCTTGGCCTGTTGCTGGGCAGAGGGGCCCACTGTCCCAGTTCCCTGAAGCTGAGAAGAAACTGTAGGTGCTAGGCAGAGGCCAGCAGTGCTCTGCCCTGTTTCCAGCGATTCAGCTGGGAGTAGCATCTCCACTACATCAGCTTGTCGCTGGAGAGAGGGGCCGACTGCCCCCGCTCCCTGGGACTCCACAGTTGTTGCTGGTGCTGGGCAGAGGTTGTTAGCACTCTGCCCTGTTGCCAGCACTTCTGCTGGGGACTCCGCATCCTCCGCTCCGGCTAACCGTTGGGGCAGGAGGCTGGCTTCCTCCACTCCCAAACTCTGTAGCTGCCATTGGGGAGGTGAGCCGGTTGCTTCCTTTTCCATTCCCTCATCTGGCTGCTGGGACGACATGTCTATGGTGCTGTCTCCCAGGTGCACAGATCTTTGCTGGGGAGAAAAGTCTGCTTCCTCCACCCTGGCCAACTGTTGGGGAGGGACAACACACACCTCCTCTCCCTTCTCCCCCTGTATCTGCTGCTGGGAAATGATTGCCACCTTCTCACTCTGAGCCTCCGAAACTGCCACAGGTGTGGGGCAGAGGTCTTGGACCCTCTGTCTGGTTGCCAGCACTTCTGCTGGGGGTTTGCTAGGTGGTTCCTCCTCTACAGAAACGTCTATTAAATCCCTAGTCTCTGCAACTGATGTCTGGGGATATAGGTTCACCATCTCCTGTCCATGGAACCCAGAAGATGCTATCATTGCTGGGCAGAGGTTTGCAGAGCTCTGCCCTGTTGTCAGCACTTCAGGTTTGGGGACTGCAATCTCCGGATTTTCCACTGCCGATTCTCTGGCATGCTGCTGAATGTGTTCTAGCAGTTTCCTGTATGCCCTTTCCAGATACTGTTCCTTCCTTAGCAAATGGTCCAGATCAGGTTTGAGCTCTGAGACCCCTGCAAGACCGAGCATAGCCTCTCTATATTCTCACAGGTCCTCAAGGTCAAGTTCCCCTTCATCGCCAAACACAAAATGATCTGTAAGGCTCTCCCACAGCAATCCAGGGTCTCCAAAGTCATATCCCTCTGGAGAGCATTCTGTGGTCTCCCCTAAATATCCCTGCTCTGCGTGGGGTTGCAGAGCCCGATAATAATTTTCCAGCTCTATCTCCTGCTGGACCAGCCTGTCCAACTCAGTCACCCATTGCTCCTGGGGCCGCTCTCCCAGGAATGCCATCCGCAATGCCCGTTGGTCACTGACTCGTTGTTCTTGGGTTGGAAAGCACTTGCCCTGTTTTATACCAGCGAGCTGGAGGGCTCCAATCCAGAGCTCCACCCGAATTTGCTGCCTAAGCTCCAGGTATTCATCCTCAGACACAGTCCTGGTGTATGTTGAAAGGATGATCCGCAGCAGCCTGGGAACTCTGATGCCAGGTCTATATCTCCACTGGGGTGACTGAAGTCTGCTATGCTGATCTTGGATCCAGGTGGAGGTTTAGATTTCCCAGACTGCCGGAAGCTTCCCGCTGCTTGCCACCAATGTCACGGAATGTCCCACACTCCGCTTGAGTGCTTCCAGCATATACCACTTCCTCCCAGTCTGTATACAGATATCAGATATTCCAAATGCTTCCAAGTATAAAACAAGGTGACACTTGCTTAGATGCTAACATGAACTAACTTTATTTAGAATCAAAATTACAAGACTTTATATGCCGTTGGGACCTCCTCTAACAATACAACTGTAACCTAATTAACATGACTACGTCTCCTAGCTCATTGACTATTCAACACACATTACCATAAACATCAACACAGGGTTAATTAGAACAAACAACAATGAGTTGAATACCCTTAGAACGTGTGGTAAGCCAGACTAAACTCATTTACATTAAACACATTATAGCTGACATCACACAGGTGAGTGGAGTTGATGACATTAGCATCTTCTCACAGTATGAGTCCCAACAGTATGACTTAGTCACTATTGCTACTATGGCAAATACAGGGTCCCCAGAGTCTGTGTGTCCTGGGGGACAAGGACCCGAAGCCAAAGTAACAACACCTCAAGGGTACCCCAAATGCCAGGGCCCATAATCTGTAGGCAAGAGGCTCACATTCAGTCCCCTCCAAAAGCCTCTATCCTGGGTGAGTCTGTCACACCCACATTAAAGGCCTTGGCTGGGTGTATAGCCGCAAACTGTCATTTGCTTGCCTTCTGGTAAGTGCATATTCCTTATGGTGATCAGCACTCAATGGTGGTGGAAGATTACATTTTATTGTCACAGCATTTTTATCAGATATAAAAATTGTGTTTTGTAATTGTATTTTCATTAATACTCTTATTTTTATTTAGTCAGTATTCACTTATCATTTTTTGGGCTGTCATTTATTATCTTGGATTTATCACATATACCACTACTATTCATTTGTATTTTTTATTTTTATTTTCTTATTTTATCTCTAATTCTCACTTATTTGTCTCACATTGGTTTATCACCGTTATGTGCATCAATTTTTAGCGCAGCTATTGTTTTTTCCATTTTGTATATATGTATGTATTCCATATATTAGTTGCTGCTATTTCTACTTTCTAGGCCAAGCGCGGTATTAGCCTTCTTTTTACAATCCTAATCCCAGTGCAATATATCCACATAAATGTGTCAATCCTATTAACATATATCAGTCAACCCCAGTAAACATATATTACAGTGCAATATGCCCACATGGATGTATAGCAGTTATCAAGGTATCATGTGCATCTGAATTTTTCATATAATAAATATAAATAATCTGTGCAACATATAACAAAAATCCAATCAATTTATAAAAAATGTCCATGCAATTAACATGTATTCAAAGAGTCCCAATTGAGTGAATCAGTGTAAACTTCTTTTAAATCTTCTTTCTTCCACCACACCACAGTGTAATCCACCACCAGATATACTAAATAAACTCACCAGAGGGAAATACTGGTAACATTATAAACCAGCTAATAGTGCACTCCCCTCTGGGAGTAATGATCTGCAATGTGTTTTATTTTTAAAATCAATCCAAAGCACTCACATTTATATGTGTCTCCGCTGACACAAGTATGAATCGTGTAATCCAAAAACTGGGCTGGTTCCGACAGCAATCCCTAGCCACAAGCACAGACTCGTAGTGCATGGCGATGTCATGGCCAAGCCCCACCCTACATGTTTCGCCACCCAATCTCTTCCAGGCTACAACCCCTTTAAGTTGGTTTACATACCAATGAGGTAGCAATTGTGCCTTAATTATTTTTGATTTAAAATCACTGTGGCGCAGTTCTGTAAATCTCTCTGAACCAGTGGCGGAAGTATAGGGGTCACTGAGGTCGCCATGGCGACCGGGCCCTGTGCTGCAGGGGGCCCTTGAGGGCCCCTTGTATGCCTCGATAGGAGGAGTGACAAGGGCGGCTGAGACCAAGCCCCCCGATCCTCAGCCGAACTGTAATCGGCACTGTGCAGAGAGCTTGCCACATTGATTACATCTAAAGTGAAAGCATAGTGTGTGCTGTGCTCTTTGTCTCCCCCTGCAGTGCAGTACCCGGCAGGAAGAGGTAAGGTAAAACACTGCCGTTTTTTAAAAGGCTATTTGTATGTATTTATGTACTGTATGTTTATGTGTGTGTGTGTGTTTGTGTGTGTGTGTGTGTGTGTGTGTGTGTGTATGTCCATGTATGTATGTGCATGTATGTGTGTAGGTGCATGTATGTGTGTACATGCATGTATGTGAATGCATGTATGTATGTGTGTGTGTGTGTGCATGTATGTCTGTGTGTGTGTACATGTATGGATGTAGGTGTGTGTGCATGTGTTTATATGTGTGTGCATATGTGCATTTATATATATATATGTGTGTGTGTTTATATGTGTGTGCGTGTGTGTGTATTTATATATGTGTATGTATGTGTGTGTTTTACATGTATGTATGCATATTTTATGCATGAGTGTTTAATCCTGACCCCCATGTGTGTACAATCAGAATTGATTTTTTTTTTCTTGGTTGTTCATAGTACCAGCAAAAAAAAAAAAATGTGGTTCCTCTGAAAAGCGATCCATGCTCAGATTGCTTTTCAGAGGCATGTGACAACTGGTAAAAAGGCAATATGTTGCCTCCTGACCGCCTGTTTTAACCTCTTAAATGCATCATCACTATGCTGCAACTGCATTCAATGCACACAGTTACAGGGTGGTTGCAGTGCAGCCCCATTCACCTAGAGGTATACTTCAAGGATGCCCTGACTGGAAAGAGATTGAGAAACACTGACAGAGGAATGGATCTCTCCATTTTCCTCCTGCAGCTGCTGAATGCCTGTTTGAGGGAGAGGAGGAGAAGCAGGGGGAAATGGAGAAATCGGTTCCTTTATATGTCCTGTACAGTGGTCAGGGGGGCCCTTAATGGTTTCTTGCATCAGGGCCCTGAAGGTTCTAGTTAAGCCACTGCTCTGAACCAATGATTTGATTATGCTTTGCTCTTTAAAATCGGCAAGGGGGCATAAAAAGAAAATTAAAAAATGTAATCTTGCACAGATTTTTTTAAATCAAGAATAATTTTTTTAAACCCACCCCTACAAAGTATAGCCCCTGACATCTAATTATGTTAGGGTGATAGGGTATATTTAAATATTTAAAGACAATTTGTTATAGTATATGGATGAGGAGAGAGTGTAGAACCTCTCTCAAAATGTTTTACTTTTTGCTGTTTTTGTCCCATTAGGAAGATTTCCCTTCATTTCCTATACCGGAGACAGATCAGGAAGTGTAGAAAATGTCTCAAAAGTAAGGTAAAATCTTCTTAGACACGTAACAAGATCAGGTGTCCCCACTGGAAAAATGGGCCTCCAACGTTTTTCCATGACAAATCTAAAATTTCTCATCTCCCTCTGCCCTGATAACAATGGACACCAAGACGAATAGAGAGGGTGAATTTCTCTAGTGAAGCCGCAGAGAACAATAAAAACATAATTTTTCTAACTGCACCCCCCCCCCCAAAAAAAAAAAATTGGCTTTTGATACACATCAAAACAGGGTCGGTGCAAACAGATAATTATTGTGAACGTCTGGTTTTGAAGATAAGCTAATTTGCTTATTAGAAGCCCTCTCAGTTCCACAAACACAGACTTAAAATGTAATGCCGACTTTATTGTGGCAGATAATATTGTCCATACTTATGCCTGCTTATTGTAAACCATGAGAGTGAACTGTCTATGGACACTCCAAAATATACTGCAAGTAGCAGCTTCAGTCATTGGGTGAACAAAAATGTAATAGGAAAAGTTGGAAACATTCCCCCCACCCATATATGCTTCTGAGATAAGTACTACTTGCATTCCTTGTTTTCTGAAATAATTTATTTAGAGTAGTTGTTTTTTTGTTTTTTTTATTTCATTTTGCTCTAAACAGCCTTTCAAACTTGCTGAAGTAGAAAGTAGTAAAGGAAATGTAAATTATGTTTTACAAAAGTTTATGTTTACATGATAATTTCTTCAGATTTTCTAGTAGAAAGTCATTAGCATATCTAACTCCTTGGGGAAATGATAAATGCATACTTGTAAGTACACTGCACATGCCTTGGAATGCTGTACTACTAATTTGCCTGTACACTTTTTGTGCTTGTAATTAGTATTCCTTTCACTATGCACTTCCTAAATGATGTTAATTGGCTTTATAAAACTTCAACATACGTGCTTTTTGTTAAGCACAAAGTAAACTTCGAAAATTTGTATTTTCACTTTAGGTCCAGATGTCCAAAAATAAGTACTGTCATTTAACGTACAATATATTCAGAACATAATTAGATTGCAGATACAGTACATCAATACAGCATATCATAAATATGACTAAGGCATCATTCTTCCAAGATGTATCAGTATCATTAGTGCTCTCCATTTCAGTAATTTGAATAATGAAGTTTAATTTGTCTCCAGTCATTACATATAATTTATGAGAGCAAAATGAAGCAGTGTTGTGTTTAAAAGTTTGAAAGTTACTTTGGAAGTAATTCTCACAGCATGCAATTTGGTAGAAAATGTGTGCTGCAATCAAAGGGTTAGCATGAAATTGTATTATTTACTACAACAGAGATGATTTACTTAGAAAGAGTTTGTCAAATGACTAAAGGCCTAATTTGTTTAACCTTCTTGATACCTCGGTACCCTAGTTGCCATCGGAAATCTCACAGGTGTGTAAGTGATTGCATATTTAGGATTAAAATATAAAGAAAATAATCATTGACTGATAGGTTAAAGGATATTTAAAGTCAAATTTTTGTTTTGTTTCAGATGGATAGAAGAATTCGAACCCCAGTCAGGTGCTGCCACTAGGTTGATTCACTCTACTTGTCCTAATTACCACTGTCATCAGTAGGGCTGAGCCGAACATCCCCCCAGTTCGGTTCGCAGCAGAACATACGAACAGGCAAATCTGTTTGAACACGTGAACACCGCTAAAGGCTATTGGACATGAACGTGTAAAATGAAAAGTGCTAATTTTAAAGGCTTATATGCAAGTTATTGCCATAAAAAAGTGTTTGGGGACCCTGGCCCCGCCAGGGGATATGTATCAATGCAAAAAAAAGTTTTAAAAACAGACTTTTTTTGGGAGAGCAGTGATTTTACTAATGCTTAAAGTGAAACAATAAAAATGAAATATTCCTTTAAATATCGTGCTTGGGGGGTGTCTATAGCATGCCTGTAAAGTGGCTCAGTTTTCCTGTGTTTAGAACAATACCACAGCAAAATTACATTTCTAAAGGAAAAAAAGTAATTTAAAACTGCTTGCGGCTGTAATGTATTGATGGGTCCCGGCAATATAGATGAAAATCATTGAAAAAAACGGCATGGGTCTGGTATGGATATTAAGTGGAACCCCGCCCCCAAATTAAAAAATAAAAAAAAAACAGCAGTATATATATTACACAGCCTGCCCTATATACTCTGCAGAGAATTGGGCCTTAGGTGTTGGTGGTACCAGAACACTGTAAACCCTCACAGTTACTCTTGGTGAGTGCAGGAACGGGCCCTGCTGTGAAATACTATATCAAAAATTGCAATTACATGCCCCTGTTAAACAGGGGCAGAAAAATTGGGCCTTTGGCGGTGGTGGTGGTGCCACCAGAACACTGTAAGCCCTCACAGTTAAACTTGTTGGGCACAGGAATGGGCCCTGCTATGAAATATTATACCATGAATTGTAATTACTTGCCCCTGTTAAACAGGGGTGGAAAAATTGGGCCTTTGGTGGTGGTGTCACAACACTGTAACCCTGCACAGATACTCTTGTTGGGCACAGGAACGAGCCCTGCGTTGAAATATATAAAAAATTGTAATTACATGCCCCTGTTAAACAGGGGCAGAAAAATTGGGCCTTGGGTGGTGGTGGTGCCACAACACTGTAACCCCTCACAGATACTCTTGTTGGGCGCAGGAATGGGCCCTGCTGTGAAATATTAGATCAAAAATTGTAATTACATGCCCCTGTTAAACAGGGGCAGAAAAATTGGGCCTTGGGTGGTGGTGGTGGTGCCCTAAACCAAAAATATTGTTGGAAGCTAGCATCATCTAGATTGAGGAGGAATAGGATAGTCAGCATAGGCAGTCTTCAAGGGATCCCACATCCATAGAAAATTCAATCAGTTACATTAGCATCAGGTGCTTGATAGCTGCTGATCCAAGACTGATTCATTTTTATGAATGTGCGCCTATCAACGAGTCTGTGGACAGGCGCACTCTATGATCCATTACAAATCCTCCAGAAGCATTGAATTTGAATTCAGAAAAAACGCTGGATGCAGGACAGGCCAGTAGCTCAATTGCATATTGAGCAAGTTCTGGCCAGTGATCCATCCTCAAGACCCAGTAACCCAGTGGATGCTCTGTTGGAAAGCTCTCCAAGCCTGCTCTTGCCCCTAGATATTCCTGCACCATGTAATGCAGACGCTGGCGATGGTTGCTTGAACAGATCAGACCTTGGCACTGAGGACTGAAAAATTGTTTAAAGGCATCGGTCAGCCGGCCACCTTCTCCACCACTCTTCTCTGACTGAACGAAGCCTCAGCAACACATGGTCCAGCACCAGGAAATTGTAACCTCACAGGGTCTGGAAATGCATTGCACAAAGCTTTCTTCAAGGTCTCCTGAAGATGTTTCATCCTCTACTCCCTCTGCGAAGGCAGGATGAGTTCTGAAACCTTACCCTTGTAACGTGGATCAAGAAGGGTTGCCAGCCAGTAATGATCCCTCTCCTTCATACCACAAATCCTAGGGTCCTTTCGCAGGCTTTGCAGAATCTGGGAGGCCATGCAGCGTAAGTTTGCAGAGGCATTCGATTCTGAGTCCTCTGGGTCACTAAGGATCACATGATCCGTAATAACCTCCTCCCAGCCACGTACAACTCCTTGGGTTTCTAGGGACTGAAAACCATCCCTTGAATACTGCTGCTGAGTGTTATCCTCCACATCCATGTTGACACATTCCTCCTCCTCCTCCTCTTCTTCCTGTGTGCTTGGCAGGCCCACAGGTATACTGGATAAAGGGGGCCTTGAGAGGTATGGAAGTCTTCCTCTTCCTCCCGCTGTTCTGCCTCAAGTGCCTTGTCCATTATTCCACGAAGCGTGTGCTCCAACAGGAAAAATAGAGGGACAGCGTCCCTGATGCATGCATTATCACTGTTCACCATCCCCGTGGCCTCCTCAAATGGTGCAAGGACAGTGCATGCATCTTTTATCAGTAGCCACTGGCATGGCGAAAAGAAGCCAAGCTCCCCTGACCCTGTCTTGGTGCCATACTCGCACAGGTACTCATTGATGGCGCTCTGCTGCATGTGCAGCCGCTGCAGTATTGCCAACCTTGAGTTCCACCTGGTGGGCATGTCAGAAATGAGGTGGTTGGTGGGCAGGTTGCATTCCCTTTGAATGTCAGCCAGCCGAGTACTGGCATTCTATGACCAGCGGAAATGACCACAGACTTTTCTGGCCTGCCTCAGGAGATCCTGTAAGCCTGGCTACCTGCTCAAGAACTGCTGCACCACCAAATTCAAGACATGTGCCAAACCTGGAACATGGGTCAAGTGTTCCTATCGGAGGGCGGGGAGAAGGTTGGTGCCATTGTCACATATAACCATTCCTGGCTGAAGCTGGCATGGCATCAACCACCTCTGAGCCTGCCCCTGCAGAGCTGACAGAATCTCTGCCCCAGTGTGGCTCCTGTCCCCTAGGCAGACCAACTCAAGGACTGCATGGCATTTTTTTGCCTGACTTGCATAGCCCCTTGCACACTTACAGTGCACCACTGGTTCAGAGGAAAAATCTGCAGAAGAGGCCATAGAGGAAGAAGAGGAGGATGGGGGTGGAAGAGAGAACTGTGGCAGAATCACCACTAGCATTTTGGAGATGTGGTGATGGAACAAGCTTCAACAATATTGAACCCTGTCCTGCATCCTTCCCAGCTGCCAGCAGAGTTACCCAGTGCTCCGTGTAGGAAAGGTAACGTACCTGCCCATGCATGCTGGAACATGAGTCAGCGGTAATATGCACCTTACTGCTGACCGCCCTGTCCAACAAGGCCAAAACATTGCCTTCCACATGTCGGTAGAGAGCCCTGAAAAGAAATGGCATTTTGGAACCTGCCACTGAGGTACAGCACATTCCACATATTCACGAAAGGGGGCAGAGTCTACCAGCTGAAAAGGCAGCAGTTGCAGTGCTAGCAATTTGGCAAAGCTAGCATTCAGACGCTGAGCATGTGGATAGCTGGGACCAAATTTCTTTTTACAGTTCAGCAACTGGGGTAGGGAAATTTGCCTGCTAAAATCAGATGGTGGTGTACTGCTAACAGATTGGCTGCAAGTATTTGGAACACCTATTGCTATACCTTCATTCCTCTCAGTGCAGGTTTTTGAGAGGACTGGAGGTATAGTGGGGTTGGAGTTCCCAAATGAGGAGCAAGGAGAAGTCTGCCTTTTTCTTTGATGTGGATCTTTCAGGGGCTGTTGCCAACAGACTGCATGGCAGGTCGTCATATGTCTGGTCAAGCATGTGGTGCCCAAGCAGCTGCTGTTCTGACCATGCTTGATCCGCTTCAAACATAGGTTGAAAACAACAACGGTGCGATCTGCTACACACGTGTCTAAAAAGGCCCATACCAAGGAACTTTTAAAAGTCAGCGTGGAGTCAGCAGTGCCCTGCACCTGTGGAGCTCTGTGGTGTGATGCAATAGGGTGGCTGCCCTTAAGCTGTCCCCTAGAGGACATCCTGCCACAGAGTTGTGTCTCCTCTCTTCTCTCAGACATCCAAGTAGAGTCAGTGACCTCATCATCCCCTCCCTCCTCATCACTGGAGCAAACTTGGCAGTATGCTGCAGCTGGGGGAACATGACTGCCAGTTTCTTGTCCTTCTTGGGCACCCCCTCTCTCTAGGCTCACGTTACTCCCTTCCTCAACCTGGAAACCAACATCGGAGACTTAAAATCGCTGTGCATCCTCCAGCAGCATGTACCCGACACTGTGGTCGAATACTGTAGTTCTGGGGACTCCTCTGTGCATGATGGTGGGGCTACAGAAGGAGTGACTGTGGACAAGGAGCCAGTGGAATAGGTTACTTTGGCAGCTGCGTTGGAAGGCAAACTACTCTGAGCCTGGGTGACAGAGGATGAGGAGGATGAGGACGGCTTTGTTATCCACTCCACCAACTCTTCTGCATGTTCTGGCTCTGTCTACTACCAGCACTGTTGACTGTAGACACAGAAGCTGCTTGCCCTCTTTTAGTGGCCTGTGAGCGTCTGCCTCTCCTTGGTGGCCTTCTGGACTTGATGTATATTTTTTTTTGCAACACCACACTACACTGTATTAGATACTGAGTACACCACCAGAAGTGTAGTAGGAACTCTACACACTGTAATAGATAGTGTGTACACCGCCTGCCCTGTATTAGCAACTGTACTATGACTGCACTGTATTGTGTACTGTGTACACCACCAGAAGTGTAGTAGAAAATGTACACACTGTATTAGATACTGTGTACACTGCCTGAACTGTATTAGAAACTGTACTACGGCTGCACTGTATTGTGTACTGTGTACACCACCAGAAGTGTAGTAGAAACTGTACACACTGTATTAGTATATATTAGTATGTATTATATTAGAGTATATATATATATATATATATATATATATATATATATATATATATATATATATATATATTAATACACTGCCTGCACTGACTGAATATAGAGTAAACACTGAATTTATAATCTATGCTAAATGCAGAGTGTATATATATATATATATATATTTATATATATATATATATATATATATATATATACACTAAACTGACTGTATATATATATATATATATATATATATCAAATACACTGCCACTAACTGAATTTTCCGCCTGCTTAATCTTCAAGCTCTCCGTCCACACCAACAACACTACACGTAGGCATCCTTATATAGTGTGGGACTTGGACTTAGTCCCTCTGAGCCATGATTGGCCAAAGGCACCCTGCCTTTGGCCAATTATGGCTCACTTAGCAGAGGGGGCTGGGATTGGCCAAAGCATGCAGGTCAGGTGCATGCTTTGGCCAATCATCATACAGCAATGCACTGCGATCTCGCAGTGCATTATGGGGCATTCCGCGGCGCTCGAATTTGCTGTGAATGCCCCATGTTTGCTCTTCGGCGAACGGCAAACACCGGATGTTCAAGTGAAACATATGTTCGACCAGAACATCAAGCTCATCCCTAGTCATCAGGTCTGAAAGTGCCAGGAAATCCAACATTTTGAATTGTCACCTGAACTAGGAAATATTTTATTTGGGACAATTTATCTGGTGACCACTGTCCAAGGCTGGATTTACACCTAGGAGTTGCAGTAAAACACGTTACCACAATGCACAGCAACACACGTTATTAATTCCAAATGGCAACCCAACATGGCTGTATTGTAGCACACCACCACACAAAGTAATGCACTTCCATGTGCAGTGGTGCAATGCATTGCTAAGAATGGTTCGTGTCAATTTTTTGTCCATTCTGAGGCTTTGGGGGTTCTTTCTTATGAATTGGCTGCCTTATTGTAACACAAATTCAAAGTAGTAATCATTTGTCATTGCGCAAAAACCGAAAGAAGGCCCAAGGTTGACAGCAGCCAAATGTAGTAAGGCATATATCCATAAAATTATTCCAAAATGGCCACAAAATCCTTAGAGCAACTCCTCCTCAGAGGAATATCTGAAATACAACAGAACACAAGAGGGTGCTTCTATGTGCAGCAGAAAACAAATTTAATAATAAAAGAGTAAATATCCACTTACATGTGTATGAAGAATAAGGTGCATGTTATGTATCCCAAAAGCTGTCATCTGTGGTTCCAGGCAGTGTAAATGGACATCCAGCTAAGCAGAACACTGAACTGCTGTGGGGAGTGTAAGCCAAGGCTTGGAAGCCGAACTGTCAAAAGTTTGGTAGTGTGGGTGGGATCCTCAGCAGTGACGTCAGACACATAACTATGCATTTCAAGGCGGTAACCCCTCTTTCTCAAGCCTGCCTATCCACGCATTCACCTCCACTTTACCTGCTGGTAATGGTATCCAGCCCTCCAGCATTGCACAGCCAAAGAGCAAAGGAACCAAAACACTGCCTCTCAAGCACAGCACAATAGAGGAGACAGAGAACTCATATCATCTGTGAGAGCCAGCAGGAAGCCAAATAAAGGACAAATAAACGTGCAGCACATACAAGATTATGTATAAGCATTATGCAAGGGTTTATCATAGCATACAGTTTTGCACATTTTAAAAGTCAGATGGAATTGATGACAATAAAACATACATAAAAAACAAATATATTGAATAATTAATCACCCATTTTAAAACATATATACAGTATCTCACAAAAGTGAGTACACCCCTCACATTTTTGTAAATATTTTATTATATCTTTTCGTGTGACAACACTGAAGAAAAAAATGTCCAAATTGGGCCCAATTAGCAATTTTCCCTCCCCGGTGTCATGTGACTCATTAGCGTTACAAGGTCTCAGGTGTGAATGAGGAGCAGGTGTGTAAAAATTGGTGTTATCTGAGGATCTGAAAAAAAGAATTGTTGCACTACATAAAGATGGCCTGGGCTATAAAAAGATTGCCAAGACCCTGAAACTGAGCTGCAGCATGGTGGCCAAGACCATACAGCATTTTAACAGGACAGGTTCTACTCAGAACATGCTTCACCATGGTCGACCAAAGAAGTTTAGTGTACGTGCTTAGCGTCATATCCAGAGGTTGCCTTTGGGAAATAGATGTATGAGTGCTGCCAGCATTGCTGCAGAGGTTGAAGAGGTGGAGGGTCAGCCTGTCAGTGCTCAGACCATATGCCACACGCTGCATAAAATTGGTCTGCATTGCTGTCATCCCAGAAGGAAGCCTCTTCTAAAGATAATGCACAAGAAAGCCCACAAACAGTTTGCTGAAGACAAGTAGACTAAGAACATGGATTACTGGAACTGTGTCCTGTGGTCTGATGAGACCAAGATAAACTTATTTGGTTCAGATGTTGTCAAGCGTGTGTGTGGTGGCAACCAGGTGAGGAGTACAAAGACAAGTGTGTCTTGCCTACAGTCAAGCATGGTGGTCAGGGAGTGTCATGGTCTGGGTCTCCATAAGTGCTGCCGGCACTGGAGAGCTACAGTTCATTGAGGGAGCAATGAATGCCAACATGTACTGTGACATACTGAAGCAGAGCATGATCCCCTCCCTTCAAAAACTGGGCCGCAGGGCAGTATTCCAACATGATAATGACCCCAAACACACCTCCAAGACGACCAATGTCTTGCTAAAAAAGCTACGAGTAAAGGTGATGGACTGGCCAAGTATGTCTCCAGACCTAAATCCTATTGAGCATCTGTGGGGCATCCTCAAACAGAAGGTGGATGAGCGCAAGGTCTCTAACATCCACCAGCTCCATCATGTCATAATGAGGGTGTGGAGGAGGACTCCAGTGGCAACCTGTGAAGCTCTGGTGAACTCCATGGCCAAAAGGGTTAAGGCAGGGCTGGAAAATAATGGTGGCCACACAAAATATTGACTTTGGGCCCAATTTGGACATTTTCACTTAGGGGTATACTCACTTTTGTTGCCAGCGGTTTAGACATTAATGGCTGTGTGTTGAGTTATTTTGAGGGGACAGCAAATTTGCACTGTTATACAAGCTGTACACTCACTACTTTACATTGTAGCAAAGTGTAATTTCTTCAGTGTTGTCACGTGCAACTATATAATAAACTATATACAAAAATGTGAGGGGTGTACTCACTTTTTTGAGATACTGTATATACATATACTATACTGTCAAAAGTATTGAGACATCTGCCTTTACATACACATGAACTTTAATGGCATTCGAGTCTTAGTTCGTAGGGTTCAATATTGAGTTGGCCCACCCTTTGCAGCTATAACAGCTTCAGCTCTTCTGGTAAGGCTGTCCACAAGGTTTAGGGGTGCGTCTATGGGAATGTTTGACCATTCTTCCAGAAGTGCATTTGTGAGGCCTGCATTGATGTTGGAGGAGAAGGCCTGGCTCGCAGTCTCCACTCTAATTCATCCCAAAGGTGTTCTATCGGGTTGAGGGCAGGACTTTTTGTGCACTGATGTGCAATCACGTTTCCATTTCCAAACTATTGCATGAAATTGTCCAAAATGCCTTAATATGCTGACTCCTTAAGAGTCCCCTTCACAGGAACTAAGGGGCCAAGCCCAACCCCTGAAAAACAACCCCACACCAAAATCCCCCCTCCACTAAATGATTTGGACCAGTGCACAAAGCAAGGTCCATAAAGGCATAGATTTGATTGGGATTTTATGTAATAGACCAACACAAATTTACAAATAAAGATCGGAAAAGTGTGGTGTGCATTTGTATTCAGCCTCCTTTACTCTGATACACCTAACTAAATCTAGTGGAGCCAATTGCCTTCAGAAGTCACCTAATTAGTAAATAGAGTCCACCTGTTTGTAATTTAATCTCAGTATAAATACAGCTGTTCTGTGAAGCCCAGAGGTTTGTTAGAGAACCTTAGTGAACAAACAGCATCATGGAGGCAAAGGAACACACCAGACAGGTCAGGAAAAAAGTTGTGGAGAAGTTTAAAGCAGGGTTAGGTTATAAAAAAATATCCCAGGCTTTGAACATCTCACATTCATTTTGGACAATTTCATGCAATAGTTCAATCCATCATCCGAAAATAGAAAGAGTATGGCACAACTACAAACCTACCAAGACATGGCTGTCCACCTAAACTGACAGGCCAGGGAAGGAGAGCATTAATCAGCGAAGCAGCCAAGAGGCCCATGGTAACTCTGGAGAAGCTACAGAGATCCACAGCTCAGGTGGGGGAATTTGTCCACAGGACAACTATTAGTCGTGCACTCCACAAGTCTGGCCTTTAAGGAAGAGTGGCAAGAAGAAAGTCATTTTTGAAAGAAAGCCATAGGAAATCCCATTTGCATTTTGCGAGAAGCCATGTGGGGGACACAGCAAACATGTGGATAAGATGAGACCAAAATTGAACTTTTTGGCCTAAAAGCAAAATCCTATGTGTGGAGGAAAACTCTACACTGCACCTCATCCTTAATCATAATCATAATGCTTTGATCTAAACCATTACATTGTAGCTCTGGCTGTATGTTTAGGGTCGTTGTCCTGCTTGAAGGTGAAACTCCGCCCCAGTCTCAAGTATTTTGCAGACACTAACAGGTTTTCTTCTAAGATTATGAAGGACGTCAGTTTTGTTTGGGTGCAACGTCGCACGACCGCGCAATTGTCAGTTAAAGCAACGCAGTGCCGTATCGCAAAAAAGTACTCTGGTCAGGAAGGGGGTAAATTCTTCCGATGCTGAAGTGGTTAATATAAAACATTGGCTTTTACCCCTAACATTACACCACAATGTCTAAGACCAAAACTTTCTAGATAATTTCATGTAAGTTCTTTTCATATGAATTATTTTACCAGCATAGGAAACCTATGTGACCTCTGTCCCCCTAAAAAGAGCCACAGTGTGTCGGCATCAGATAAGGCAAAGCAAGTATTATTCTTTCATAAGTAAGTACTGTAAGTCTTCATAGTGATATTTAGAAAACTGACTACCCAGATTTCTGCATAAACCCAAATCTGACACTTACCGACCACTGCACGACTATATACGTCCTGACTTTGAAGAGGGATATCTCCGTAATGGCAGCAGCTGCTGCCACAACCAAGGTAGCAATCTCTTCAGGCGGCAGTTCGGTTAACGATAATGGTGGTCTCCGTGGCTGATTCACCACGAGATCACCGTTATCGGCGGCGGGAGAGGGACTCCCCCTCCCGCCACTCTCCCGTGCCCTCCGCCGCTTACTGGAGCCATTGGCAGTGGTGGAGGCGATTGGGACCTGTCCGTGGCTGGGTATGGAGACAAGAGAGGCTAAGATGGCCCCAACCTGTCTCTATACCATAGCAGGGCGGAAGTGACGTCAAAACGTCACTTCCGTCCATAAGTCTTAAAGGCACATTTTTCTGTTGTCATTTTTTTCAAATGACAACTTTTATTTTCTTTTATTGCATTTTAGTCTAAATATAAGATCTGAGGACTTTTTGACCCCAGATCTCATATTTAAGAGGTCCTGTCATGCTTTTTTCTATTACAAGGGATGTTTAAAAGTGACCCAATTTTTTTTTTTTTAATAAATAAAATAAAATAAAATAAATAAGAAAAAAAAATTTTTAAAGCGCCCTGTCCCAACGAGCTAACGCGCAGAAGCGAACGCATACGTGAGTAGCATCCGCATATGAAAACGGTGGTCAAACCACACATGTGAGATATCGCCGCGATCGTTATAGCGAGAGCAATAATTCCAGCCCTAGACCTCCTCTGTAACTCAAAACATGCAACCTGTAGAATTTTTTAAACGTCGCCTATGGAGATTTTTAAGGGTAAAAGTTTGACGCCATTCCATGAGCGGGCGCAATTTTGAAGCGTGACATGTTGGATATCAATTTACTCGGTGTAACATTAGCTTTCACAATATAAAAAAAAAAAAACGAACTTTACTGTTGTCTTTTTTTTATTCAAAAACAGTGCGCTTGTAAGACCGCTGCGCAAATACTGTGTGACAAAAAGTATTGCAATGACCGCCATTTTATTCTCTAGGGTGTTAGAAAAAAAGGTATAATGTTTGGGGGTTCTAAGTAAATTTCTAGCAAAAAAACATGTTTTTAACTTGTAAACACCGAGTCTGAAAAAGAGGCCCGGTCTTAAAGTGGTTAAAATGATCCTTTCCTTTCCACAAGCATATTGAAGTGGATCTCCAGTCTCAAAAGGGAATTTTCCACTTCCCCATCCTCCACAATATTAAATGTCCTTTTTTTTTTTTTTTTACATTTTTTTTTATCTGGCCCTGCCCTCTGCTGCCATTTTTGCCTAGGCAAGATAGGCATGTACCTGCTTTTTGGGATAAGCATAAGAAGACACTCATAGAGGCCAGTGGGTTGGCCTGGCACTAGTAATCAGGGGCTGGCTGCCTGAACTAGGAAGAGTCAGTCGGGTACTAGATGACCTCAGTTGGAAATATGGTACCATGAGGCACAGGCTGCAGCACATGAACTGCAGATTGTAGCAAGACAATGATGGATTTACTAGGTAGGTGAGTAGCTGAATTGAAAAGTGGGTGGGAAGATGACGTTCCCCTTTAACCTAGTAGTACCTTTATAATCTGCTCCATCAGCTTATTTAAGCACATGCCTTCTTTGCCCAATGCATGCCGCATAAGTAGGCAATGCTGCCATGCAAATTTTGACTTTTTGTCAAAAGTCAATTGCTAACCAGTCCCCCTGACCTCCACATTTGCATAGAGCAGGGACACATGATTGTCACAGGAAGGGAAGGAGTGTTTTTGATGTGTGGGCTGTGATTAACAGCTTGGCTTCACATTGTCCATTCTTTGCAAGAGGCAAGATGAGAACCCAGTGGGAGAATAATTTGGTCTCAGGGGACAAACTGAAGCAACATTTTGGTTCAATCATTATTTGATAATTATGTTTATCATTTGAATAGTTCCTATTTGGCAGTGGATTCTGTAAACACTGGCAAAACTGGGCACACATAATCCCAGAATACTCAGCTCTAGGTCTCTGCAATACAACAGTACAATACAATAATAACAACAAGTACAATACAAGTACTACAGTAAAATACAACAATAGCCTGTCTCCCTCAAGTTATTACACATCTACAGCCATGCAATTTAACATTTCTTTTTATTAAAAGTTATACTGTTTCTCACTCGAAGAACATTTTACAGTATATATGTAATATCTTTGTTGTATCTATGTTGCTTTTGGTTAAAATAATCATTTTAAACCTATTGCTATATCATCAACATAAATTAAAGTGATTTATTAGAATTCATATTGCAAGACAGTCACATAATATAAAATAGTTGCAGTATTTGTAAAAGCCATGATGACCCCCACCGAGCTCCAGCCTGTTGGAAGACTATGCTAATTACTACAGGAAATGAAAGTTCTTCCTCGTGTATCTTTGAAAGACATTAACTCAAAATGTGGCATTGATTGAAATGGCAAGATCAGTGTTGCATTATGTGCAAGTGTCTTCTGAATAGAGAAAATGAGCACATATGATTTCCTAGATTAATCTGCATGAAGAAACATTAGAATCATTTGATGATGACAGGATGTAAATGCTGCAGGTGTAAGGATGATGGCCGCCTGGTGGCTACTTTTGGGAATTTTTTCTCAACACACCAAATGAATAATCCCTGACAGTTGTTCAGTTAGCATGAGGTTAAACTAAACATGTGGGCTTTCACTGCTGAACTTTGTATCTGTTATGCTGATCCAAATGCTTTAATACCGTCTGAATCAGCGCCCTGGTGTATAGATGAAGACCTGACTTTCCACTGAATTTACTAGCTGCATGACTGTTACAAATTAAATTAGGATTTTTCAAAGATCTAGAATGGCAGTGTCTGTATTTCTCTTAGCATATGTTTATTTTAAGGTACTGTTATGCAGCGTACACACGAGCGGACTTTTCGACCGGACTGGTTCGACAGACCGAGTCCGATGGACAATCCGATCGTGTGTGGGCTTCATCAGACCTTCAGCGGACTTTCGACCGGACTGGTCCGACAGACCGAGTCCGATGGACAATCCGATCGTGTGTGGGCTTCATCAGACCTTCAGCGGACTTTTCCAGTTGAAAATCTGACGGACTCTAGATTTGAAACATGCTTCAAATCTTTCCGATGGACTCGAGTCCGGTCGAAAAAATACGCTCGTCTGTATGCTAGTCCGACGGACAAAAACCCACGCTAGGGCAGCTATTGGCTACCGGCTATCAACTTTCTTATTTTAGTCTGGTCGTATGTCATCACGTACGAATCCGTCCGACTTTGGTGTGATAGTGTTAGGCAATTCCGTTCGTTCAAAAGTCCGTCAGAAGTCCGTCAAAAGTCTGACGAAAGTCTGCCGGAATGGCCGTCGACTTTTGTTGCCGAAAAGTCCGCTTGTGTGTACGCGGCCTTAAACATGTTATACTTGCTTTGTTACCTAAATAAGATACTTACATTTATATACAGTATCTCACAAATGTAAGTACACCCTCACATTTTTGTAAATATTTTATTATGTCTTTTCATGTGACAACACTGAAGAAATGACACTTTGCTACAATGTAAAGTAGTGACTGTACAGCTTTTATAACAGTATCAATTTCTTGCTTTCTTGTGCATCATCTTTAGAAGAGGCTTCCTTCTGGGATGAAAGCTATGCAGACCATTTTGATGCAGTGTGCGGCGTATGGTCTGAGCACTGACAGGCTGACCCACCACCCCTTCAACCTGTAATGGAAATTTCTGTATATAATTGTATTGTATTTTGTATGTATTGCACACTGCCCTCACTGTGCACACAGCACTAATAATGTTTTCAGTAAATGTTTACATTCTTTTGAGTCTTGATTAGAATTAGCCTGCCTATGTAACGCCCCTTGTTACCATACACGTACAATTGTAATATTAATGTGATACCTACGTAATCATGTGCATAAAAACCTTCAATTGCGTCATAATAAAGCAGAACAGTTATTTGGAAAGATGCTGAGTGTATCTTTTGTGTCTGTTCCCTACTGCAGTAGTTATTATTAATTTGGAACCACTAATCAATATGAGGATAGGAGTTGCCTATCATCAATTTAACCGAGTCAAACCTCTGCAGCAATGCTGGCAGCACTCATATGTCTATTTCCCAAAGACAACCTCTGGATATGACACTGAGCACGTGCATGCAACTTCTTTGGTCGACCATGGCGAGGCCTGTTCTGAGTGGAACCTGTCCTGTTAAACCACTGTATGGTTTTGGCCACCATGCTGTAGCTCAGTTTCAGTGTCCTGGCAATCTTCTTATAGCCTAGGCCATCTTTATGTAGAGCAACAATTCTTTTTTTTCCGATCCTCAGAGAGTTCTTTGCCATGAAGTGCCATGTTGAACTTCCAGTGACCAGTATTAGAGAGTAAGAGCGATAACACCAAATTTACCCCACCTGCTCCCCATTCACACCTTGTAACACTAACAAGTCACGTGACACCGGGGAGGGAAAATGGCTAATTGGGCCCAATTTTGACATTTTCACTTAGGGGTGTACTCACTTTTGTTGTCAGCGGTTTAGACATTAATGGCTGTGTGTTGAGTTATTTTGAGGGGGCAGCAAATTTTTACTGTTATACAAGCTGTACACTCACATTGTAGCAAAGTGTCATTTCTTCAGTGTTGTAACATGAAAAGATATAATAAAATATTTACAAAAATGTGAGGGGGTACTTCAGGAGATACTGTGTGTGTGTATATATATATATATATATATATATATATATATATATATATATATATAGTTCTATTTTTTTTTTTTTTTAGAAAAAATAGAAAAGGAAATGGTACAGATTTCTGTTAAGTTTTTATTGCTGTATGTGTCCTTGTGAGAAAGATTCCATCTCTGCCTTTGATGTATTGGGCATCTTGGATCTAATCGCTTGCTGGAATGCCACCTATTCTGGCATTGGCTTAACTAATGACTAGGTCCTTGTGCAACCCCTTTGCTTAGATGGTCTGCTCTCGATACCCCCAGCAATTAACTTTGGCAACTCACGCTGACCACTCCCAAGGTCTAAGTTTGCCTTAAGTCTAGAACCACCTCCTGCTAAGGTCTGAACATTTCAAAACAGTATTAAACCCAAAGGCCCCTTTCACACATGATGGACTGCGATTGTGATCCACTTGTTCAGCAGGGGAATCTGTCTCCACTGAGCAGGTGGATGACAGTTCCGTGTCCGCTTCTATTATGCAGAGCAGACATGGACACAGGTCGCTCTTCTCTATGGGCGGTCGGATGTAAATGAACAGCCAGTCTGTTTACACCCAACTGCCATCCGATCTGATTCGCTGGACAGAAGACGAGCGGGTCCCCACCCATCTATTTTTGGTGGATTAGATCGGATTGGATGACAGGTGGACTTGATCAGGGCATCCATGTGAAAGGAGCCAAAAGCAAATGTTTAATTCATTGCAGCCTACCAATTCTTGGTTGTGATGGCTGCATTCATTTTCTTTTTTTAGGGTTTCTTTCTTCTATTTTCATCTGGTGATCCAGCCAAGAACTCTGCTACTTTACAAAAGTTCAAGCTCTCCAGCAGAATGTATCATGGATGAGTTTACATGGATGAGACAGCCCATTTAACACTGGTAGGTGTGGTTAAAATGATCAGCTTTTATTTATTCATGTACAACCTTTCTCCCAAATGGAAAAAAAAAACTGTTTTTAGTAAAGCAGGGGTCTCCAAACTTTTCACTCCAAGGGCCACATTGTGCATTTTTCACATATTCAAGGGCCGGAAAAAAAATCAGTTATTTTTTTAAATGAATCTGCAGCAGAATAAAATAGAATTTGACAGGCTGACAGCAGTAGAGCTTGATGGCACACCTGTATTCTCTGCCTACACCTAAAAGCCATAGCCTCATGCACAGGGGCTAAACTTCCAGTATGCACAGGGCCTTACATCTGTGTTACCATCACACACACCTTCATACATTTGGTCCCCATCAGACCCCCCACTGCACATTTGTGTCCTCATCAGAGCCCCCATATTTGTGTCCCCCTTAGAGCCCCCCTACATATTTGTGCCCCAATAAGAACCCCCTGCATATTTGTGTCCTCATCATAGCTCCCTGACACATTTGTGTCCCCATCAGAGCCCCCTTCCATATTTGTGTCCCCATCAGAGCATTCCTGCATATTTATGTCCCCATCAGAGCCCCCCTGCATATTTGTGTCCCCATTGCAGCCCCCCTGCTTATTTGTGTCCCTATCGGAGCCTTCCTGCATATTTGTGCCCCCATAAGAACCCCCTGCATATTTGTGTCCCCATCAGACCTCCCTGCACATTTGAGTCCTCATCAGAGCCTCCTTACATATTTACGCCCAAATCAGAGCCCCCCTGCATATTTATGTCCCCCTTAGAGCCCCCTTCCATATTTGTGTCCCCATCAGAGACCACTGCGCAATTGTTTCCCCTTTAGAGTCCCCTTTCACATTTGTGTCCCTCAAAAGAGTACCCGCTGCACATTTTGAAACCTGCATCCAATTTTTGTTGTGGTACACATTCTCACTTGTTGGTAACACATTGCCCTTGCATTTCCTCTTGCTCCCTTGATCACTAATTAAGAGAGTTGCCTAGAGCAATGTTTCTCAACTCCAGTCCTCAAGTACCTCCAACAGGTCATGTTTTCAGGATTTCCCTCAAAAGAAATGGCTGTGGTAATTACTAAGGCAGTGAAACTGTTCAAATCACTTGAGGACTGGAGTTAAGAAACATTGCCCTAGAGGTCAGACTGTGAAAATATATTACTAAATATAAACTCTCGCTGATGGAAACAACTAAATGATAATGAAATGCAGCTGCTGTAGACAAGGTTAGACAAGGCTAATCACTTGGATAAATGTGGATAAAAAAATATACAGAGCTCGCAACACACATTATAAGTGAAATCAACAAAAAAGTCCAAATAAAAATCCAAATAAATGTAAATGAAGTGTTAGTCCACAATGAAGTAGGTGCAAAAAATGCTTCACAAACTTGCAGGAGTACAGTGACACCCCCTTTTGCATCCCCACTCACCGGAACAGGACGACCCCCAGGTTTGCAGTCCAGAGGTCACTTCAGGCTTGTAAATAGTATCCCACACACATGGATTGGTGTCAAAACATCAGATGGTGGATCAGTGTAAACATCAGATGATAGATTCCAGTAGGAGGCTCTCAACAGGATATACAGGCACCCAGAAATGAAAAGAGGATGGACTAATTGTGAAGTACTGTTATAAAAGTTGATTTAATGCGCATAGGGATCGGTACTTACAAAAAGACGGTTAAAAACAGGCATGGATATAGAGCTGTAGATACAGGAAGCAGCCATTCATAGCATGCATTCCACAGATCGGAAGTGACGTCAAACCAGGAAATTATGTCAATGCATTTTGTCCTCCCTCAGGGCGGCATCAAAGGTTCTTGATGACGCCCTGAGGGAGGGCGAAATGCATTGACATCATTTCCTGGTTTGATGTCACTTCAGGTCTGTGGAATGCACGCTATGAACGGCTGCTTCCTGTATCTACAGCTCTAAATCCATGCCTGTTTTTAACCGTCTTTTTGTAAGTACCGATCCCTAAGCGCATTAACCACTTGCTTACTGGGCACTTAAACCCCCCTCCTGTCCAGACCAATTTTCAGCTTTCAGCGCTGATGTACTTTGAAAGACAATTGCGTGGTCATACAACACTGTACTCAAATTAAATTTTTATTAATTTTTCCAACAAATAGAGCTTTCTTTTGGTGGTATTTGATCACCTCTGCGGTTTTTATTTATTGTTAAAAAAATGTAAAAAGACAGATTTTTAAATTTTTTTTCTTATATTTTATTATAAAAATTTTAAAACAGCAATTTTTCTCCTTCATTGATGTACGCTGATGAGGCGGCACTGATGGGCACTGATAGGTGGCAGTGATGGGCACTGATGGGTGGCAGTGATGGGCACTGATGGGTGGCGATAATGGGCACTAATCGGTTTCACTGATAGGCAGCACTGCTAGGTGGCACTGATTGGCACCACTGGTGGGCGTTGATAGGTGGCACTTGTGGGCATTGATAGGTGGCACTCATGGGCATTGACAGGTGGCACTGGTGGGCATTGTGGGCACTGTCAGGCAGCAATGGCAGGTGGCACAGATGAGGCATAATTGCCTCTTCCTCTTCAGGACCGATGTCCCTTGCAGATAAACCGGTGATCGGCTTTTTTTTCTCCTCACGCTGTCAGTGTGAGGAGGAAAAAAAATGATTACCGAGCTTTTGTTTACATCATGTGATCAGCTGTCATTGGCTGACAGCTGATCACATGGTAAGGGGCCGGGACCGGCCCCTTACTCGGATCAGTGATCACCCGAGTCTCAGTGACTTGGTGATCACAGCGCGCAGGGCACACGCAGAGAGCGTGCACAGGGGAGGCCATCATATGACGGCCTCCTGGGAAATTCAGGTCCATGCTGTGGGCGTCATTCAGCTATAGTGCAGACGTCAAGTGGTTAAATCAACTTTTATAACAGTCCATCCTCTTTTCTTTTCTGGGTGCCTGTATATCCTGTTGAGAGCCTCCTATTGGAATCTATCATCTGATGTTTACACTGATCCACCATCTGATGTTTTGACACCAATCCACATGTGTGGGATACCATTTACAAGCCTGAAATGACCCCTGGACTGCAAAGCTGGGGGTCGTCCTGTTCTGGTGAGTGAGGATGCAAAAGGGGTGTCACTGTACTCCTGCAAGTTTGTGAAGCATTTTTTGCACCTACTTCATTGTGGACTAACACTTCAGTTGGATTTATTTGGATTTTTATTTGTACTTTTGTTGTTGATTTCACTTATATTGTGTGTTGCAAGTGCTGTACATGTTTTTATCCACTAGAGGTCAGACTGCTGCTTTCTCCTCCTGCAGGATTTACAGTATGTGGATGGTCTGTTCCTCATTACTTAGCTGTGTTAAGATAGGCGTATTGGCATATACATCTTTTTTCATTTTTAGGGAGTTTAGTATTGAGGGGATTCAAGTTTTTGTTCTGCTATAGCTTTGGGACTGTAATGCCGCGTACACACGGTCGGACTTTCCGGCATACTTCGTCCGGCGGACCAGAGTGTGCCGGACAATCCGCCCGTGTGTAGGCACCGGCGGACTTTTCCGGCGGACTTTTTCCCAAAAGCCCGCCGGACCTAGATTTGAAGAAAGTTCTAAATCTTTCCGCCGGACTCAGTTTCGGGCGGAAAGTCCGCTCGTGTGTGTGCTGGTCCGACGGAAAGCCCGCTCGTGTGTAGGCTGGTCCGACGGACCAGATACAACACGAGGGCAGGGTATTGCATCTCACGCTCGCTGCAATAGGAAAAACACATTTTCCTATTGCGGCGAGCGCGGGGCATACCAGGCCCTTAGGTCTGGTATGGATTATAAAGGGAAGCCCCTACGCCGAAAAAAACGGCGTGGGGTCCCCCCTAAAATCCATACCAGACCCCGATCCGAGCACGCAGCCTGGCCGGTCAGGAAAGGGGGTGGGGACGAGCGAGCGCCCCCCCCCCTCCTGAACCGTACCAGGCCGCATGCCCTCAACATGGGGGTGGGTGCTTTGGGGGAGGGGGGCGCCCTGCGCCCCCCCCCCCCAAAGCACCTTGTCCCCATGTTGATGAGGACAAGGGCCTCTTCCCGACAACCCTGGCCGTTGGTTGTCGGGGTCTGCGGGCGGGGGCTTATCGGAATCTGGGAGCCCCCTTTAATATGTTGAGGGCATGCGGCCTGGTACGGTTCAGGAGGGGGGGGGGGCGCTCGCTCGTCCCCACCCCCTTTCCTGACCGGCCAGGCTGCGTGCTCGGATCGGGGTCTGGTATGGATTTTAGGGGGACCCCACGCCGTTTTTTCGGCGTAGCGGGGTTCCCCTTTATAATCCATACCAGACCTAAGGGCCTGGTATGCCCCGCGACGGGGCTAGTAAGGTGTCAATCTCGCCGATAAAAGCGGCAAGATTGACATCCTTTTCTAGTCCCGTCGCACCTGAGTCACGTTCAAAATGAACGGACTTGTCCGTGTGTGGGCAAGTCCGTTCATTCTGAAAGTCCGCCGGAACTCCGGCGAAAGTCCGTCGGAAAGACGGGCGGACTTAGCCCGCCGGAAAGTCCCGGCGTGTGTGGGCAAGTCCGTCCGTTTTAAAGTCCGGCGCACCTGGCGGACAAAGTCCGTCGGAAAGTGTGCCGGACCAAGTAGGATAGAAAGTCCGCTCGTGTGTACGCGGCATAATAGTGCCATTTTGTAGGAATTAGGACAAGGAATTTATATGGGTATAGTGTTTTTTATGAGATTCTTTTTCCTTATCTGCTGTTTATTGTTATTTTTCTAAAAAAAGGCTGTCACAGGGTTTTTGCAGGTGCCTCCCATGTCTTTGCGCCAATAGGTCCAGTACCCATTAGGTCCAATCAAAGTCTGGATTGATTTTACCTTGCATACAGCGTGGCTGATAATTATATTAATTACATTGTTAACGTAGGTCCTACATTTCTTTTGCATTCAAAGCTTTGGATGATTACACTTATTATGTCCAGGGCATTATGATCTTATTGTGTATTAATCTATACTGTACTTGAAGTTTCACCTTTGCCTTTGCCCCTAAGGAACAGTTACTTGAAATGTGTTAGAAAGGGTAAAATCTCATTATTTTCTCCATCCATTGATTACCACATAAAGTACATATGCAATGTATAGGGACTTATGTCATTTTATACATATCCTTATATTGACTTTTTAAAATATTGTACTTATGAGAATGAATACCTTTTTGTTTGATCAGCCAATGACTTTTAAAAAATTTGTATTCTTTATATAAACAAAGGTTAATTTGTTTTGACACATTTGTGTACTTTTGTATTGGTGCCCTCATAGTCTTGTTTCCCTATTTGCATTCTATATATTATACAGTATCTCACAAAAGTGAGTACACCCCTCATATTTTTGTAAATATTTATTATAACTTTTCATGTGACAACACTGAAGAAATGACACTTTGCTACAATGTAAAGTATTATACAGCTTATATTACACTGTGAATTTGCTGTCCCCTCAAAATAACTCAAAACACAGCCATTAATATCTAAACCTCTGGCAACAAAAGTGAGTACACCCCTAAGTGAAATGTCCAAATTGGGCCCAAAGTGTCAATATTTTGTGTGGCCACCATTATTTTCCAGCACTACCTTAACCCTCTTGGGCATGGAGTTCACCAGAGCTTCACATGTTGCCACTGGAGTCCTCTTCCACTCCTCCATGACGACATCACGGAGCTGGTGGATGTTAGAGACCTTGCGCTCCTCCACCTTCCATTTGAGGATGCTCCACAGATGCTCAATAGGGTTTAGGTCTAGAGACATGCTTGGCCAGTCCATCATCTTTACCCTCAGCTTCCTTAGCAAGGTAGTGGTCAACTTGATGGTGTGTTTGGGGTCGTTATCATGTTGGAATACTGCCCTATGGCCCAGTCTCCGAAGGGAGGGGGTCATGCTCTGCTTCAGTATGTCACAGTACATGTTGGCATTCATGGTTCCCTCAATTAACTGTAGCTCCCCAGTGCAGGTAGAGCTCATGCAGCTCCAGACCATGACACTCCCACCACCATGCTTGACTGAGGGCAAGACACACTTGTCTTTGTACTTCTCACCTGGTTGCCGCCACACACGCTTGACACCATCTGAACCAAATAAGTTTATCTTGGTCTCATCAGACCACAGGACATGGTTCCAGTAATCCATGTCTTTAGTCTGCTTGTCTTCAGCAAACATTTTGCGGGCTTTCTTGTGCATCATCTTTAGAAGAGGCTTCCTTCTGGGATGACAGCCATGTAGACTAATTTGATGCAGTGTGTGGCGTATGTGTCAGGAACCATGAATCGGACTGAGACAGAAGTGCAGTAAAAATCACACTATTTAATAAAATGTTATAAACCAAGCAAATGTAGTCAAAACAGCCATAGTTTGGTAACCAGGACGGGTAGTCAGAACAAGCCAGAGAAACAGGAGTCCAGAGATTAAGGAAGTCGGGTGTAGCAAACAGGATCAGGAACCAGAAGGGAAGTCAGCCAAGCAAAAGTCTTTCACAAGAAAACACAGCAGAGAGAGTCCGGATATGTTGACCAAGGCGAAGGCACAGAAGTTCTGATCCATGCAGTTTAAATAGTTAGCTGACGAGCAGGAAATGAAGACTAGGTGAGTCACTGTGGAATGAAGAGTGCTGGCAGTTAACCGACAGCTGAGCACAGAGTTCTGAGAAGGAAGGGCTTAGCCGGCCCTGATGTTGCCACCTGATTTGCATTCAGGTCACACCTTATATCCTGTGTAAATTGCCTCTTATTCAATGGGGAAAAACAGTTGGGAAGCTAGGTTTCTTATGCACCCAGTTATACAATGCTAGAGCGTGTGGGAAGTACTACACAGGGCTTCTACATCATTCCCTTAACAGTCTGCAGATGAAGCAATGTTTTGACAATCTATAAGGGTGTGTTGGCAGAGCACAACAGCAACAAGGATGACAATTCTGCAATGATTACAATCCTATCAAAGCAAGTCACTGTCCAATGGTTCTATTGTAAGATCAATAGATATTTTTTAAATGTTCCAATGGTCATTTAGAAAAACAGAGAGCCAAAAACTGCTTTGGCCAGTCTACATCACATACGTGATTTTGAATTTGACCATATTTCTTAATAAATGTCAATTTTTCAGGGGATTTCTTTCTGAATTTTCTTTGTCTTTTCCATTTTGTCATCTTAGATGAAATCATGTGTGCAGGGTGATAAGCCTCAGAAACAAATCCTAAACATAACATTGTTTCCTAAGTGTTAAAAATATACACATACTGTATGTTTAATGCTGTGTCAAAACATACTTTTTCCATATATTAGTAGCACTATTTTGCTGTCATTTTAAATATATATATATATTATTATTTATCAAAGCCTTGGGCATGTTGAACCTGCATATTATTTGAAAAGAAAACAATAAATTAATATTTACATTCTTTTATTAAGTGATTGTAAACATCTGGACTGAGGTTAATAAGGTATGTAAGAAGAAGAAGGCAGCCTATAAGAAGGTCTATCCTTTAAAATAAGGTGAATTATTGTTCAGGTCAGAATATATAGAATTCAGACAGCCGTGGAATACCTAATGAGGGTATATAAAATATATCTGGGGCATGTTATAATTATAGCACAGTGTGAAGTAGTTAAGAACATGTGAATGTAGCTATTATCATATAAATGTTGACAAATGAGGCAATAATATTCATAATGTAAAATTCCTATGTCCACAGGCATAGATAGTATTTATTAGGCAGGTAGCAGACTTTGCAAAACAATCAGATTTTTAACCATAAACAATAAATCTACAGTATATTTAAACATTTTAAGTTCCTTAAAATATCATTATATTTTTGAAAAAGTAGTTTACTGATAAAATAGAATCTAATTTAATAATATAATTATATATTTACCATACTCTGTGGTTTTGCAAAAAAAAAAAAAGTTGTCACCAAAAATAGCAGAACCAAATAAGAGTAGGACCTACAGTATATGACTAGGTTAAATGAAGAGTCAGGTACCCGAAAGGTAAAATAGTGAAAAAGCAAGTTACATAGAGGTCACATACCTGATTGTTTGGATGGGAGCTGGCGGGGAGGGGGCTCTAAGAGTGGTCCGGAGGGAGGAGGAAGGTGAGTCCAGTTGGAAAACTGCAGACAATGAAAGAGCTTTCCCAGCCAGTGTCATTAGTACAGTGACAGTGCATATTTTTAGCACTGATCACTTAATTAGTGTCACTGGTTCCCACAAAGTGGCAGTTAGGTGTCCGATTGTCCATCGCAATATCGCAGTCCCGATATAAGTCGCCACCATTACTAGTATAAAAAAGAATAATAATTCCAGTATATACTATAATTTGTAGACGCTATAACTTTTGCGCAAACCAACAATCAATATACGCTTCTTGGGATTTTTGTTTACCAAAAATATGTAGCAGAATACATATTGGCCTAAATTTATGAAGAAATTAGATTTTTTACATTTTTTTCATTGGATATGTTTTATAGCGGAGTGCAAAAAATATTGTTTTTTATTTTCAAAATGTGTTTTTTTTTGTTTATAGCACAGAAAAAACCCAGTGATGATCAAATACCACCAAATGAGAGCTCTATTTGTAGGAAAAAAATAGACACAAATTCCATTTATGTACAGTGTTGCATGACCGCGCAATTGTCAGTTAACCACCAGCCGAATGCCATCTACAGCGCGGGCTTCCAGTGCCAGGTGGGCATCAATAGACGTCCTACCACGATCGTGCTGCTCATGCGCCCCCTAGGGCGCAGCCGGCGCGCAATGTGATCACTGAGTCCTTCAGACTCAGCTGATCACAGAACACGGTAAAGGGTCAATCACAGCAGGCCCTTTACCATGTAATCAGCTGTCATCCAATGACAGCTGATCAGGAAGCAAACAGAAGCAAATAGGAGCCGGTTACCGGCTTTTTGTTCTCCTCACGATCAGCTAGTAACCGGCTTCTGTTACAAGACATCGATCCCGATCTGTGCTGCTAATCAGTGCACACGAGTGCCATCTATCAGTGCCCACCGGTGCCACCTTTCAGTGCCAATCAGTGCCCACCAGTGCCACCTTTCAGTATCAATCAGTGCCCACCAGTGCCACCTTTCAGTGCCAGTGCCAACCAGTGCCACCTTTTAGTGCTATCATTGCCACCTAGCAGTGCTGCCAATCAGTGCCCATCAGTACCTCATTATCACTGTCACCTACAAGTGCAGACATCCCAACCTGCAAAAACTCATTTCAGGGAGGTGGCAAACTAATTTCAGGGAAGTGGCGCTCTGAGGCCGACAACCTTCCCCTCCACCCCCACCCCCCCTCTGATTTAACACAACTGGAGGATGATCAAATGAAATATAATCAGTATATAGAGGTTTACATCTTCTGAGAGATATTAAAGGTACACTTAAAGGAACACTCTAACCACTTCAGTGATTTGAGGAATAAAGGAAATGTCATGTCCTTGTTCATACATGATGTATGAGCAAGGACATGTGTCATTTTATTATGACAGAACACAACTAGCTATTAAACAACATATTGCAACAATTTACACACGCTAATGCACATACCTTTTCTACTTATTTTGCAGACTTTCATTTTACTCTGCAGCAGCTTGTTTGGCAGATTTGAGCATTTTGCTGGAAGTCTCAACCTCGTAGCAGTCTGTGTCAATAAATTTGTTAATATTGCATTACATCAAGTTTACGACAGCTGACTTCTGAAACCCGTTTTAATGTGACGTACAATGCTGAATGCCCTTTCCACATCACAATTAGAATTTGGCAGTACCAAAAGCAGCTTCATCAACTGGCAGAGCTCTTTGAATCTCAACTGTCCTGCGTGCACAGATTTTACTTTGGACAGCTTCCCCCAGAATTCATCAACTGGCAAACATTTGTAGTTTGGCACCAGTCCCTCAAGGGTAGTTGAGGCAAAATCCAGGACTTCCAAGTGGAGCTGTTCTCTGTCATCTGCCTTGATCACATTTGGAAATCTCTCTGCCAAAATCAAAATCTGCTCTGGATTCATCTCATCTTGGTTCTCCATACTGACCACTGACATATTCTTTAAAATTTGGTCCTGCATTGGGAACTTCTCCAATATGTTTATAAAGCTCCTGACATAGAATGCTCTGACATCTTTAAAGAACTGCTTTGTCTTGTAAGGGGGCATCTCTTGTCCTTTCTCACTTAGCAACTGCCTCCTTGCCAGGTACCCAAGTAAAAGCTCTTCATCTGGGAGGTGAATTTCAGTGTTGCTTACACCTATTTCCTGAATGTTTTGTTCTCTCAATACCTTTGGCTTTATAAATCTGCTTGCCATTGGATGCAGAAGCTCTTGTACACTCTTATTCAACTTGAAGAGGATAGGTGCCTTGTTTTGAAAAATCAAATTGAATTTGTCAAAGCACTGTGTAATGTTATGGAGAAAGCATGCATATAGTTTCATTTAGGGATCTTTCAGCCTTTTTTAAATATGAACTGACTTCTTACTCTCACTGTTTGACTCAAAATATGAAAGAAAAGCTGGCCATAGGTGGAGCAGATGGTCCAAACCTTTTCCTAAAGAAAGCCAGATTGTAGGGCAATGATTTTGGACTCTCTGCTGGGCAACATTGCATAACTCTTGAAACTCTTTTAGGTCTTCTCTTCATTTGGAACTTTTCTCAAAGTAGTAGTAGATGTCAATGAGCAGTTCTTCAGGTGACACTGAGAGCTCCTTAGCAGCAGTTTTGGCACAAATGTTAACCAGGTGACTTGGACAGCCAACACTGTAAATATGAGGGGCCTGTGCTTTCACTCTTGACAATACAGAGTCGTTTTTGCCAATCATCACATTGCAGTTATCACTGCTAAATTCTACACACTTAGACCATTCAAGGCCTTTGTTATGCATGGATGAGGCAATGCAGTTGAATATGTTTTCAGCTTTGGCATCATTCCACACTGGCATGTCGACAAATCCAACGGTCACCTTATCTAGTGTTTCATTATAGTTCCTGGCTAAAATGGCACATTCCTTCTCACACATGACATTGTTGCTTTCGTCAACCATAATACTGTATGGCCTGTCTGGATGAGCTTGTACAGATTCTCTAAACATTCAGGTTCCAGTGCCAGGTTCACAATAGCTGCTGTCTTGGTTGATGAGCAGGCATAATTTTTTGCTATATCTGAATCTGGAAACATTTTCGTGAATAGCTTGCCTGTGTGCTTACACACCTGCAATTGGCTTCAGTATAAATCACACAAATAGGAAACATAAGGGGAATACAAAGACACCGAATTTCAAAAGAGCCAACTTCCCTAAACCAGGAACCTTGCTAGAAGGCATAAATTGGGATAAAATCTTAGGAACAAAGAACACGCCCGTCGCCTAGATGGTGAAAGTACCGGTGGACCGGCAGACAGCAAGGGGGGCTTGAGGTGCCACGGGGGGGTTGTTTGCCGCCCCCCAAAAAAACTACCAGCCGCCACTGTTTATGAACATGTACCTAGAGGACTAACTCGTTTGTGAAATAGATCTATGTTGCTGGTTAAGTTTTGGTACTATTAACCCAGGTTTTGGCAAACCCAGGTATTGAGGAGGGAGGAAGGGGAGACAGATCTCCTATCACAATTTGGATTAGCAGCAAGGATGGGAAGTGTTATCATGGGGGATTTTAACTATCTAGACATAGACTGGGTGGAGGGAACCGCACATTCATCTAAGGCTCGCCAGTTCCTAAATGTCTTGCAGGACAATTTTATGGGTCAGATGGTAGACGCACCAACTAGAAATAAAGCGTTAGTGGATCTACTGATTACCAACAATGTAGACCTGATCACTGATGTGGAAATACGGGGCAATTTAGGTAACAGCGATCACAGGTCAATTGGCTTCAGTATAAATCACACAAATAGGAAACATAAGGGGAATACAAAGACACTGAATTTCAAAAGAGCCAACTTCCCTAAACTACGAGCCTTGCTAGAAGGCATAAATTGGGGTAGAATCTTGGGAACAAGGAACACAAAGGAGAAATGGGTTTGCTTTAAGAGCATATTAAATAAGGGCATTACCCATTGGGTAATAGATTTAAAAGAGCAAACAAAAGTCCTGGATGGCTTAACTTCAATGTAAAAATGCATATAAAAGCAAAGGAGAAGGCCTTCAAAAAAAACAAGGTTGAGGGATCATCATCAGCATTCACATTTATAAAGAATGCAACAAGAAATGTAAGAGTGCAATAAGGACGGCTAAGATAGAACATGAAAGACACATAGTGGAGGAGAGCAAAAAAAATCCCAAGAAATTCTTTAAGTATGTACACAGTAAAAAACGGAGGACAGACCATATTGGCCCAATAAAGAATGAGGAAGGACATCTGGTTACAAAGGATGGGGAGATGGTGAAGGTATTGAATTTATTCTTCTCCTCAGTCTTCACAAGGGAATCGGGGGGCTTCAGTAACCAAAACTGCAGTGTTTATCCTCATGACACAACATAGGAAGCACCTCCATGTTTAACAGAGGATAGAATTAAAATTAGACTTGAGACACTTAACATTAATAAATCACCGGGACCAGATGGCTTGCACCTGAGGGTACTTAGGGAATGCAGTAAAGTAATTGCCAGACCATTGTTCCTAATTTTTACTGACAGTCTACTGACTGGAATTGTACCAGCTGATTGGAGAAAAGCCAATGTAGCACCAATATTTAAAAAGGGCCCAAAATACATCCCTGGGAATTACAGACCGGTTAGCCTAACATCAATAGTATGTAAAATCTTGGAGGGGATGATAAGGGACTATATACAAGATTTTAGTAATGAAAACGGTATCATTAGCAGTAATCATCATGGATTCATGAAGAATCGTTCTTGCCAAACCAATCTACTAACCTTCTATGAGGAGGTGAGTTTCCAGCAAGATAAAGGAAGGCCCGTAGATGTGGTGTATCTGGATCAGGGGCAGATCCAGGGGGGGAAACAGGGCAATTGCCCCCTCCGAGAATGCTGGTGAGAGGGCAGGCGGCTGGCTCAGCGGGAGAGAGAGCGGACAGCCGGGCGGGTAACAGTCTGAGACTGACAGTGGGCGGGTGAGAGAGCGGACGGCTGGGCTGGTGACATTCTGAGACTGACAGTGGGTGGGTGAGAGAGCGGACGGCTGGGCTGGTGACAGTCTGAGAGTGGGCGGGTGAGAGAGCGGACGGTCGGGCTGGTGACAGTCTGAGAGAGCGGACGGGTGAGAGAGCGGACGGCCGGGCTGGTGACAGTCTGAGACTGACAATGGGCGGGTGAGAGAGCGGACGGCTGGGCTGGTGACAGTCTGAGACTGACAGTGGGTGGGTGAGAGAGCGGACGGCCGGGCTGGTGACAGTCTGAGAGAGTGGGCGGGTGAGAGTCAGAGAGCGGCCGGACTGCTGGCCAATCAGGGAGCCGGCGGGCGGGGGAGCAGAGAGATGACATCATCTCTCACTGCCCGCCCTGCATCCCTGCAGTTCCACCCTCACTGTGCAGGCAGCCACGGGCAGCAGAGAGATTACATCATCTCTCTGCTGCCTGACTGGTAATCTGCTGCCTCACCCTCTGGGAAACAGAAAGTGACAATTGTAGCAGGCAAGTGACAATCCGCAACATGTGGCAGATGATGTGGCAAGTGACAATCTGCATCTGGTGGCAGGCGACGTGGCAAGTGACACTCTGCATCTGGTGGCAGGTGACATGGCAAGTTATAATCCGCAATGTGTGGCAGGCGACGTGACAATCCGCATCTGGTGGCAAGGTGACGTGGCAAGTGACAATCCGCATCTGGTGGCAGGTGAGGTGACAATCCGCATCTGGTGGCAGGTGACGTGACAAGTGACAATTGTAGCAGGCAAGTGACAAACCGCATCTGGGGGCAGGTGACGTGGCAAGTGACAAACCGCATTTGGTGGCAGGTGATGTGGCAAGTGACAGTTGTAGCAGGCAAGTGACAATCTGCATCTGGGGTCAGATGATGTGGAAAGTGACAATCCGCAATGTGTGACAGGGGATGTGGCAAGTGACAATCCACAATGTGTGGCAGGTGACGTGGCAAGTAACAATCTGCATCTGGTGGCAGGTGATGTGGCAAGTGACAATTATAGCAGGAAAGTGACAATCCACATCTGGGGGCAGGTGACATGGCAAGTGACAATCTGATTCTGCATTATGGTGAGTTGAACTATTTCATTTTATACAACAATGTAGTAATAGAATTAATGCGCTTCAATCATCCTTACACCATAACAACCATGGTGCTGTGATGACTGAAGCGCTAACATCAGTCATTTCCCTGATAAATTCCCCCCAAAAAATGTATTTTCTGGCAGTGCCCCTCCCGAGACTAGACTCTGGATCCGCCCCTGATCTGGATTTTGCAAAAGCATTTGACACAGTTCCCCATAAATCTTTACTGTCCAAAATAAGGTCCGTTGACATGGACCATAGGGTTAGTACATGGATTGAAAACTGGCTACAAGGGCGAGTTCAGAGGGTGGTGATAAATGGGGAGTACTCAGAATGGTCAGGGGTGGGTAGTGGGGTTCCCCAGGGTTCTGTGCTGGGACCAATCCTATTTAATTTGTTCATAAACAACCTGGAGAATGGGGTAAACAGTTCAATCTCTGTATTTGTGGACAATACTAAGCTAAGCAGGGCAATAACTTCTCCGCAGGATGTGGAAACCTTGCAAAAAGATCTGAACAAATTAATGGGGTGGGCAACTACATGGCAAATGAGGTTCAATATAGAAAAATGTAAAATAATGCATTTGGGTGGGCAAAAATAAGAATGCAATCTATACACTGGGGGAGAACCTCTGGGGGAATCTAGGATGGAAAAAGACCTGTGGGTCCTAGTAGATGATACTACTAATATAATTCTCCCGCTCTACAAGAAAGACTCTTGTCTGGCCGCACCTAGAGTATGCTGTCTAGTTCTGGGCACCAGTCCTCAGGAAGGATGTACTGGAAATGGAGCGCATACAAAAAAGGGCAACAAAGCTAAAAAAGGGTCTGGAGGATATTAGTTATGAGGAAAAGTTGCGAGCACTGAACTTATTCTCTCTGGAGAAGAGACACTTATGAGGGGATATGATTTCAATATACAAATACCGTACTGGTGACTCCACAATAGGAATAAAACTTTTTTCACAGAAGAGAGTTTAACAAGACTCATGGCCACTCATTAAAATGAGAAGAAAAGAGGTTTAACCTTAAACTACGTAGAGGGATCTTTACTGTAAGAGCGGCAAGGATGTGCAATTCCCTTCCACAGGCAGTGGTCTTAGCGGGGGGCATTGGTAGTTTCAAGAAACTATTAGATAAGCACCTGAGTGACTGCAACATACAGGGATATACAATATAATACTGACATATAATCACACACATAGGTTGGACTTGATGGACTTGTGTCTTTTTTCAACCTCACCTATTATGGAACTATATGTAACTATGGACATTCTCAAGTTTCCAGGCAGAAAGAACGGTAAATATATTATAGAAGTGCAGGCAGGGCACTGGACAATACTAAGACAAAACTGAGGTGAAATGATTGGACATAGTAATGTAATCTACAGATTACAGTGTATTATGTGTGTTATGTTTTTTGTACCTTTTGAATTTTCCGCCGGGCTCCGCCTCCATGCAACACGACGTTCGCAGGGAATGGACCCCGGAACAGTGATACATCAGGCGGTGGATACGGCTGGAGGATACAGCGGGAGGACATCGCAGGATCCTAGGGACAAGGTAAGTACCTGTACGTGGATACTGTGGTGTAATCCCGAGTGTGGCTCGGGGGTTACCACTTTTGGCAATGAAAATTAACCCCGAGCCACACTCTGGATTACCGCTAGGGAGGTTAAAGATAATTGATAATATAATACTATAATAAAATAATACTTTAAAAATAATTAATAATATAATGCTTTAATAAAATAATACTTTAAAAAATAATGTTGTGTCACACTCACCTCAGTATGTCTTTTACAGTCATTTAACCCACCATGAGCTACTGAGAATTCACTGCTGCAAACAGTGCAGCAAGCTACACCTTCATTATTTTGTACTTCTTTTTTTTTTTTTTTTTTTACTCTGCCATGATGGTTCTGAACTGCCACTGATAACCCTGGTCCTGCCTATGTAGTAACTCTGGCACCATTTGTAACAAATTTATATATATATATAAAAAAATAAAAATAGCTGAATGGCCCCTGTGGACACCTGCTAAGTCTGGTCCCTGTGGACGTCACCTGCTAAGTAAATGGCCCCTGTTGAGAGAATTTGGCCCCTGCTCCTAAAATGGCCCCTGCTCAGACTTGTGTTGTGACTCACTGCTGTGGGATCATCCTGAGTGACACATGATGATGAGTGAGCTGAGAGATATGGTGAGAGAGTGACACACAGTGATGTTCAGCGTCACTGTGTCACTTTATCCACACTCTGCAGAACTCACACACACTAAAGGACCAGCCTGTGTGTACCAGAGTCAGTGTGACTCCTCCCTCCTCACACAGACTGCCATTCCTGGTAAGGGGAGGACATCTGTCATCGTCAGACATAGATGACTCATCAGCCGCTGGGCGGGTTTGCACTGCTGACAGCTGCAGACTGTTGCAGAGTCTGTCTGCCAGCTTACACACAGCTGACTCTCTGTCACACATGGCTGCACACCCCACAATAATCCTTGCATGACAGAGATGCCAGGGATCTGATCCGCCGCCCACCGAGTGAAGGGTATGGCTGCGGCGGCCACTCGGGCTGCTGTGTGGCTCCAGGCTGAGTGATAGTGCAGGCTTAGCCGGGAGATCGTGCCGCACTCACTGGTGTCCGTGAGACCGCCGCCAAATCCGGCAGACTCCCGCGAGACTTGGGATGTCTGCCAGTACCGCCTACCACTGCCTACCATTGCCACCTATCAGTGCTCATCAGTTCCGCCTATCAGTGCTCACCAGTGCTGCCTATCAGTGCAACCTCTCAGTGCCCTTCAGTGCCGCCTATCAGTGCCCATCAGTGCCACCTATCAGTGCCCATCAGTGCCTCCTCATTAGTGCCAACCAGTGCCATCTCATCAGTGCCCATCAGTGCAGCCTCATCAGTGCCCATCAGTGCCGCCTCATCATTGCCACCTCATCAGTGCCTATCAGTGCCCATCAGTGCAGCCTATCAGCACACATTATGAAGAAGAAAAATCATCTGGAATGAGTGGAGAAGAACCAAATGAGCCTGAGTCCTCTCGGTAAGAAACATGCTACAGTATTTCCTTGGTCAGAGGAAATAGCCTGCATGGCCTTCCAGGGACAGAGTCTCTTTGAGACAGCCCAAGACAACAGTATGCTGAGGGGAGGCTGCTGAGGTTGAACACCTATCAGGTGTCACCTGTCCAGTGGAAGGAGCCTTGAGTACAGATTGCAAGGTCTTTTTCTCCCTCTAATTGTTAGTAAGCATCTTTTCTCCACTTGTGGATCCCACATATCCTCTGAAGGTTTCTGGGTCAAGGTGTTTTGTCCCAGTTCTGGGGGCAAACAGTTCACATTTCTAAAGCCCATGGTGGGCATTGCCTGGTCTGCATCTTGTCCCTCTTAAGAGCTGGGTTCAGATACAAGTTTTCCATAGAAGTATACAAACTTTGCATTGTCTCCCTTCCTGTGGGAGACTTTCTGACTTTTGTGGTCATCAAAGATAACTAATCTTCTCATCCCTTCAGCAATTTCTGTGCCTTGCTATAGGGTCCATGCACTGCCAATGTGGGGTCCTGTCCTTGTCCTCTTGTCAGCACCTTGTGTACTAAGATACTGGACCCAGTACTAGCCTTATTGACTTCTTGAAACATTCTCATGGTGGGATTGTCACAGACCTAGCCAGAACAGAGGCTGTTGGAGAGGACTGTATGCAAGCCTGTTGCCCACCGATTATGGGCCCTGGATTTTCAAAGGAACAATACTCTTTGTGAGGTGAATGAGAAATCCAGTCTGAACTGTATTAATCGGACTCAGTCGTGTATATATTGTATGGGGACTCCTTACTGTAGATTTGTGTCCCTGAAGAGGGAGGGGGGATTCCTCCAGCAGCCCCCTGCTGATAAGACTGATTCATTCTGTTGGGACACATCCTGTGAGGAGATGCTGGTGTTATCAACCTGTGTTTATGTTAATTGAGAGAGCTGATCACATTAGCCACCAGCCCTGGCTAGGAGACGAATGGTCTAGGCTGAGGAGGGGGGAGATTGTTGTTTGTATTGTTAATTGTAATTAGCTCCAGCTATTGTGTTTATATTAATGTGTGAAGCTCGGTGCCCACAAGACTGTCATCTGGTCTGGGTACATTTTGTAGTAAATTAGCTCATGTTAATTAGGTTAGCTTTGAGTCATCCCTGCTGTATAAAGGTCTGTGAGATCTCAAAATAAAAGTAGTTCTGATGTACTCCAAGACTGGTGTTGTCTAGTTCTTGGGGTTCCTATAGCCAGATCCATTGGACTCGTGTTCCAGAACTTAGGAACCGGTATATGACAGAAGCACTCAAGCGGAGTGTGGGGCGTTCCGTGACATTGGTGGCAAGCAGCGGGAAAGCTTCCTGAAGTCTGAAGTCTGGGACATCCAAACCTCCAACTGGATCCAAGATCAGCATAGCAGACTTCAGTCACCCCAGCGGAGATATGGACCTGGCATCAGAATTCCCGGGGCTGCTGCGGATCATCCTTTCAACGTACACCAGGACTGTGTCTGAGGATGAATACCTGGAGCTCAGGCAGCTGATTCGGGTGGAGCTCTGGATTGCAGCCCTCCGTCTCGCTGGTATAAAACAGGGCAAGTGCTTTCCAACCCAAGAGCAACGGGCCAGTGACCAACGGGCATTGCGGATGGCATTCCTGGGAGAGCAGCCCCAGGAGCAATGGGTGACTGAGTTGGACAGGTTGGTCCAGCAGGAGATAGAGCTGGACAATCGTTATCGGGCTCTGCAATGGCACGCAGAGGAGGGATATTTAGGGGAGACAACAGAATGCTCTCCGGAGGGATATGACTTTGGCGGCCCTGGATTGCTGTGGGAGAACCTTACAGATCTTTTTATGTTTGGCGATGAGGGGGAACCTGACCTTGAGGACATGAGAGACTATAGAGAGTCTATGCTTGGTCTTGCAGGGGTCTCAGAGCTCAAACCTGATCTGGACCATTTGCTAAGGAAGGAACAGCATCTGGAAAGGGCATACAGGAAACTGCTAGAACAAGTTCAGCAGCATGCCAGAGAATCGGCAGTGGAAAATCCGGAGATTGCCGTCCCCAAACCTGAAGTGCTGACAACAGGGCAGAGCTCTGCTAACCTCTGTCCAGAAATGATAACATCTTCTGGGTTCCATGGACAGGAGATGGTGAACCTCTATTCCCAGACATCAGTTGCAGAGACATGGGATTTGATAGACTTTTCTGCTGAGGAAGAACAACCTGATGAGCCTCCAGCAGAAGAGCTGCTATCAGGGCCAAAGTTCACTGTGTTCTGCCCAGCACCAACAGTGGCTTCGGCCTTCCTGAGAGAAGAGGTAGTCGGCCTTTCTCCCACAACACTGACAGGGACATGTGATTTTCTGCCAGCAGCATCTATGGAGTTAAACAAACTTCTCCAGCTGAAGATCTGGTAACTGAACAGAGGGTCCAAGACCTCTGTCCCACACTTTTACCACTTCCAGAGACTGGGGATTTAATAGACATTTCTGTAGAGGAGGAACCACCTAGCAAAACCCCAGCAGAAGTGCTGGCAACCGGACAGAGGGTCCAAGACCTCTGCCCCACACCTGCAGCAATTGTGGAGGTTCAGGGTGAGAAGATGGCAATCACTTCCCAGCAGCAGATACAGGGGGAGAAGGGAGAGGAGGTGTGTGTTGTCCCTCCCCAACAGTTGGCCAGGGTGGAGGAAGTGGGCTTTCCTCCCCAGCAAAGATCCGTGTACCTGGGAGACAGTACCATCGACATGTCGTCCCAGCAGCCAGATGAGGGAATGGAAAAGGAAGCAGCCGGCTCACCTCCCCAATGGCAGTTACACAGTTTGGGAGTGGAGGAAGCCAGCCTCCTGCCCCAACAGTTAGCCGGAGCAGAGGATGCGGAGTCCCCAGCAGAAGTGCTGGCAACAGGGCAGAGTGCTACCAACCTCTGCCCAGCACCAGCAACAACTACAGAGTTCCAGGGAGGCGGGGCAGTCGGCCTCCCTCTCCAACAGTTAGCTGGAACAGATGGTGTGGGGTTTCCAGCAGAAGGGCTGGCAACAGGGCCAAGGACTGCTGGACTCTGCCCTCAACTAACAGAGGATGGATTTCCTGTGAAGGTGGATGGGACTTCAGTCTCCACCTGTATACCCCAGGGATGGTGGGCAGTCGGCCCCGATCCCCAAAAGCATGACAGAGTGAGCCCAGACACCCTGTCCTCTCTCCAGCGGCAGAAAGGATTCCAGGGAGAAGAGCCAGTCCAGGCCTCTCCCCAGCGGCAGATATGTTCTCTGAGAGAGGTAGAGGTTGGCTGGGTGAGTGATACTCTGTTTGGAATAATTTATTTGGGGTACGGTGTGGGTACAGGCAGTAGAGGACTGGAGCTGTTTACTAACTTCGGAGTCAACCCGTCTGGGGTCTCCTCCTGTGTTAGTCTCCTGCCGAAAGGGGAGAAATGTCACAGACCTAGCCAGAACAGAGGCTGTTGGAGAGGACTGTATGCAAGCCTGTTGCCCACCGATTATGGGCCCTGGATTTTCAAGGGAACAATACTCTTTGTGAGGTGAATGAGAAATCCAGTCTGAACTGTATTAATTGGACTCAGTCGTGTATATATTGTATGGGGACTCCTTACTGTAGATTTGTGTCCCTGAAGAGGGAGGGGGGATTCCTCCAGGGACACATCCTGTGAGGAGATGCTGGTGTTATCAACCTGTGTTTATGTTAATTGAGAGAGCTGATCACATTAGCCACCAGCCCTGGCTAGGAGACGAATGTTCTAGGCTGAGGAGGGGGGAGATTGTTGTTTGTATTGTTAATTGTAATTAGCTCCAGCTATTGTGTTTATATTAATGTGTGAAGCTCGGTGCCCACAAGACTGTCATCTGGTCTGGGTACATTTTGTAGTAAATTAGCTCATGTTAATTAGGTTAGCTTTGAGTCATCCCTGCTGTATAAAGGTCTGTGAGATCTCAAAATAAAAGTAGTTCTGATGTACTCCAAGACTGGTGTTGTCTAGTTCTTGGGGTTCCTATAGCCAGATCCATTGGACTCGTGTTCCAGAACTTAGGAAGCGGTATATGACAGAAGCACTCAAGCGGAGTGTGGGGCGTTCCGTGACAGGGATGTTTAGATGACCTCCTGTTGAGGGTACAGTACAATTGGTGTGGGCTCTATCAACCAGACATGATCAGATAATACAGTAACATATCGGATGAACAGTGGAGAATGATGTTGGAGGGAGGACATCAGGTCTCGGTATCACCCGCGCAGAAGTTCTCACACCTAATGCTCCTTCACAGGGCATATTACACACCAAAGAGACTGTTTGAATTTGGGCGGAGGGCGGATGCAAATTGCCCAAGATGCCAGAATACGGGAGACTTGATCCATATGGTATGGAAATGCCCAAAATTACATCGGTACTGGACAGAAATATTAGAACTTATAAATAAGATCTTTAAATTAGGATTGAAAATGGATCCAAAGTTATGTGTATTGGGAGTTGGGGAATGCCAAGGGAGAGGAAATAATATAAACAAAGCAGTGGTGAGATGCCTTTTTCAGGCAAGGAAATTAATAGCCCTGAGGTGACAGGCGGAGAGACCCCCTTCAAAGGATGACTGGATTAGAACAGTGACAGAAACGGTATGGAAAGAAAAGGTAGTATACGTAAGGAGGGAAAATTTGAAGGAGTTCAAAAAAATTTGGAACCCATGGTTAGAAGAAATAGGGTATCCCTTGTAAAGTGTGTGTAGGAAGAGGTGTTGTAGATATACACAGAGGATTAAAGAACTACCAAAGGAAAAACAGTTAGACCCTTGGGTTGGAGGGTGGGGGGATAGGCACGGGGGAGAAAAAAAAAAAAGAGAAAACGGGTAAATAATGTTTTAGGATATTTTATACTTGGAGTGTTGTGCATATGAGTTTGGAATGTTCATCATTGATGGAAATTACTGTATAACACTGTGTAATGAATAAAGATTATTGTATAAAAAAAAAAAAATAATACAGTAATGTAGATGGGTCCAGAACCTTCAAAGATTGTTGCTGGAACCCATTCACCTTGAGGGTATCTGAATGGTCCCGCACACAGCTAAGGACAGATTGCTTTTCTTCATTGATAACTTTACACACTGGTCTCAGATTCAAGGTCTCCAAACCAGGAGATATCTCACTTTCCATTTTTGTATGAGAGGCAATTCCTTTGGCGTAATTTCACCTCAGGCCTTTACAGGCCTTTATTGTTCAGGGGACAGGTTAATTTGGTCTTTGGACAGTTGACTTGCCTATCGCTGATACTCAGCAGTCTGGCTCTGGAGCAAGGGAGTTGTTCCCTTCCCTTCTTGTTGTTTAAGAACTCCCCACGATGGATATCAGTCAGTTGGTCTGAGGGAGGAAACCTGGACTCCCTTGATTACAAGGGGCTTGGTTGTCTTTGCTGTTCGGTTTCCCAAAGTAACTTCCTGAAGTTCTGGACCATTTAACTGTCCCTGAAGTATTAGATCTCCTTAGTGGAAGGTTATACAATATGGATTCAAGTAGATAATGGCATGAAGGTTGAGTACATCAATTGTCAGGTGGATCCAGAGTTTTGCCATAGCAAAAAGATAGATTGGCATCCTTGGCAAAAACTTCAGGGTCTAGCCTTGTCAAGCATGAGCATTCCAGGTATACATAGTGGCTAGCAAACTGCATCAGACAGCAGCGCCTAAACCTGTGAAAGTGATTCCTACCCCTGAAGCTGTTCCTAAAGGTGTGTCACAGGTTGGAAACTTCAGAGTTTGACTAACTGGCCCTCAGTTCAAACTAAAATCTATGCAGTTTTGTCTCAGGCTCGGTAGTCCTCTAGTGGATGCAGTAGTTGCTCTGGAGAATTTTTGGGATCGGTACTTCCTGACCTTTTCCTATTCTTGTTTGTCTTGCATGTCCAAGATGGAAGGCATTCCAGTGTTCTTCATTGTTCCAGGCTGACCCAGGCAAATGTGGTATGCCAACCTCAGGGAACACCAGACAGTTGCTCAGAGGGATCTACTGGATCAGGATCATCTGTTCCCAAGGAATGTTTTTTGCCATCCAGCTTCAAACTGCCTTTAGCATTTTGATGAAAGAAGCTCAAGGCATCATGAAGTCTAGGAATCCCTTGATGCCAAACTGGGAGTTGAACTTCTTTTTAAATCTATAGCTGGACAAGTGATGCATGCTTATCTTGGTGTAAGCCTCAGAACTTCCCCCTTAGGAGTTTCTTCATAGGACCTGTCCTGCAGCTGAGCTTAGGTACGTGTTTGGTTCTCAGCACTATTAGTGCTGTCAATGTTGCTGCCCTTGTGACTTCATGGGATCATAAGTAGTACACTCGTAGCCTTCACTTAGCAAACTGGTGGCCTTGTCTGGCACAGAACCTTTCATGGGTTTTGTAGAAGACAAGGTTGTTAAGACCCAGTTCTTTGTCTTGCCTGTAGCAGTTTTTATCTGTTTCCCTAAAAGGGACATTCTTATGCAGTACTTTGGTCTTCCTCCTGTTCACCCAAAAGAACTTTCTTCTATTATTTGGATGTGGTAAGGGTGGAGAGTCTGTCAGCCTCTACTTTATTCTTGTTTTTCAAGATGGGCCCTGTACTGTTGCTCTAATTGCTAGATCCACCATATTGAGTTGACTCAGCAGACTATCATTAAACCCCATGGTTTAGGGTTTAGGTTACATTCCTTCCTGACAGGATGCACTTTACTAAATCTTTGAGTGCTTCCTGTTAGGGAAATAATTCACCGTCTCAGACCGTCCTCGGGCATCAAGGTAATATTTATTGCATATGCAAGAGAAATGAATAGCATTACATCTTCATGCTGTCATCGTCATTTCTGAAGAGAATACTGTGGTACATGTCTTTTTTATAAGCCCTGGACACCCCCCTTTCCTGTCTTAAAACATGCCCAGTCTCATATATTTTCAACTTTATTCTGGACAGAACAGGAAAGGTGGAAGTGTCTGTTACAGACTGTTATCTTCATCTAACAATGGTTACAGGATATTGACTTGAAAACTCCCCAAGCCAACACAAAAATACAGGATATATTCAGAAAACTGCATATCTAAGCATATTATATTGCTGACTCCATTTTATTACTAGTCTTTAACTTATTCCTAGATTCATAGCTTATTTCTAGGCCATGATAAACAAAATGGCGTCTTTCATAACTGACATTTAAAGTATAATTTCTCTAACATCTCCCCCCTTTTATACTAATAATGTCAATACTTCAAATATCCAGTTTCTTTTATTTTTACCAGGTATTATCATTTAGACAGATAAGTCTTTAGCGAGAGTTGTAAATTCATCATCAGGTTCCGAGTATAGTTCCGTGTCGCTCTGGAGGAGCATAATTTTTGTTAAAGATGTGTCAATCAGTCTTTGAAGAATTCCCCTAATACAGGGAATGCAGCAACATCCACACAATGTAAGAACTGCGGCTGCCATGACAATAGAGATAAGCAAACTTTTTGCAAGATCACCCCATTTACCAAACCATTTTTCAAAGAGTCTCGTCAGGGGGTTCTCTACACCAGAGTTCTCAGCTAATTCTTCAGATAGCATTTGTAGGCCTTGTAAGGCCTTGGTGATACTTCCATCAGGTGCCGTATTGTTTGGAATAAAAGTGCAGCAGAAGGTGCTGAACATTTTGCATACCCCGCCCCTTTCTGCCAGCAACATACCCAACGCTATACGGTTCTGCCACGCTGTCAAAGAGGTGGCGTCCAATTGTGCTGCTATGCCTTTAATAGCATCTCTGGTGTAATTCACAAACCTCTGCTGGTTGTAGTAGATGTAGTTTATCCAGTCGACGTTCTTTTTGGGCTGGACCCATATGAAGAGTGAGGTGAGTCCTGCTGTTATTTGATTCTGCGCTTTAATTTCATCTGGAACTCCTCGTGGAACACCTACATACACTCGGTTGTCAAATGATCCTTGTGGTGTTTTTCGCTTAATTCGTTTAAAAAAGTATTTACCTGGTAGTTTCATTGATTTATCACTCATGGAACTATATAAAAGGGAAGCAGCAATCGGGTAAGGGCACAACTACCCTCCCATCTAGGTGGCAGTCTGGGCCTTAGTCTCTTATCTCCACACAGACACCAAACATCAGCCAATTGCTGTTTTTGTTCCTGAAACCATTTTAGTTCATACTTAATGTCTGTAGTAAGGGTTGTAATTGCACAGTATTCAGGGGATAGGGTGCCAACATTTGTACCATTACTGTCATTGTTAGAAAAACAAGTAACATTTCCTGGTAATGCTTGTACTGATGGGGGTATACTTTGCATTTTAGTCTTAGAGTAGCTCTTTTTCTCATTTACACATTCTGACCCAGTAATATTTTATGAAAACATTCTTATTATACAAGTCAAGTCTATTTCCTCTTTAGGGAGAGGAACGGTGGCTAGTTGTGGAATATAATAAGGTTTACCATACAGCATTTCATACGGTGTTAGTCCTTTAGCAGTAGGGGTCATTCTTATACTCAACAATGCCATTGGCAAACACTAAACCCATTTATTTTTCCCTGTTTCCTCCAACAATTTTCTTAGTTTACTCTTTAAGGTACCATTGTGTCTCCACTGTGCCCACAGATTGTGGGTGGTAGACACAGTGGGTTTTTTTTTTTGTCAATATTGTACCATTTACCAATTTGTTGTATTGTTCGGTTTACAAAATGGGAGCCATTGTCACTGTAAATCACAGAGGGGATCCCATGAAATGGAATCACCTCTTTAATAAGTACTTTGGCTACTGACTGCCCATTTGGGTGTGTCATAGGAAAAGCTTCCGCCCACTTTATAAACAACAATAATCATAAAATCCATGCATATCGTGTGAAAGGGATAAGAGGGTTGTGGGAAATGACCTCTTAAGGGTCTTAGGGCACCTTGAGCATGGTATCTGGTACAAAGCGGACATGTGAGGCAAAAATTTCTAGAGTCATTCGTAAACCCATATGTTGTGAACACCTTATTGATCACCTGCACCATCCCTCCTTTTGAGATATGGGCTTGCCCATGGCTCAATAACGCAGCATATCTAAATAGTGATGTAGGTAAGATGGGTTTACCTTCTGTACTTGTGTATATACCATTGACCAGGGTTGCCCCTTTAGATAACCACTTTTGTTTTTCACCTGCCGGTGATGTTTTCTGCATTTCTGATAACCATGTTTTATCAATAGCTTTCCGTACCTCACCATTTTCTTGGGGACCTGTATAGTATATGTGTTTTTTGCGGTCCTGTAGTAGCTTCCCTTGCGGCCTTTGTCTGTTAGTGCATTCCCTAGAGTAATTGGATCTGTTCCCTTTCTGTGTGCTGTACATTTACAAATAGCCACTTGTGTTGGTTTCTGTACATTTTCTAGAAGGGCAAGGATAAGATCTCTATGTGAGATTGGTTTACCTGTGGACGTAATCATACCCCTATTTTTCCATTGCTGGACAAATATGTGTATAGTAGAAAAAGCGTATTGGCTGTCTGTATAAATATTTATTTTCTTCCCTTCCCCTAGACTACAGGCCCTGGATAGGGCAATAATTTCAGCTTGTTGTGTAGAGTAGGAACTGGGAAGGGGTCTGGCTTCAATGACCTGGTCATGCGTTACTATAGCGTATGCCGTTTGATGTACCCCTTTATCGTCCTTTTTACAAGACCCATCAACACAAAAGGTAATGTCAGCATCTAGAAAGGGAACATCCGTGAGAACCCACAATGAGGTGCTTTACCTTCGTAAATGCATCCTCTGCTTGCACATTCCACTGAATGGAATCTTTTGCAGACATTAGTGAACCATAGATGAGATCAGAAAGAGGCGCCACCTCCATAGCATAATTTGCTATCCATGCTCTACAGACATTTGCCATGCCAAGAAATGACATCATTTATTTTTTGGTATGTGATTTGGGGACTTGAAGGATGGCCTCTTTTCAGATCTCATGCAAAAGTCTACCTTCTTGGGATAAAATGTAACCCAGGCATTTGACCTTTTCTTTCCACAGTTGTAATTAGTCTTTGCTGACCTTTTGACCTTGGTCTGCGAGGAAATGCATTAGAACCATGGTAATTCTACATACATTACTACCAGAATGTCATCCAAATACAAGAGAATTTAACTCACACTGGGAGGTACAAACCGAGACAAATTATTGGACATTCTTTGTGAGAAGGTAGTTGGACTTTCACAATATCCCTGGGATAAACTAGTGTATGTGTACCTCTTTTTTTTTTCCGTGTACATAAATGCAACCCAGAACTGACTGTCTTTGTGTAAGGGAATGGGAAAGAAGGATTACTGTTATCGATAACAAAAAATACCTTGTTCTCTGGGTAGAGCTCGTTCAGGAGGACGTGCATGTCTGGGACCACCGGGGCCCTCGGTAATACGGCCCCATTGACTGCCTGTAAATCCTGCATGAGTCTCCACCCATCTTTCTCTCCCTTATGCCTCCTATACCTCTGAATCCCTCTGGATTTTAGTTTCTCATCTGTCAGTTGGACCCAGTTTGTGATAAGTTCTCCTAGCTCATGCCATGATACCTTGGGGTTCCGGGTGACCCAAACATGAGGTACAGTATCCTGCCTGTATATTTGCAGAATAGGCTATGGTAGGAGACAAGTAGCCATGCTATTTCCCCTCTTATCACACTACAGACATTTTAAGAGAACTTCAGTGTTAGTGAGACTCATTAACTGTTTCTCATAGGACTTATCAGGCCCAGAGGTCTTTCTGTAGTACATGGTGCAATAGAGGTTTGCCTGGACCTTATACCTTTTCCTCACAGACTCTTCATCAATTATTTCTGCCAGGGTTTTGGGTATATTTAATCCCTCCGTTTGCAAATTCCAGGCTGTACCAGTATCGGGGCTCATTATCCACGGCTGTGATTTGTTTTTCACACAGCCAATGGGCTCTGAGACCTCCCTCCACTGGTACGACAGAAATATCAAGAGCGTGCAACATGTCTCTACCCAACAAATTAACAGGACATTTAGTCATAATGACAATTTTACACTGAGCCTATTTACCTGTCTGTGGATCTTCCACAGTAAGGCCTTCAGACATGACCTCCTGGTGCATCAACCCATTTTGCAGATTCTACATATACTACACCTTTTTCTTTACCTTTTTCATATCCAGCGGGTGTATTAGGGTCCTACAAGCCCCAGTATCACAGAGAAATGTTAGCCATCTACCCTTCACAACCAAGATTATTTCTGACTTGACTTTAGCATGCAAACAAGTTTCAACAGCGCACACATCCAAAATTTCAGATTCTTTCTCATCATTTTCTTCTGTATCTCTCTCTCTGCAGACATACTAACATCTTCTAGTCATGCTTCTTCCTCTCTGTTTGACCTACATTATTTTACCAAATGACCTCTTTTACCTCACAGGAAACACTCCCTTCTCTTTTTTTTTTTTTCATAGTCCTGAATGCGGGGCCTTGTTCAGGTGTTTCCCATCCTTCTGTTCTCTATCCTTGCTATAAGAGCATTTCTCCTGTTTTCTAGTGCTGCATCATCATGAGGCAACACAACTCCCTGATTGTTTAATCCACTCCAATTCTCCCACTACATGATGCCAGTCGGGACCCAGGATCTGTCTGATATATTGCTCTATTTCCCTCCCAATAAGATGATAGTTAGCAATCATTCACATGATACCATCCCTGATTTGAGCTATGTTGACCTTGGGATGTGGTACCCCTTCAGTAGTTTTTTTTTTAACATCCTCAGGGGTCCAGGGGCGATATACCATCATAGTGTTGGGGACTACTATACCACCTACATTTTGTCCTGCCCTAGGGTTGGGAACTTCAATTAGTGGAAATTCTTCCTCTCCACATTCTGTTTGTTCCCCTGCTGAGGGGGATATCAATTGGTTCCCCAGGTCCCCGAAAAATTTTGTAACAGTTGCTGTAAAGGGGGTCCCTTGTGGACTCCTCTGGACAGCGAGAGTCATCTTGAGAGGGGGTTTAGCTGCAGCCATAGGAGAATCGGTTGCATCTGCGGGTGACCCAGGTGACCACAGGGGAACAACAAACAGTGGAGAGTCAGGTTGCATTTGGTTTGTTACTTTTTGTTCAGTCAATACTTGCTGAACTAAACTTCAGAGGACGGTCATATTATTGTCCTCCTCTTTGTTCAAAAACATAGTCTTTTTTACGGTTTTCTGAATTTAACCTATGGTTAGCCTCCTCAAGCCATTTCTTTGCCTGGGGAAGGCCTAATTTCTTCTGTTTTCTTATTTTCATGCCGGCATCATTTTTAAGCTTTCTACACAGTATTACACAATAATCCTTATTTAAAAACGCATCAAAATCATACTTTGTTTTCCACATTTTAAGAAATGTCACATTCTCTTTGTCTAGACTACACATATACTTAACATCTTCATTCACACCAACAGATTTTCCATGGATCATACCCACTTTGTTTATCGTGCACACGGAGCTCTTTTTTTGTTAATGTCTTCTCACAATGACACAACACACGCACACAGTATCTTATCACTTGCAGTCACTCACAGACTTTCTAGTCATGATATATCACTTCTAGATTACTGATCTTGTGTATTGCTAAAACACTGGTGTCTTAAAGAATTACAGAATTACGAGGAGACTGAATTCTCCCGACTGTTCTTTCATCGTTACTTCACTAACTTGTAGAGAGCATTAACAGAATTACGAGGAGACTGAATTCTCCCGACTGTTCTTTCATCCTATCAAAACATTTAATATTTCAGTCCTTGATCCAAGGGTATTTATGTGCCTGCTCAGGATTAATACAACATATGAGGCTGGCATGAACACTGCGGTCCGCCAAATGTCCTCTGTTTGTTACCTGGAAATCTATCAGGCCACACCCTTGTATCAGGGGGGGGGTTCTTTATCTGGAAGTATTTTTGATCCAAGGGTATTTATATGCCTAGAAATCTATCAGGCCACACCCTTGTATCAACGGGGGGTTCTTTATCTGGAAGTATTTTCGATCCAAGGGTATTTATATGCCTAGAAATCTATCAGGCCACACCCTTGTATCAACAGGGGCTTCTTTAGGTTTTGATCTAGGAGTATTTATGTGTCCCCAAGGGATCTTCTGTAGTTTACAAGGCTGTCTGGATCTAAGATCCAATCGACAAATTTCCTTTATTTGCACACGGATATTAGTATGGGACCATACCCCTATATCAAATGACAATTAACCAGAAGAAACCAACAAGAACACACAAGAGAGAACACCCGCAGTGCTCGACTGCCGCCAGGTCGCCCTGAGCGCGTCTTCCCAAAACGCGAGCTAGTCACTAGGTCTGCCCATCCAGGATGGCCACAGACGGGTCTATACGGGGAATACGTGACCACTTATTTCCCCTCAACAAGAGAAAAGCAGATAGGACAGAAACATAAACATTCAATCAATCTCTATATTGTATGTATATATTCAAATCCCTTATTCATCAAATTCCTAATCAAGTCTAACACAAAAGGTTAATAATAAAATAAAAATAAAAATCTTACCTTGTCTCGAAAGCGGTCTCTTGTGCTGATCTGGTAAGTCGCTGCCCGGGAGGCACTAGTTCAGCGGACCGGCCTCTTTTTAACATCTAATTTGAGATGGAGGACTTACAGTTTTGCCGTACGGTCATCGGTCACTGTTGGCCAGTGCGTCTCGGGGGAAATTGGACTCCCGCCTCGAAAGACCAAATTGTTAGGGAAATAATTCACCGTCTCAGACCGTCCTCGGGCATCAAGGTAATATTTATTGCATATGCAAGAGAAATGAATAGCATTACATCTTCATGCTGTCATCGTCATTTCTGAAGAGAATACTGTGGTACATGTCTTTTTTATAAGCCCTGGACACCCCCCTTTCCTGTCTTAAAACATGCCCAGTCTCATGTATTTTCAACTTTATTCTGGACAGAACAGGAAAGGTGGAAGTGTCTGTTACAGACTGTTATCTTCATCTAACAATGTTTACAGGATACTGACTTGAAAACTCCCCAAGCCAACACAAAAATACAGGATATATTCAGAAAACTGCATATCTAAGCATATTATATTGCTGACTCCATTTTATTACTAGTCCTTAACTTTTTCCTAGATTCATAGCTTATTTCTAGGCCATGATAAACAAAATGGCGTCTTTCATAACTGATATTTAAAGTATAATTTCTCTAACACTTCCCCAGCTTTAAATGAAGATCTCAGATCTGGAAGGCTGCCACCTAGGCTTTTATCCTCATTTTCTTTATGTTCTCCCAGGTGCTTGAGGTGATTGTAGCCATATTAGTGCACTTATAACTGGAAAGGTTGGGTGCTGTCCATGGTGCCCTTTTTGTTGGCATTGGCATCTGAGTTTTTGGGCGGGCCTTTGGGGTGTGCCCCCTTGAAGGAAGGGGTTCACCCTGGGGGCTTGTCCTGGGGATTTGGATGTTGGTGCAGATGAGGAGATATTGCAGAAGGTGCTCAATTTTCTTTCTGCCAGGTGGACATTCTGCCTCATCTGAAGCCAGCTTCTGGTATAAGGACCAGGACCTTCTTGGAGCTGGATACCCTTTATAGCTTTGCTGTTGTTGTTGCATCAAGACCATGTGGCCTTTGTTTGCCTATCCAACAATGGGATTGCTTTGACCAGCCTTAGGATAAGCACTCCCTCAATACATCCAGATCAAAGATAGCACACTTGGAAGTAACAGCCAAATAGGTTGCCAGACCAGGTATACCTAGTTCCATAGAAACCAACAAGGGTAGAAGGTGCCAGCACACAATTGCCTTGAGGTTCCTAAAGTTAATTCAAAGAGCCCACTATATAGCTGGGCTGCAGCCACCATCATTAATTGCTGCACATTTGACCAGCAGCATGAGATGTCAACCGACTTTATAGGCAGGGCAGCTAAACAGGTCCTTTAATGGTGCATTCTTTTAGCACTACTGATGGGGCCCAGTAGTCCTCACTACAGCTGACTTTGCGAGGAAAAAGGTAGCTTACCCAATTTCTTATAAGATAGGATTTGTTTAAACTTAGCACCCTGGTAGCTAATATGGTCTACCATATGTAGGCTGCCATGTTGGCACCTGGAAAACAGAAAATTGTACCAAATACTTACCATAATATTCCTTTCCTGGTGCCAATTCATGGCAACATACTAAACCTACCCAGTTTGTTTCTAGCAATGTACAGAGAATGGACTGTTGTGTGGGCATCAACTCTTTATAGCTACTCACATAGTTACTTCAGATGGCAAAACCATGATCTTTATAGTGTTACTACAGGCTTTCCTTATCCTGGGGGAACGCATGGGAATGACGTTCCTGCCCTTTTTTCACAGCAGGAAAGTCGTTCCCATTAGCAGCCGCATCCTGCAGAACTGCAAGCTGTGGCAGGCGGTGTGGGTGTACGGGAATGGAGGGCGTCCATGCCAACGGGGGTCAGTCTGCCCCGGGTGCCACACATTGGGGAGGGAAGGGTGTCATCTCAGCATGCCCGTCCTCCCCTCCCTCGGTCCTCCTCCTCCAGGGGCCTCTGTAACTAAGTTCTGCCTCCTAGAGTCCAGTGAAAGGTAGAACAATGCTGGAATGTATTATAGGAGGCGGGACCTTGTTACAGGGGCGCTGGAGGAGGAGGACCGATGTGTGTCACCCGGGGTGGACTGACTCCCGTTGGCACCGATCAGGCTGCATTGATGAGGACATTGATCAGGTTGCACTGATGGGGACACTGATCAGACTGCACTGCTGGGGGCACTAATCAGGCTGCACTGCTGGGGGCACTGATCAGGCTGCACTGATGGGGACACTGATCAGGCTGCACTGATGGGGGATTGATCAGGCTGCATTGATGGGGGATTGATCAGGCTGCACTGATGGGGGCACTGATCAGGCTGCACTGCTGGGGGCACTGATCAGGCTGCACTGATAGGGACACTGATCAGGCTACACTGATGGGGACACTGATCAGGCTGCACTGATGAGGACACTGATCAGGCTGCACTGCTGGGGGCACTGATCAGGCTGCACTGCTGGGGGCACTGATCAGGCTGCACTGATGGGGACACTGATCAGGCTGTACTGATGGGGACACTGATCAGTGCGTCACACTATTTAAGAACCATCAGAAGAGGAGAAGTGTCACACAGCGGGAGCCTCCCACCATGCTGGATGCGGAGCAGCCCAGAGGACGCCGGCGCCGCAGAGTAAGATGCCAGACGAGAACACTGGAGGAAGAACCAGAAGAACTAGAAGAACCAGAAGAAGAAGATGGAGGAAGAAACCGAAGGAAGATAGAAGATAGGAGATAGAAGAAAGAAGATAGAAGAAAGAAGCATTTAAATAAAGGCATTGCCAAAAACTGTCTCTTGTCATTTTTAACATTTTTGACACTTTTTTGTGAAATGGTAGGGGTACTTTTGTACCCCTTACAATTTCACACAGGGGGGCTGGGATCTGGGGGTCCCCTTGTTAAAGGGGGCTTCCAGATTCCGATAAGCCCCCCGCCCGCAGACCCCCACAACCACCGGGCAAGGGTTGTGGGGATGAGGCCCTTGTCCCCATCAACACGGGGACAAGGTGTTTTGGGGGCTACCCCAAAGCACCCTCCCAATGTTGAAGGCATGTGCCCTGGTACGGTTCAGGAGGGGGGGCGCTCTCTCTAACCCCCCCTCTTTTCCTGCGGCCTGCCAGGTTGCGTGCTCGGATAAGGGTCTGGTATGGATTTTTGGGGAGACCCCACGCCATTTTTTTAAAATTTTGGCGCGGGGTTCCCCTTAAAATCCATACCAGACCTGAAGGGTCTGGTATAGATTTTGAGGGGGACCCCATGCCATTTTTTTTATTTTGGCCAGGGTTCCCCTTAATATCCATACCAGACCTGAAGGGCCTGGTATGGAATTTAGGGGGACCCCCACGTCATTTTTTTTCAATGGGTAATCTGAAAATCACCTTTCCAGAGGGCATGGTGTTGCCTTAATACCATTTTCTTGTCAGTGTCCTCCTAATTTATTAAGCTGAGCTAGGAAATGGGAATGGGTATTCTGTGTTCTCTCTTTAGAGTCCCAGTGTGAGGGGAAAAAAAGGACACCTGCCATGGTGCCCAACAAAGGACAAGAACATCACTGGAGAATTGTTGCCAGGACTCGAGTCCTGGGGGAACGCATGGGAATGACGTTCCTGCCCTTATTTCACAGCAGGAACATCGTTCCCATTAGCAGCGGCATCGTGTAGGACTGAGAGCTATGGCAGGCGGTGTGGGTGTACAGGAATGGAGGGCGTCCATACCAACGGGGGTCAGTCTGCCCCGGGTGCCACACATTGGGGAGGGAAGGGTGTCATCCCAGCATGCCCGTCCTCCCCTCCCTCGGTCCTCCTCCTCCAGGGGCCTCTGTAACAAAGTTCTGCCTCCTAGAGTCCAGTGAAAGGTGGAACAATGCTGGCATGTATTATAGGAGGTGGGATCTTGTTACAGGGGCCGCTGGAGGAGGATGACCGATCTGTGACACCCGGGGTGGACTGACTGCCGTTGGCACTGATCAGGCTGCATTGATGAGGACATTGATCAGGTTGCACTGATGGGGACACTGATCAGACTTCACTGCTGGGGGCACTAATCAGGCTGCACTGCTGGGGGCACTGATTAGGCTGCACTGATGGGGACACTGATCAGGCTGCACTGATGGGGCCACTGATTAGGCTGCACTAAAGGGGACACTGATCAGGCTGCACTGATGGGGGGATTGATCAGGCTGCACTGATGGGGGCACTGATCAGGCTGCACTGCTGGGGGCACTGATCAGGCTGCACTGATAGGGACACTGATCAGGCTGCACTGATGGGGACACTGATCAGGCTGCACTGATGGGAACACTGATCAGGCTGTACTGATAGAGACACTGATCAGTGCGTCACACTATTTAAGAACCGTCAGAAGAGGAGAAGCGTCACACAGCGGGAGCCTCCCACCATGCTGGATGCGGAGTAGCCCAGAAGACGCCGGCGCCGCGGAGTAAGATGCTGGACGAGAACACCGGAGGAGGAACCAGAAGAACTAGAAGAACCAGAAGAAGAAGAAGATGGAGGAAGAAACCGAAGGAAGATAGGAGATAGATGATAGAAGATAGAAGAAAGAAGAAAGAAGAAGCATTTAAATAAAGGCATTGTCAAAAACTGTCTCTTGTCATTTTTAAAATTTTTGACACTTTTTTTGTGAAATGGTAGGGGTACTTTTGTACCCCCTTACAATTTCACATTGGGGGGCCGGGATCTGGGGGTCCCCTTGTTAAAGGTGGCTTCCAGATTCTGATAAGCCCCCCACCCACAGACCCCCACAACCACCAGTCAAGGGTTGTGGGGATGAGGCCCTTGTCCCCATCAACATGGGGACAAGGTGTTTTGGGGGCTACCCCAAAGCCCCCTTCCAATGTTGAGGGCATGTGGCCTGGTACGGTTCAGGAGGGGGGGCGCTCTCTCATCCCCCTCCTTTCCTGCGGCCTGCCAGGTTGCGTGCTCGGATAAGGGTCTGGTATGGATTTTTGGGGAGACCCCACGCCATTTTTTTAAAATTTTGGCGCAGGGTTCCCCTTAAAATCCATACCAGACCTGAAGGGTCTGGTATAGATTTTGAGGGGGACCCCACGCCATTTTTTTGTTTATTTTGACCAGGGTTCCCCTTAATATCCATACCAGACCTGAAGGGCCCCCACGTCATTTTTTTTTTTTTTTTATTTTGGTTCGGGGTTCCCTTGTGGGGAATCCCCATGCCGTTTTTATCAATGAACTTTTATGTGTATTGTTGGACCTCCAATTCATTAATAGCCACGAGTAGTTTTAAATGACTTTTTTTCCTTTGAAATGTCATTTTGCTGTCAGACTGTTCTAAACACGGGAAACATGCGCCCCTTTACAGGCATACTATAGACACCCCCCAGGTATGAAATCTAAAGGAATATTACACTTTTATTGTTTCACTTTAAGCATTATTAAAATCACTGCTCCTTAAAAAACGGCCGTTTTTAAAACTTTTTTTTGCATTGATCCATGTCCCCTGGGGCAGGACCCAGGTCCCCAAATACTTTTTATGACAATAACTTGCATATAAGCCTTTAAAATTAGCACTTTTGATTTCTCCCATAGACTTTTAAAGGGTGTTCTGTGGCTTTCGAATTTGCCGTGAACACCTCAAATCGTTCGCTGTTCAACGAACAGGTGAACAGCCGATGTTCGACTCAAACTCGAAGCTCATCCCTACTGGTGAGGCTGCTTTGCTGGGCACTGATCAGGCTGCTTTTATGGACACTGATGAGGCTGCATTGATGGGCACTGGTGAGGCTGCATTGATGGACACTGGTAAGTCCGCATTGCTGGGCACTAATGATGCCACATTGCTGGACACTGATCAGGCTGCAATTTGATGGTCACTGAGGAGTGAGCAGCCTAGGGCCTGGGCCCAATTTGCACAATCAACACAGGCAGCCTGAGGACATTGTGTGTGTGTGTGTGTGTGTGTGTGTGTGTGTGTGTGTGTGTGTGTGTATGTATATGTATATATATATATATATATATATATATATATATATATATAGACTCCAAACCCCTGATTGTTGCAAATTAAATTAAACAAGTTAAATATTTTTAAGGGTTTTTTTTTTTTTTTTTACTATACTTTTGCACACTGTAACGGAATCATCCCACACTCCGCTTGAGTGCTTTCATCATATACCGCTTCCTCCAGTCTGAATATAGATATCAGATATTCCAACCACTGACAACCAAGAGCTAGGCAGTACTCATTTTGGCTGCTAAACATGAATTATTTATTGAACACAGGTACACAGGTAACACTCTGGACAATCCCCCCTCCCTTTGCATTCAGGCTGGGTAGACTGTCCAATCAGCAGGGAGAGCTGTTGGAGGAATTCCCCCCCCTTCCTCCTCACAGCAAATACACATCCCATAATACTTTTCTCCCAAGGCAGACAGATACAATAGAACAGTAGTAAGAAGAGCCAGCAGAACTGTAATCCTTGAAGTGTCGTTTATTGGTACATCAGAGTGACAATAAAACAATAAAGCTGACACGTTTCGGCAATAGCCTTAGTCGTAGCTAGTTTGAAACAGATATGGCAAAATATATTGGAAAGTGGCAATATGGATGGGTGACAATAATAAAGAAATGGCACCAACATCTCTACAAGTAAATATGGACAAGAAAGGGTTTTTTGGTGGGATTTTTGGGGGTGCCAGAAAAAGAGGGAAGTAATTTCAATACTCCACAACAAAGGTAGAAAAAATATAACAAGGTTTTTCATTACATACAGGACATAGTTAAGAAAAACTTTTAATATATAAGTTATGTGCACATGTACAAGGATACATCTAGAGTTCTAAACAGTTAATAAAATTTGATCACTCAGCAGTAGCATTGGAATGATTGTCCCGACATGGTAGTGCATATATCTTGTCGGCTAGATTTTAGCCGAACAACTTTTTTTAGGCCTTATTCGGCACCTCCCTATATGCACTACCCAGTTAACGTTCCTTTTGATTTGACACTGAGCTGCAGGACAGAGATCATAATATGGGTGAGTGATTGACAATGGCCATGGTATTCGACAGCCTATTCCACCGTACTACTACCACTCTTGTTTCTTATAACCATTTTGTTCTGTATCTCAAGTTAAAGTGGTGTTCCACCCCAAAAAAAAAAAATGCACGAATGTGCCTAAAAAAAAAAAAAAAAATTTGGAAAATGTTTTTTTAACTCACCTCTAAATAGCTGTTGCTAGGAGGTCCCTCGTAGTCTGCCTCCTTCAGTACCTGGGCTGGTGACATCACTTCCCCTCGGCGCAGGAAGGGCTCAGCTCTGCCCCCTCCCTCTTGTCAATCATCTGGGACACATTACAGGTCCCAGATGACTGAGTGGCCAATCATGGTGCGCGGTGCTGCTCGCGCATGTGCAGTGGGTGCCCGGCTGTGAAGTTGCAATGCCGGTGCCGCTGAACGGATCTATCCCCCGCATCGCTGGACCCTGGGACAGGTAAGTGTCCAATTATTAAAAGTCAGCAGCTGCAGTATTTGTAGCTGTTGACTTTTATTTTTTTTTTTTAAATAGGAACTCCTCTTTAACCAGTTGCCAACTGGCCCATTGCCAAATGACGGCTGCAGGGCGGTTGGATAACTCTGGGATCACGTCATATGATGTGATTCCAGAAAACTGCCCCCGTGCACCCCCTGGGGCGCGCACACGGGAACATCCGTGACCGCCAGGTCCTCTGGACCCAGCGCATCACGGATCACGGTAAACAGCCGCTGATTGCGTCAAATGATGGAGCGATCACATGTAAACAAATCATGACATGACGCCGGTTCCACCCTCCCCTCTCTGTACCAATCGGTACAGAGAGGGAGGGATCGGAGGGGAGCCGCGCTGTGGGCTGGATGTGTAGTGCCCACAGCGCTGCTCAGTGACATGTACAGTCACAGCCATTCATCCATCCCTCCATGCTCAGCCATCCCCCCCCATGCTCTGCAATGACCCGCAATACTCTGCAATACTCTGCAATGACCCACAATACTCTGCAATGACCCGCAATACCCCGCAATACTCTGCAATGATCCGCAATACTCTGCAATGACCCGGCAATACCCCGCAATACTCTGCAATGACCTGCAATACTCTGCAATGACCCTGCAATACCCCTCAATACTCTGCAATACCCCGGCAATACTCTGAAATGACCCGCAATACTCTGCAATGACCCGCAATACTCTGCAATGACCCTGCAATACCCCGGCAATACCCCGCAATACCCAGCCATGCTCAGCCATACTCGGCTGTACTCGGCCTCTATATGTGGCCAGGCTGTGGAAGTCTCACACATGTGGTATCGCCGTAGTCAGGAGGAGTATGAGAATCTATTTTGGGGTGTCATTTTTGGTGTGTACGTGCTATGTGTTAGAAACATTGTATAAATGGACAACTTTGTGTTAAAACAAATGTGTTTTAACCACTTCCCGCCCGCCAGCCATCATACGACGTCCTTGACTTTGTGCGGGGATATCTGAATGATGGGTGCAGCTACAGGAATCATTCAGATATCAGCTTTTTCAGCCGGCAATTCCCTACACCATGAGAATGATCATAGCGGCTGTTCCGCTGTTTGATCATTCTTACGGGAGGCGAGAGGGGACACCCCCCCCTCTCGCCGCCCTCAGGTGCTTCTACCGACTCACCGCTACGATCGAAGCCAGGATCATTTTTTTTAATTATTTCAGGCTTCTCAGCCTAGAGGTGAGATGTGGGGTCTTATTGACCCCATATATCACTGTAAAGAGGACCTGTCATGCCATATTCCTATTACAGGGGGTGTTTACATTCCTTGTAATAGAAATAAAAGTGATCAAAAAATTTATTTTTGGGAAAAAGCCTCAAACTAAAATAAATAAAGTAAAATGAACAATAAAAAAAAAAAAAATTTCCCTGTGTCCCCATGTGCTCGCATGCAGAAGCGAACGCATACGTAAGTTGCACCCACATATGAAAACGGTGTTCAAACCACACATGTGAGGTATCGCTGCGATCGGTAGAGCAAGAGCAATAATTTTGGCCCTAGACCTCCTCTGTAACTCACAACATGTAACCAGTAAAAATTTTTAAAGCGTCTCCTATGGGGATTTTTAAGTAGCGAAGTTTGGTGCCATTCCACGAGCGTGTGCAATTTTGAAGGGTGACATGTTAGGTATCTATTTACTCAGCATAACTTCATCTTTCACATTATGCAAAAACATTACGCCAACTTTACTGTTTTGTTTTGTTTTTTAACCACTTCAATACAGGGCACTTAGACACCTTCCTGCCCAGACCAATTTTCAGCTTTCAGTGCTGTCGCAGTTTGAATGACAATTGCGCGGTCATCCAACACTGTACCCAAACTAAATTTTTATCATTTTGTTCCCACAAATAGAGCTTTCTTTTGGTGGTATTTGATCACCTCTGCGGTTTTTATTTTTTGCGAAACAGATAAAAAAAGACCGAAAATTCTGAAAAAAATAAAAGTTTTGCTTTTGTTTTTGTTTAAAAATTTTGTAAATAAGTACGTTTTCTCCTTCACTGATGGGCACTGATAAGGGGGCACTGACGGGCACTGATAAGGCGGCAGCGATGAGGTGGCACCAATGAGCGGGCACTGACGATGGGCACTGATATGCGGCACTGATGGGTGGCACTGATATGCAGCACTGATGGGCATTGATAGGCGGCACTGATGGGCACTTATGGGTGGCACTGGGTGGCACTAGTGGGCACTGATGGGCACTGTTAGGCAACACCTATGGGCACTGAAAGGCTGCACAGATGGGTTCTTATGGGTGGCACTGATGGGCACTGATAGGCGGCACTGCTGGGCACTGATAGGCGGCACTGATGGGCACTGATACGTGGCACTGATGGGCACTGATACGTGGCACTGATACGTGGCACTGATGGGCATCCCTGGTGGCACTGGCAGTGGTAGGCATGGGAGTGGGCACTGATTGGCAGCTGCCTGGGCATTGATTGGCAGCTGCCTTTGCACAGATCAGTATTTCCCTGGGGGTCTAGGGGGCATACCTGGTGGTCCAGTGTGGCTGGTTTCCCTGGTGGTCCTGGGCGGCTTCCCTGGTGGTCCTGGGCGGCTTCCCTGGTGGTCCTGGGTAGGATCCGAGGGGGGGCTGTGCTGATAAACAATCAGCACAGACCCCCCCTGTCAGGAGAACAGCCGATCGGCTCTCCTCTACTCGCGTCTGTCAGACGCGAGTGAGGAAAAGCCGATCAGCGGCTCTTCCTATTTACATCGTGATCAGCCGTGATTGGACACGGCTGATCACGTGGTAAAGAGTCTCCGTCAGAGACTCTTTACGTAGATCGGTGTTGCGGGGTGTCAGACTGACACCCCGCAACAACGATCGCCGCGATGCACGCCCCCGGGGGCGCGCAGCGGCTCAATATCCTGAGGACATCATATGACGTCCAGTCAGGATATTGAAACCACTTTGCCGACTTCATTCTGCTATATGGCGGGCGGGAATGGGTTAAGCACAAAACTGTTTTTTTTTTTTTTTTAAAACGCGTTCGAAAAATTGCTGCGCAAATACCGTGCAAGATAAAAAGTTACAACGACGGCCATTGTATTCTCTAGGGTCTTTGCTAAAAAAACATATATAATGTTTTGGGGTTCTATGTAATTTTCTAGCAAATAAATGATGATTTTTACATGTAGGAAAGAAATGTCAGAATTGGCCTGGGTGCTCCTAGAATGCCTGATGGTGCTCCCCTGCATGTTGGGCCTCTGTATGTGGCCATGCTGTGTAAAAGTCTCACACATGTGGTATCGCCATACTCAGGAGTAATAGCAGAATGTGTTTTGGGGTGTAATTTGTGGTATGCATATGCTGTGTGTGAGAAATAACCTGCTAATATGACAATTTTGTGAAAAAAAAAAAAAATCTTGATTTTTCAAAGAATTGTGGGAAAAAATGACAACTTCAAAAAACTCATCATGTATCTTTCTAAATACCTTGGAATGTCTTCTTTCCAAAAAGGGGTCATTTGGGGGGTATTTGTACTTTTCTGGCATGTTAGGGTCTCAAGAAATGAGATTCACGTGTGACCAATTTTCAGAGATTGGCACCATAGCTTGTGGACTCTATAACTTTCACAAAGACCAAATAATATCCACCGATTTGGGTTATTTTTTACCAAAGATATGTAGCAGTATAAATTTTGGCCAAAATATATGAAGAAAAAGTTACTAATTTGCAAAATTTTATAACAGAAACGAAGAAAAATGCATTTTTTTACAGAATTTTCGGTCTTTTTTCTTTTATAGCACAAAAAATAAAGAACCCAGCGGTGATTAAATACCACCAAAAGAAAGCTCTATTTGTGTGAAAAAAAAGGACAAAAATTTCATTTGGGTACCGTGTTGCATGACTGAGTAATTGTCATTCAAAGTGTGAGAGCACTGAAAGCTGAAAATTGGTCTGGCTATTAAGGGGGTTTAAGTGCCCAGTGGTCAAGTGGTTAATGTAATGTTTTTATTTTCTGTCTTGTTCTGTTCTATGCAGTGCTACATCTAACTGTGTCTAAAACATCCCCTGATGAGCCCAAAGCGGTGAAACATGTCGGGACAATCACTCCTATGCTACTGCTGAGTGATCAAATTTTATCAACTGTTTAGAACTCTAGATGTATCCTTGTACATGTGCACATAACTTATATCTTAAAAGTTTTTCTTAACTATGTCCTGTATGTAATAAAAAAACCTTGTTATATTTTCTCTACCTTTGTTGTGGAGTATTGAAATTACTTCTCTCTTTTTCTGGCACCCTCAAAAAAAACCATTCCTTGTCCACATGGCAAAATATATATATATTCACATACACATATGCAAACACCATCTCTACATAATTGGCCTATCAGGTTAGTGTCACAGAAAATTAACATATTTAATTGATACCACCAATTATCCAAGTGGTTAGTGACTACACCTGTTTTTAGCTAGCATGAGAAGGGGGAGAGGAAAGAAAGGCAATATAAAAAGTTATTATGTTGAGATAAAAAGAAGTGTGTAGAAAAAATGCTACATGAGATATTAGGACCTTATTACTCCAAGGGAGAAATGTATTCCTTAGAAGAAGGTGAAAATGCAGACTCATGTTCAAGTAAAATACTTTGTGGTACCAACACAATGTAAAGTCAAAATTAATGACAGGATCAAAAAAAAAAAAAAAGGGTGGGGATTTAAATCATGGCAGGATCAAAAAAAAGGGGGGGGGGGGTTAAATTTAAGGTAGGATCAAAAAAGGAGTAATTAAATTTATGGCAGGATCGGAAAAAGTGGAATTAAATTTATGGCAAGATCAAAAAAGAGGGATTCAATTTATGGCAGGATCAGAAAAAGGGGGAATTACATGTATGGCAGGATCAAAAAAGAGGGATTAAATTTATGTCAAGATCAAAAAAGAGGGGGATTAGATTAATGGCAGGATAAAAAGGGGGGGTTAAATTTATGGCAGGATCAAAAAAAGGAGGAATGCAATTTATGGCAGGATCAAAAAAAAGTGATTCAATTGATGGCAAGATCAAAAAAAAGGGGGGATTACATTTATGGCAGGATCTAAAAAGGAGGGATGAAATTTATGGCAGGATCAAAAAAGAGGGATGCAATTTATGGCAAGATCAAAAAGGAGGGATTACATTTATGGCAGGATCAAAAAGAGATTCAATTGATGGCAGGATCAAAAAAGAGGGATTCAAGTTATGGCGGGAACAAAAAAAGGGGATTAAATTATGGCAGGAACAAAAAAAAGCGGATTACATTTATGGCGGGATCAAAAAAGGGGGGGGGTTAGATTTAAGGCAGGATCAAGAAAAAAAAAAAAAAGATGTATAGATGACATTTTTTTGGCAGGAGAAAAAATAGAAGGCAGAAAACAAGCACAGGAGGAACCTACTGGGACAAAAAGGCAAATACTGAAGCAGGTGACAATAAAACTGAAGATGGGATAGGACAATGTCATTGGAGAAATAGGTCCGCATCCCATCTGTGCTTCATGCCTGTGAGGATGTGTGCAAGAACCAGAGCCATTGTTAAAATTATAATTAATTTTACCCTCTAGAAATGTTTTGTTAAGTTCCTTTGACAGGTGTCTGTTTAGATTTTACTAGTCTGTTAAAACTCCTCACACCAATATGAACGTCACATATAGCATGTACCATCGTCATCGCTGGGGCACTAATACCCGACCATGTGTCCTGTTCTCTTTCTTAGCTAGTTGGGATGCTTTTCATCATTACCCTTGCCAAAATTTATTAAACAAAAAAATATAAATTAGCGAAGATACTCCTCTACTCTTTGTAGTCTCATCCCACCCCATTTCTTTACAATGGCCCAGTCACCTGGTTGGAAAAAATGTAAACTGGTTATTGTGTCAGGGTCCAGGATGGACTCGTGAACCGTGTGGTGGACATTTTGAAGTTCATGTTACAGTGATTGCACCCACCCCATCAACTGAGAATGTAGGTGACAGCTAATGAGGAAAGTACAACTCTGGTTTTGGTTGACCTCCAAACAAACCTCATATGACAATAACCCCAACATCGGGACTGTGGTCACTGCATAACCTATGCGTGGCTTACCATCTGGGGTGTAATACCTGGAACCAGTGACAAAAAGGTTCTTAGCACCTGGGATAGGAGCCTCTTTCACCAGACTGCTGCTTGCTGATTCAAATTCTATCAAAGAAAGACAGTCTTGGCACAAACTTGGTTAGAATTAGAGTGGTTAGTATTGTTGGTTTGAAAATGTGTTATTCTCACCACTCTCATCCCCCCTTTTCTTCCCTCCTCATTACAAACTGGAGGAAGACATGCAGGGTTTAGAATGGTGCAGAACAAAACAGTGAAATAGCCTATGATACTTTTACCTTCTTATATACCTGTACACACACTTCCAGAAACTCTTTGGACCTGAAAAGATACTTATAAACAAAGGTTATTACTCTATCCTTCAAAGAATGGTAAACAATACAACATTCATGTACATTGGTAAATTGTCACTGACATTCCACAAAACCGACAATAACTAAACCCTCTGTAAATCTTACCTTCACGTTTCTTTCTAAAATACAACAGCCGCGACACGCAAGAGGGCTGTCGCGGTAGGTTCAAACATCTTGTTACCACATACAAACGATGAAACATAGACAAACATTTAGATACAAATGTGGGGGAGATATTTCATAGTTCCCAAAAACGAAAAATGAAAAAATAAAAACGACCAGATGGAATGCTGCCTTCACTCTTTTAGCGATAGAAAAATAATACAATTTGAAAAGCACGAGAGCATTTCGAAATCTTTGCATGGACCAGCCACACAAAGTTCAAAAACAGGCCTGTGTATTTTTAATCACACAAACGTGTACTACACATCCATCAACTCACTCAACATTACAGATTTCTGAAGCCACAGTCGCGCTACATCAACTCCAGAGGGATACTCAAAATAGTATCCTTGGACCACCTATGTCAATCTTTCTGGGGTTTAATGGCCTTTTTCCTCAGAACTAGTCTCCACATGCTCTTGTGCATCCATCTGACTGTGGGAAGCCTCGCATTCCTTCCCTTGGACTGCCATTGCCCATGGCGATTCAAATCGGCTTATCGTCTCATCTCTGCGTCCAGGGAAACCCTTGCACCCATTTCGGAGACCACCGCCCGGTGTCTTCTTACACGGTGGATTGACAGACTACAAATTAGTCACTCAACTAGAAACACTAAAACGAGGCATCAACTCTATGGCTTGTTGTCCCAACACGTTTGGCACGGAACTACAGAGTACCACTCTTTTAACAACCAACTATTAACTATGCCAAATGATTCGCCAACAACCACAGATCAACCCCCGAATTATGTCTCAACCTCTCACAGTGTATGCATACACAAGCACATTGCGCTGTACGACCGTACACTGCGTTGCCAGACGAATATACACAGAGCACTTTTGCCTGCTTTTTTTACAAAACACTGCGGCTTCTCTCTGTACCTAGATATTACAACAATAACATGGATGCCTCCTGTTTGCTCTCTACCCAAAACTGTATTACAGTATAAACCTTAATTTAATTTAAAAATAAAAATTATTTTGTCCTTCCAAACACAAGTCAAAAGACCCCAAGCCCCTCCCACCAACTTCCTGTTGCACAGCTGAGTAGGAAGAGGGAGGGGGAGGGGAAGCCTCAAATAGCTTCATATTTTGTCTATCAAGACATTAGAAATCTTCACTAGAAACATAAACTTCTTTAAAACAATTGGAATTAAATTTAAAACACTTTCAAATGCCAGTATTTTCCCATTGTCCTTCCGAGTACAAATCTCATTTGCTTGTGTGATACTCCAAGCTCCCACCACCAACTTCCTGTTGATACATAAAATGCTGCATGCCCAGCTCTAAAACCCCTCAAACTGGTTTATTTACATATCAATGTACAGGAAAAGGGAGGGGAGAGATACTGCAGGCTAGCAAACCTTAGCTAAAGTGATACAAGCCTCAAGACAATGAATTGACCTCTGAGAAACTCCCAAACATTAAAAAATTAAAATAACACACACCGCTGTGTACAAAAACTCAGTTAAAGCTAGTCTTGTTATCCATTGAAATTCAGTGCAAAGTAGAGATTTCACTCAAAACCAATTTTCAATACAGAAAACCCAATAGTTTCCTTGAAAAGTATGTAAACAGTACAAAAATAGAATTCAAAAAAATGGTGCCTAGAAGCCAGATTGTAGCTTAAAGCACATGGCTTTGCACACACAAAGGAATACACAATGGAGCAGCTTCTCCTATAGGAGGGCCCAGAGGTCTTCAAAATGGCCGCCGATGCACATGGTGACCACAACAAAGGCCAGACCCCAACAAAATGGCGCATTTTCCTGCCAAAACTGACCAAGATGGATAAACATTTCAAAGTTCACATACAAAGGAAAAGAAAATGGCCAACCGTAGTCACATGGTAGACAACAAGAGAACAAAAGGAAGTAGCAGACAAAAACCATTTTCCTGCCAAAACCAAAAATTTCTCCCCACAGAATTACACATTTGAGATACTAAATGAACCCTTAGACAAACATTTAAAAGTGTTAAAGTTACGAAAAAACACAACTTAGGAACACATGGTAGATGAAATCTGGACCACAGCAAGATGGCCGATGACAAAAAGACCACATTAAAAAAAACACAAGCACACGGCTGCCACATACCCTCTCCTCTCAAACTCAGTTCACATCAGCTTTCCAAGGAACAAGACATTGAGAGGTAAAAACAGTGATGCCTTCATGTTCTTTTCATAACCATCAAAGTCCACTAACCATCTGTGTCTTGAGTCAATCACTTTACAAAACTCATGTAATCTACTTGTCCCATACATAAGTAATAATTACAATTCATCCATTTCTCACATGCATTACATACTTGTTACACAGCATCAGTCTCACACACACACACACACAGACAGTCTCCTTACACAAAGATTTGAGATACAAATCACACACACACACGCAGGCATACACACACAGGCACACACCAGACATACGATCAAACTTCCAGCATTATTTCAAAAGACGAAAAATGTGTTCTTTTGCAGAGCAAAGGCTCCCCAACACATCGGAAAGAAATGTCCTAGACTGGGATCCGTTCTCCCCCCTTTTCTCACCGATGTGAATGGGGGTTCTGTCTGCTCCATAAAGTACCTGGCTCGCCATTCTGTTGTCGAAATTTGGTTGTAGGCAAAGCACACAGCCAAATCTCCTGTTTCTAATCATAATAACAATTTCGTCTAATGATATAAATGCATCTCACCTTTTGATCATATGTCTTTCCTCTGGTGTAGCTCATCCTCTGGTGTGTGCCTCATGCTCACAAATAATCACATCCTCATACTTCCAGTTCCAAAAAACACACTGCCCACTCAGCTGTGTGCTCACTCTTTATTAGCATAACAGGAAGTCCCCAAAGCTCAAGGGTTCGGCCTCCAACAGCCAATAGCACCTCTTACAAAGCTTGTGACCTCACAGGATATGACCTCACAGAATATCAATGACCATATAAGGATTTAACAACACAGGAAAATGCAACAACCAATGAACAATGACTATAGGAGTCTTATGGGTGTGTCTGAGCAGAGACAGGGTGCATGCATGTTTTTAGAAGCCACATGGTTTTCAAACATTAACCCTGTCTCCAACCAGAACAACCCAAAAGACTCCCGTATTTCCATTGATAGAAATCCCTATTATACATTGTTCCAGAGAACAATGTATACCTGGATTATTCTACTGTCTTTGTGGACGAGAGATTATCAGCAGGCGTACACTCATTGGGCCACAAATGTGTTGATCAGGCACACAGGGGCAACATGAGAGCACACTCGTTAAACCGATAATGTCTTTGAGGAGCGAACACATCCCCACCAGATGATCGTTCTGTGCATTGCACAGGGGCCCTTAGCTGGCGGACATGTCCCCACTCCACAAACATTTCTCTACATCCCCAAAGAGCTTTTCTCTACCAAACAGGTCTCAACCAGCGTTGGTCTGCCCCAGTCAGCTCTTTAGAGCGGGCTGTGATTGAATACACACTGGGAGACTTATGACAATACATTAATATAAAATTTTCCACAACAGGCTCTATTGATATGCCACTTCTGATAGCCTCTATCACTTAATCGTTTTGAAATGTTAGAACATTCTAGCTGAAAACTTTCTGGGGTGGAGCAGTTGCACTTAGCTCTAATGAACTCACCCACCGGGATAGAATGAATAGTATGGGGTGGATGGCAGCTGGAGGCCAGAAGTAAGGAGTTTCCGGCAGAAGGTTTGCGGAAGGTTACAGTATTTATAAGACCAGTGCTGGAGTCACCACTGAGCGTGATATCTAAAAAATCAATCATGATCTTATTGCTCACATAAGAGAATTCAAGATTAAGGCTGTTATTGTCGAGGTATGAGACAAAAGAAGTTAAAGAGGAATCAGTATGGTCCCAAATTAAGATCAGGTCATCTATGTAACACCCATACCAGGCCCAGACTGGCCATAGGGCAGACCGGGCGTTTGCCCAGTGGGCCGGTGGCTTCCGGGCCACATGTCTGGCTGTGACATGCAGGGCTGGCTGCCGTTGCGGGTTCCAACATGGAGGGCCGGCCGCTGATGTTCTGCGCAACATGCAGGGACATGCAGGGCTGGCCGCTGGTGGTGGTGGGAGGAGAGCAGGCATGCTCCGCCTATCAAGCCCATCCATGGCAACCCAGGCCACCACTAAACAGAAAGTCTCTGTTCGCGCATGCGCCCCGCAGCCGACGGGCATTCTGGCAACCAGGACGCCAGGAGTGGAGGAGGGATGGAGAAGCTGAAGAAGATGACGCTTTGGGGAGGCAGTGTCGTCCACCAGTGAACACAGGCAGCCAAAGAGAGAGCCACGCTGTACCCACACCACCAGAGAGAGAGTGCCACCACCACACTGTACCTGCACCACCAGAGAGAGCCACGCTGTACCTGCACCACCAGAGAGAGAACCACGCTGTATCCACACCACCAGAGAGAGCCACGCTGTACCCACACCACCAGAGAGAGAGTGCTACCACCACGCTGTACCCACATGACCAGAGAGAGAGCCATGCTGTACCCGCACCACCAGAGAGAGAGCCATGCTGTACCCGCACCACCAGAGAGAGCCACCCTGTACCTGCACCACCAGAGAGAGAGCCACGCTGTACCCGCACCACCAGAGAGAGAGCCACGCTGTACCCGCACCCCCAGAGAGAGCCATGCTGTACCCGCACCACCAGAGAGAGAGCCATGCTGTACCCGCACCACCAGAGAGAGCAACGCTGTACCCACCCACCAAAGAGAGAGTCATGCTGTACCCGCACCACCAAAGAGAGAGCCACGCTGTACCCACACCACCAAAGAGAGAGCCATGCTGTACCCACACCACCAGAGAGAGAGCCACGCTGTACCCGCACCACTAGAAAGAGAGCCACGCTGTTCAGCACCACCAGAGAGAGAGCGCCATGCTGTCCAGCACCACCGGAGAGAGAGCAGGTCAGTGTCACTGGGCAGAGTGGGCATAATAGGAGACAGACAGTACTAGCATTGTATGGCCACAATAGGATTGGGACATCGTAATATAAAGGGGACTGCACTGTAATCATTGCAGTGCCCCTTTACAGTGCAGTCCCCTTTATATTACAGTGTCCCTGCACATTACAGGTGGAGGACCGACACCAGCCACCCCCGCGAATGTCTACCGACGCCCCCCCAGTCCCTCTGGAAAAGTTGGCAGCTCAGTCTAAAATGCCTGGGCCTATTTTTTGTCCCAGTTCTGGCCTGACCTATACCAATGCATGTGGGGAGCATAGATGTTGAGATGTGAAAAAAGAAAACATTCTTTTCACCATCCCATGTACAAATTAGCTAATGAAGGAGAAAATTTTGCTCCCATGGAGGCTCCACAGCATTGTACATAGAAGGAATTGTGAAAGAAGAAGTAATTGTGTGACAGCCATAATGATGAATGCCTTGAGCTGGGGATCATAAAAGCTGTAATTGGACAAATGATATTGTAGTGCATCTAGAGCAAGATGATGTGGTATGCATGAGTAGAGAGACTTAACATCTAAAGTAACCCACAAAAAATGCTCTGCCCATTGTACTTCATTTATATACTTTAGGATTGATGTTGTGTCTTTTATATAGCCCGGCAGTCTACTGGTCTACCCATTCATCTAATCTCTCTAGGAGTGAACCGATACCTGCTACAATTGGACGACCTTTTACAGGTCTCTCAGGTTTGTGTATTTTGGGGAGGTGATGGAACACAGGGACAACTGGATGTTCAACTAAAAGGTGCTCTGCGACACTTTTTGTCAGTACTTCCATTTCCACACCTGTGTCCAAGAGATGTTTGAGTTTGCTCTTGAAAACTGGAGTGGGATCAGATCTAAGGGGGCGGTACCCATTGTACTTCATTTATATACTTTAGGATTGATGTTGTGTCTTTTATATAGCCCGTCAGTCTTGTCCCTAAAGGTTGCAAATACTGGTCTACCCATTCACCTAATCTCTCTAGGAGTGAACCGATACCTGCTACAATTGGACGACCTTTTACAGGTCACTCAGGTTTGTGAATTTTGGGGAGGTGATGGAACACAGGGACAACTGGATGTTCAACTAAAAGGTGCTCTGCAACCCTTTTTGTCAGTACTACCATTTCCACACCTGTGTCCAAGAGATGTTTGAGTTTGCTCTTGAAAACTGGAGTGGGATCAGATCTAAGGGGGGCGGTACGTGGAAGAATCATTAAGTTGCCACAAGGCTTCAATTATGTAATCGCTATCATTAAGTACCACTATAGCGCACCCTTTGTCTGCTTCTCGAATAACAATATCTTTGCGATTTTTAAGATCTGCAAGAGCCTGTCTTTCAGACGTACTGATGTTGTTGAATGTTTGAGATGCAGTACTGTCAATCTTTTTTATCAAAGACAGGACTTCCTTCTCCACAACCTGTTGAAAAATATCTACTGCGTTCCCTCTGGAATGTACAAGATAAAAAAGTTTATCACCAGTATAGGTAGTACAGATTTATCCTTCAGACTTTGAAAATCAAAGTTGGCCAGAGAGTCTATGCAGTCATAAACCTCAAGGGGGGCAGGCACAGGTGTATCAATGGTAGTGGAAAAGTGTTTTTCTAACAAAATATTGCAGACAAACCTGTTAACGTTTACAATGGTAGAAAAGGCATTAAAATGAAAAGTAGGGGCAAAAGAAAGTCCTTTGGAAAGCAGAGAAACTTCAGAGGGGGTAAGTGGACTGTCCGATAAATTAACAACATTAATGACATTACAAGTTGTCTCATTATCTACCTGTCCTTGTATTACTTGTCTCGTGCTTTCCGTGGGTAACTTGTTCTGTTTGTCTTTGGAACCACGAGTCCCCCTCCTTGTTTTCCTTTTCTGTCTCTGGAATCCTGGGTCACAGAGGAGTTTTTTGATGGGATGATGCTAGAATCCTCTTTAGAAAAAACAGATGACACGGAGGCGCGTGATGAGAGTGGAGGGCCAACACCAGTCACATCTGACAGTTCTAATAATGATCCAGGGAGCTGAAGCTCACACGTCTGTGAGTGTTGCATCTGTTTTTCAAAATGGAGTATGGCCCCTTGGCTTTCTTGTATGTGTAGACTGCCCCCTGCTCATAGTCTTGTAAATCACAGAGATATTTGTGTCTCTTGGTGTCCATGATTTCAGCTTCCAAATTATCTGTGTGAGCCGTGAGGTCTTCTAACAAAGTAGCATAAAAGCTCAATTGTTGTATTGGAAGAAGGGATTCCTTCAGGGACTGAATTTCAGTGGAGATGGTTCTGCGCAGTGCCTCCTCATGTGGGACAATTAGACTCATTAGCTCAAGTGAGCATTTGGAAAGTATCGTGTTCCACTCTGTGAGAAAAGATTCTGAATATAGTTTGAAGGAGATTTTTTCGATTCTCATCCCTCTGGGAACCATTGATTCATTGATGTATTGTAGTAAACCAGTGAGGTCCCACCAGATCCTGATTTCCTTGCTGGATAATGTCTTTAATTTGTCAAAGGTAGCAGCACACATAATATCTGGGGACAAAACTGTAATGTCTTTAGAATATACCTGTGAAATCTTAGACAGTCTGTCAGGTCTTTCATACACACAGACATATCATTCCAGTGTGGTTGTACAGTGAGTTTGATTAGTACAGATCAGACTGGGGTTCTCGGTCACCCTGTGCCCCTAATAGATACATGGTGAATTAGACATAGGAGGTGCATGGGGAGCTGAAGCAAGGGTTTCCCAACCTCTCCAAGGGATTTTGGGTTCCATGGGCCACCCGTCCAAAGTGACTCCCATTACACACACATTGGTGCATAGGCAAAGGATCCTAAGCCTAAAGAAGCACATAAACCATAACTATGCGGTCCACCCTACTATGACCAAATCACAATGATAGCTCAGCTCGCTTACCAGTGATTAAGGAAGGACACACTTCTCTTTGGCGACCGCCTTTTAAAAAATCTTCCCATTGTGAAGAGAATGAGGGTTGGGCATCAGCAGGGAGACACACATTTACTGCCCATTGCTATGGGGATACTAGTCCACATCCCTGGTGTGAATGGCAGGTAGCATTGGAGCACATGTATTCTAATTTCTACTTTTCTATTTAACTAAAACGTTTAAACATATAGCTCCCCCAAGTACTTAGTACTATGGACAGTGTTAAGTACATGTATTTAGTGTTACTTTCACTAAAACATTACCTTGGTTTAACTTAAGCTTTAACTTTAACTTTTAACTTTAGCTTTACTGGGTAAAATTTCAAGGACAGCACACCCGCTTCACTAAAAGCAGTCAGTATTGTTGGTAAATATATGGTAAAGCCAGGTGAATCCAACATCACAATTTTACTTGGCTCCACCAAGAATTAATACATTTGTTGGTATATTACCTTTTCTTTTTTTTTTTTTTTCTTAAAAATGAAGTAAAATATTTTTTCCCTATTTTTCCTAATTGCCCACAAATAGATCAACAATGCTACCCTACAATGCTTCATTAAAACATTCAATCAGCACGGCCCTTAAATTAATGAATTAAAAACAATCTTCCATATGTCACTCAAAACATTAGCTAATGCAAAGTATAATTATTAATTTGTTCAGTGGAGCAACATTTTAGAAGAAAGGTCAATTAGCTCTATTTTACAGTGATATGAACATCCTTTTATGAAACTATTTTTATACATCAGCACAGTGTCACAGGTTTCAAATTGCATTGATGTCTGAAGAACATTTCTAGCAGAAAAAAAATCTGTAGACTTTACTGTTCTCTAAACGTCCTTTGTCTGCATGAATTAAGTTAGAACTGATGGAGTGGATCAGTAGAGTAGGAGAATAGTGATATAACCTCTTACAGGACCAGAAAGTCTCAAACATTTCCTTCACAAGGTATTTCATTAGAGATAAATGCTGGACAATTTGCATCTAGAATTGGGAATACTGTGACTACGGCTGTATAATGAAATGAGACATATGTCTATTTAATTTCACTCACAAAAGAATTCTGAAGAGCTGGATCATTTGAAAGGCAAAGCAGAATGTCTATGACTGTCAAGCTTTTAACCAAAACATCCTAAATAAAGAGCAATACACTGTCAATACAGTTACATTGTTAGTATGAATTGAAAACGGCTGTCCTGCTCAAAACTCAAGTAACCGTGTCTCTCTATTCACCAGTGCAGCCATGCCCCCGTAGGGGTTGCTGAATGTAGTGGTTCACCTGTCACCCTGCCCAGCCAAACATCCATCTCTCAGACACTCAGAGACATAGAACAGTCCATAAGCTTTGTTTTTGTTTTTTACTGAGGGAATTTAACTTGGATGGAAAATGGGAAATTATGGGATGCCCAGGAACATTTAGTGCAAATTGCTTGAGACTTCTATATACACTCCAGCATATATACTCCAGTCTTCTCTCCAGCACAAACTCTTACTTAAGACCTCTTATCCTTCACTCCTCCAGCACTTCACTTGCTGCATACCGTCACTCCTCCAGACTAGCTAGCACCACATGGTTAGGCCTGACACTAATTCATCCAGGCCTTAGTGAACTGCCTTTTGTGGGCAGGGACCTCGGGCCCCTGTGGTGTAGAAATAGTTCAGGTGCTAACTGTTCTCTATTCAGCTACCAATCCCAAATAGCTCCCATCAGGCCCTGTCAGCCAGCCTGGCTGCAAAGACCTCTCTCCACTGCCCTTCCCACAGTCCTCTCTACTGGTTCTGCACCCATCTCAAACTGCAATCTCCCAGTTCTCTCAGGCATGCCTCCCCAGTCCTCCCGACTGTGCTTAACTCACCAGCCCTCTTGGCTGCAATCAGTTGTCCTACCTGGAGTCTCTTTGCTCTCTCATGTGCTGTTCCTTCCAGGATCTCTTCACTCCTCTTGGATGCACCTGAGCCCAGTCCCAGGGCCACCCCCCCAGACTGGGAAGCTCCCCGTGGGCCCCGACAGCCTCCACACTCTCTCACTCCAGCTCTTCCACCCGTCAACACCTCCCCAGCTGGGCTGACCCCAGGTATTTAAGGAAGCCTGCCCTCTGCCAATCCCAGTTGGGGATTGGTCAACGCTCCTTAAAATTCCCCAGGCAGCTCCACCTCTCCTCTCCTTCTGTCCTCCTAGCACCTTCTAGAAAGAAGAGGGAGGGGACAGTGATGCTATCTGTGAGTCACCCAGCCCTGCCCTGAGCCACTCCCAGCCCAGAATGAAAAAAACAGGCCTAGCCACCAGCTAGGCCTGCCTAAATTTCCATACTCACTCTACCACCTACCTAACTAGAGGGTGCTACACCAGTTTTTCTTTTTTTTAGGTTCCAAAGTGAACTTAAAATTTGCTAATTAAAGGAGAAGTTTGGGCTGTATAAGAAACAAAAAACAAACATGAGTGCTGATTATTCAGTGCTCAGTCAGCTCAGAGCAGAAAGCAGTGACTGTCTGTCACTGCTATCCATTCTGCTCCCCCAGTGCTCACTGGAGCGTCAGGCTGGAGATGGGTGGATGCAGATGGCTTCAGTCAAATGATGAGAGATGGAAACACCCTTCAATTGGGCAGCTGTGTGAATACCGACAATATCGTCGGAGATCCTTCCAGAGTATAGAGCAGCTCTGTGACATTAGCTGATAGCGTGTAATAGCCCGACTCTAGGTCACAAGAGAGACAAAGTATGTATACTCCTGTGGCACGCAAGAGAAGTATGGCCGAAACAGCTTAGTCCATACTTCTCTTTTACGCACAAAATAAAATGTTTACTTGATAGTTTTTGTGAATAGTGGTTAATTGGGAATTCACTTACAGTCAGGTCCATAAATATTGGGACATCGACACAATTCTAATCTTTTTGGCTCTGTACACCACCACAATGGATTTGAAATGAAACAAACAAGATGCGCTTTAACTGCAGGCTTTCAGCTTTAATTTGAGGGTATTTACATCCAAATCAGATGAACGGTGTAGGAATTACAATAGTTTGTATATGTGCCTCCCACTTTTTAAGGGACCAAATATAATGGGACAAAACAATCATCCATCAAACTTTCACTTTTTAATACTTGGTTGCAAATCCTTTGCAGTCAATTACAGCCTGAAGTCTGGAATGCATAGACATCACCAGATGCTGGGTTTCATCCCTGGTGATGCTCGGCTGTTCCATGGCCAGGTGTGTGTTATTCCCTCATTATTCCATTTAAAGGAGCAGGTAAAAGGTCCAGAGTTCATTTCAAGTGTGCTATTTGCATTTGGAATCTGTTACTGTCAACTCTCAATATGAGATCCAAAGAGCTGTCACTATCAGTGAAGAAAGCCATCATTAGGCTGAAAAAACAAAACAAATTCATCAGAGAGATAGCAAAAACATTAGGTGTGGTCAAATCAACTGTTTGGAACATCCTTAAAAAGAAAGAATGCACCGGTGAGCTCAGCAACACCAAAAGACCTTGAAAACCACGGAAAACTACTGTGGTGGATGACCAAAGAATTATTTCCCTGGTGAAGAAAACACCCTTCACAACAGTTGGCCAGATCAAGAACGCTCTCCAGGAGGTAGGACTTTGTGTCAAAGTCAACAATCAAGAGAAGACTTCACCAGAGTGAATACACAGGGTTCACCACAAGATGTAAACCATTGGTGAGCCTCAAAAACAGGAAGGCCAGATTAGAGTTTGCCAAACAATATCTAAAAAAGCCTTCACAGTTCTGGAACAACATCCTATGGACAGACGAGACTAAGATCAACTAGTACCAGAGTGATGGGAAGAGAAGAGTATGGAGAAGGAAAGGAACTGCTCATGATCCAAAGCATACCACCTCATCAGTGAAGCATGGTGGTGGTAGTGTCATGGCGTGGGCATGTATGGCTGCCAATGGAACTGGTTCTCTTGTATTTATTAATCATGTGACTGCTCACAAAAGCAGCAGGATGAATTCTGAAGTGTTTCGGACAATATTATCTGCTCATATTGAGCAAAATGCTTCAGAACTCATTGGACGGCGCTTCACAGTGCAGATGGACAATGACCCGAAGCATACTGCGAAAGCAACCAAAGAGTTTTTTAAGGGAAAGAAGTGGAATGTTATGCAATGGCCAAGTCAATCACCTGACCTGAATCTGATTGAGCATGCATTTCACTTGCTGAAGACAAAACTGAAGGGTAAATGCCCCAAGAACAAGCAGGAACTGAAGACAGTTGCAGTAGAGGCCTGGCAGAGCATCACCAGGGATGAAACCCAGTGTCTGGTGATGTCTATACGTTCCAGACTTCAGGCTATAATTGAGTGCAAAGGATTTGCAACCAAGTATTAAATAGTGAAAAAAGTAAAAAAGTTTGATGGATGATTGTTAATCTGTCCCATTACTTTTGGTCCCTTAAAAAGTGGGAGGCACATATACAAACTGTTGTAATTCCTACACCGTTCACCTGATTTGGATGTAAATACCCTCAAATTAAAGCTGAACGTCTGCAGTTAAAGCACATCTTTTCATCATTCTTTTCATTTCAAATCCATTGTGGTGGTGTATAGAGGCAAAAAGATTAGAATTGTGTCAATGTCCCAATATTTATGGACCTGACTGCATAATATGTTTCTGATGTAAATGTGATTTGATGGATCCATGTGGTGTTTATGTCCATCTGACCTCATACAGCATGTGTTTGATATCTACTGCGCCATTACCAAAGGTAACAGGGCTCTATTGTGCGCTCTGAATATTTCCAGGTTTCCTGAGCAGTGCCTGGCATCATGACATCATAGCGCTGTGTGCCGTTGAATCATGATGTAACCACACATGCGTGCACAATAACATTATCACGTTGGCCAAAATTTTTTGCGCCAAAACATCCTGAGATGAAAGGTGACTATTGCCATGGGTGGGGGTATATAAGGGTGGCAGCAGAAGCTTCTGAGGAAATTTTTTATCCATCAACGAAGGACGATGTGGTAGCTTTTCTTTATTCTTGGGAAGTATATAATGAGGTTTGCTTAGCAAATTGAGGGACCAATGGTATTGATATGATAGGGAACATATATTTATATACCCTGGAAGTGCATATGACTATCGCTAAGGCTTTGGTAAAGGATTTATTAAATGTTTTCCCCATAGCCTATTTGTTAACTAGCTTGTCTATTAAATGTAGCATTTTGAGTACTCAATGTTCCCTTAACTAGTAGGCTATTCATACAGTATATATGAAAGCTTTGTGTAACTAAATGAGGTTGTATTTGAATATATTGAATATGATTTAATGATTTAGTTGTAATGGGGATGTATTTCAAATAGAGCTGTCTGCCTGGTCACCATCTTGTGCCAAGTTTCTCCTCCCTTCTTGGATTAAGGCTTAACACCTGGATCCTCCCATTTCTGATGATGCCTTTTCTGTTTTTCCTTTTAATGGTGGTTATATAGATGAACATGTTGATGTTCATAGGTATGTTGTACTTTTTTAATTTAAAAGGTGCCAATGTGGCTATGAAATGGTATTGGGAAGCAAAACCTGTCTATTTATGTTACAGATTAAGAAAATGTATTGTTGTTTCTGGAGAAGCAGGCGTTGACCAGTGAAATGCGTTGAATGTGAATGTGGAGACCTCATCTTGTTGGCTATAACCATACTGGAAGTAATAATGTTTATGATAGATAACATCTACTATATATGGAGGATGTGATTTGCAATCTCGGCAACATGTGTTGATATTTTTAATTGTCATAATAAAATTTTTGATATTTTTTATATCAGTTATTAATATCCCTTTGGTACCTCTAAAGTCCTTATATTTTTTTTTTTCTGGGGGGGAATTTGTTAAGCAGTACTAAGCTGTATTGTAATTATACTGTCTGCCCTTATGTTGTAAAGTGCTGTATATTCTAAGTTTTTATTTAAAGTGCTGCATAAACTGTCAGGGCTATATAAATCCTGTAATAATAATAATATTGAAGGATGTGGTATCGGTAAGAAGAATATTCAAGAATTTTAATACCCTACACTTTCTTCTCTTTTCACTTTGAGGTTTACTATTTCTAAACATTAATATAGAAGTCTCACTAATGTTATATCATTTCAATTTACAGACTTTTCAATTTAATTTTGTGGTACATATGAGGATGCAGCAATTAGGTAAATTTTAAACTGGGAAACATTACAGAAAAGTGCATTTTTCCATTTTTTTTGTATTTTACTCCCAATAAAAACCATGAAAAAACATGTGTATATCAAAATGTGCTTCCAAATGAAAGCCCTATCTGATACTCAAAAAATATGTACAGTATGCCATGGTGTTCTACAAAACCTGAAAAACTTATTGTGCAGAACCTAGACATTACCGAAACCGAAAAAAAACTCTCTGGGGCCCAAGGGGATTTGGGCAGATTTTTTTTAGGATATTTTTTTTCTTTTCTTCACTTTTATTGGTTGAACTAGATGGACTTGTGTCTTTTTTAAACCAGACTAAGTATCTATGTAACTTGAATTCTTTTACAGAATTTGTTTCTCTCTTGCGATGTTAACTTACAGTATATTTTCTCTACAGAAAGGTCAATAGCATAGTTTGCCTGTGCTAATCTGGTCAGATAATTTAGGGCCTGTTTAACCACATGCCGACCAGCGCACGCCGATATACGTCGGCACAATGGCACGGCTGGGCAAATGGGTGTACAGGTACTTCCACTTTAAGAAGCAGCATTGTGGAGGCGCGCGCGGTGTGTGCTCCGTGGCTGTGACTACGGGTCCTGCAGACTCGATGTCCGCCGAGTGCCCGCGATCGTGTCACGGATCGGAAGAACGGGGAGATACCTTTGTAAACAAGGCATTTCCCTGTTCTGCCTAGTGACATGACAGAGATCACTGCTCCCTATCATCGGGAGCAGTGATCGCTATCATTTGAGTAGTAGCCCATCCCCCCCACAGTTAGAATCACTCCCTAGGACATGCTTAACCCCTTGATCACCACCTAGCGTTTAACCCCTTCCCTGCCAGTGTCATTTACACAGTAATCAGTGCATTTTTATAGCACCGATCGCTGTATAATGACAATGGTCCCAAAATAGTGTCAAAAGTGTTCAATGTGTCCGCCAACACTAATAAAAAAAAATTAACAATAAAAATGCCATAAAACTATCCCCTATTTTGTTGACTCTATAACTTTTGTGCAAACCAATCAATATACGCTTATTGTGATTTTTTTACCAAAAATATGTAGAAGAATACATATCGGCCTAAACTGAGGAAAAAAATGTTTTTTTATACATATTTTTGGGGGGATATATATTACAGCAAAAGTAAAAAATATTACTTTTTTTTTCAAAATTGTCTCTTTTTTTGTTTATAGCGCAAAAAATAAAAACCGCAGAGGTACTCAAATACCACCAAAAGAAAGCTCTATTTGTGGGGAAAAAAGGACGCCAGTTTTGTTTGGGTGCACTGTCGCACGTCCGCGCAATTGTCAGTTAAAGCGACGCAGTGCCGAATCGCAAAAAGTGCTCTGGTCAGGAAGGGGGTAAATCCTTCAAAGGGTGAAGTGGTTAAACATTGGCAATCTTCCAAGATTATTCTGGGGTATTAAATAGGCTAATGGGACAAAATAATTTTAATGAGGTAATTTGAAATAAATTTTGAAAGTCAAAATAATTGTGAGATTATGCTGCTGTAAATATGATCACTGTTATTTAATCCAATTAGCATTAACATAATATACTTGTTTCATTCAATTATATCTGAGTATCCTTTTTATATTTAGCAATCTGATTACTTTTGTTTTTAGATGCCTGTGCTTAGCATGGCGGAGTACAACTGATAACCTTATCATATCTATCACTAATGCCCTGTACACACGGTCAGACATAGATCGGACATTCTGACAACAAAATCCATGGATTTTTTCCGACGGATGTTGGCTCAAACTTGTCTTGCATACACACGGTCACACAAAGTTGTCAGAAAATCTGATCGTTCTAAACGCGGTGACGTAAAACACGTACGTCGGGACTATAAACGGGGCAGTAGCCAATAGCTTTCGTCTCCTAATTTATTCTGAGCATGCGTGGCACTTTGTGCGTCGGATTTGTGTACACACGATCGGAATTTCCGACAACGGATTTTGTTGTCGGAAAATTTTATAGCAAGCTCTCAAACTTTGTGTGTCAGAAATTCCGATGGAAGGGGGCGTGTCCGGGATGGCAGAGGGAGCAGGTGTGTGAGGCCTGAGCTCCTACAGATCGGAGCTAAATCCTGCTGTTTCGGGGTGCAGACATCGACAAAAAGACCCTCCTTTGCCCCCTCTCCACTCTGGGATACCTTTGGGGTGCATACAAGTGAAATCCCCTGCCGAAAATCTTGAAATAGGCCGCGCCGCCGAGAACCGCGGACTAGGCCAAAGCCGCGGCCTCGCCTGAATTTCCTGCCCGAGCTGAGAACCAGGCCGGCGCGGACTGGAAAAAATCCTCTTCCTTGGGGTATCAACGCTGCTGAAACGAACATCCTGTGCCCCCTTCATCCCTGAAACACTTCTGGGGTATGTACAGGAGAAATTCCCAGCAAACAGCTCGGAAAAAGGCCGCGCTGCTGAGAACCACGGACAAGGCCGAAGCCGCGGTCTCGCCTAAGCTCACTGCCCACATGGAGAACCAGGCCGGCGGATCGATTGAGCCGGAGCGGCCCCCGGACCCGGCGGCGGATTTCAAAGCGGTAATGCAGGCCATAACCTCCCTGACCGAAAAAGTGGATCATATACAGACTCATGTGGAGTTTATTAGGAAGGACTTTGATACCCTGAGAGGCCGCATGCACAAGGTCGAGCAGAGGGTTTCACAAACTGACGACACAGTACATGACCATGGGGCTGATCTGCATGTGCTAAAAACCAAAGTTAAAGTGTTGGAGGCAAGGGCGGAAGATACCGAGAACCGCAAACAAAGGAACAACTTGCGAATTTTGGGGCTTCCGGAGGGAGCAGACGCCACGGATCCCACCGCGTTTGCTGAACGTCTCTTGCAACAATTGCTCCCCTCGGCACGGTTTTCGCCATTCTTCACCGTGGACAGAGCGCATCGCATACCCTTCACCAAGGGCCCACAAGGTGCGCCACCTCGCACCTTCATCTTTAAATTACTTCACTTTCGTGACCGTGACCTGGTGATGAAGGAGGCGAGGGCACAGGGAGAACTCCGCTTTGAAAATTCCAAACTCCTGATTTTTCCAGATTATTCGCTGGAAACGGAGAAACGACAGAAATCCTTTGACGCAGTGAGAGCCAGACTTCGAGCCAAGCATATCAAGTACAGCATGCTGTTCCTGGCAAGATTGAGAGTCGAAGACGGTGAATCGGTGTGGTTCTTCAATACTCCTGAGGATGCCTCCACGTGGATCGACACGCTACCTCGCAGATAAGTTTTACCACATAAGAAAATCTGTTTATTTCCAGCTATGTGTGCCATGACCGACCGGTGATCTAGAGACGTGCCTCCTTTTTTTGTTGGCCTGATCATCATTCCTGACCAAGCCGGTTCCCTGTGACCAATGTGCCTTACGGCAGACGGGAACCCGGGGATCCACTGGTTTCCTAACTGTCTATTGATTCCCTGAGATGTTTTAATAGGAGGATTGGGAGTCGTTTGTTTCTTGCACATCCACCCCCCCCCATCCTCCCCGATAATGTCGGTCATGGCCAAGAAAACATAACTGTTCCTGCAACGTTGAGGTTTAAGTTTGTACCCCCGGCTGCTGCCGGTAGACTGCACCCACTTATTATTATGATCCGATCTCCAGCAGGGGACTGGATGTTTTTCATCACCTGACTGCTGCTTTGTGGTTGCTGTTCCGCTCACGGTACCCCGTTACAGGCGTGTTCGCCTTGGTTCTGAGTTGGGATCCTGAGCCTCCCCGAGGTTTGGGCTAGGGCTGGCGGGGTGGGGGGTGGGGGACTTGGTTGGGAATGTTTTGTTATACTTTGTTGATTTGCTGTTTTTTTACAAGCGATGCACTTTTTCTTGTCACAAGATGCGCCAGGTGCCATGTCCTGACCTTGTTAAGGGTCCGGGCCTTGCATCTGTTTCTACATGGTGATATATGGATGGTAAATGTGTTCTCGAGCGTAGATGGCTGATTGTACCATAATTTCATGGAACACCAGGGCCCTGAATTCCTCTGTTAAAAGGTCACTGGTGTTCCAATTCCTCAAAGCACACCACCCCCATATCTGCATATTACAAGAGACCCATTTGATAGGAAGCAAACTTCTAAGTCTAAGAGTCTAAGACGACCCTGAGTGGGACACCAGTACCACTCCACATATACTAACTACTCCAGGGGGGTTAGCATTTTAGTGCACAAGTCCACACCATTTAGATTGCTGGTGCTGGAGCTTGACCCTGACGGTCGGTTTGTAATTTTACATGCCATTGTGGACAGACTGGAGTTGGTAGTGGTGGGATTGTACCTACCCCCCCCGGCCTCTATAAGGGTGCTTAACCAAATTATCCCTAAAATAGCTGCCTTTGGTACAGATAATGTGGTAATACTGGGAGATTTCAACCTGGTCCCGGACCCTGCAATGGACAGGCTCACACCGGGGACGGGCTCGCATTCAGAGCTGTCCTCTTGGGCGGAGGCGTCTAACTTGACTGACGTGTGGAGGTGGCGTCATCCTTCTCAGCATGCCTACACTTGTCACTCAGCCTCCCACAAGACCCTGTCACGGATAGATCTTGCCTATGTGGGGGGTTCTGTCCTGCCCATGGTTCGGGACATCAATATACTCCCCGTGGCATATCCGACCACGCTCCGCTCTTTGTGTATCTAATGCCCCAGGGGAGAATCTTTGGAGGTTGTCCAGATTCTGGTTGACTGACACTAGGGTGTCTGAACCTTATAGATCCGAGGCGATACAATATTGGAGAGACCTAGACCAATCAGAGACTCTGACCACATCCTGGGACACATTTAAGGCCTTCACTAGGGGCAGTTTTCAAACACATATCCGAAAGATCCGGAAGGATCTGAGGAGAGAAACACAGACAGCCGAGGGGAGGGTAGCAGCATTGGAGGAGGCATATTCCACAACAGGATCCTCTGAGATTTACTTGAACTTCCAGGCAGCGTTGAGAGACCTTCTTTTATTACGCACAGCGGCCACAAAGACCAAATTTTTACACCAGTCACAAAGAATTTTTGAACATGGAGAAAAAACAGGCAGTATGCTGGCATGGCTGGCGAGGGAAAGCTCCTCCCCGGTGACCATCTCATCTATTGGTGATTCGGACGGGACGATCTTGACTGATCCCGCGGACATCAATAATAAATTTGCTTCATTCTATCGGGACCTCTACGGTTCTCGGATGGGATGCTCGGATGAGGAACTGACCGGTTACCTTGACGGGGTGGAGCTCCCTTGCCTGACATCCATGTCTAGGGAGGCATTAGATGGTCCGATACAATTAGAAGAAATTCAGCGAGCAGTAGCCTCCTTGCAAAACGGTAAGACACCAGGCCCAGACGGAATTCCAGACGAATTCAATAAAACATATGCTGAAGAAATTCTCCCATCGTTTAGGTTAATGCTCCAAAAAGCCACGGAGAAGGGCTCATTACCCCCGACTATGGCTGAAGCGGTCATAGTGGTCATTCTTAAGCCTGGCAAAAGCCCTGATCAGTGTGCCTCGTATCAGCCAATATCACTCCTTAACGTCGATGCAAAGTTATTGGCCAAAGTCATGGCCAGACGGTTGAACACTGTGATCACGGCACTGGTCCATCCAGATCAGTCTGGATTCATGCCAGGAAGGGGGACTGATATAAACATCAGACGCCTCCTTACGTACCTTTCTAGGGCAGGCGGGGACGGCTCGGAGGTAGTGGCCTCTCTCGATGCCGAGAAAGCTTTTGACTCGGTGGAGTGGCGCTACCTCTGGGCTGTCCTGCGCAAATTTGGATTTGGCCCTCGCTTCATTGGCTGGGTGCGGATGCTATACAATAATCCATCAGCACGCATACGAACAAACAACTCATTGTCATCGTCCTTTCCTCTATCTAGGGGTACTAGGCAGGGCTATCCGCTTTCTCCTGGACTGTTTGCCCTAGCCATGGAACCCATGGCTGCCCGCATTAGAGCCTCCCCTCTGGTACAGGGCATCCAGGTGGGAGTAGTGATAGACAAAATATCCCTTTATGCTGATGATACCCTACTTTTTCTTAAAGATATATCTTCCCTCTCACCAGCACTTCAAATAATTGATGAGTTTGTCATCTACTCGGGCATTAGGGTAAACTGGGGAAAATCGATAATCTTCTCATTAAGTGCATCCAGTCAAAACCCACCAACAGGTACCCCCCTAAACTGGACACCTGAATTTAAACATTTAGGAGTACGGATTAGAGCTCCACTGTCCACATATTTTGAACTGAATCTTCAGCCACTATTAAAAAATCTCTCGCAAAAATTTATAACATGGAAAACTCTCCCCCTTTCTCCAGTGGGGAGAGTAAACTTAAATAAAATGATATACTTGCCCAAATTTTTGTACTTTTTTCGAAATTCACCCTTGATCCCCCCAGCTTCATTTTTTACTAAATTAAAAGGTATATTGTCTTCCTTTATCTGGAATGGTAGGCCCCCGAGACTGGCCATGGCTACCCTTCAGCTGCCCATTACCCAGGGGGGTTTGTCCTTACCGGATTTCCAGGTATATTTCTGGGCGGCCATCCTGGTTCTCTCAACCACGTGATAATCTGGCAGTGACCCTGGAAGCCTCCATCATGGGGTCCTACTCCTCTCTCAGCAATGTGGTGTTCAGAGCAGTGAAATCCCACCCTGGCATAACGGATCTGATGAGCACTACCATTATAGTTTGGAACAAGGCTAGGAATAGTTTCAACAATCCAGAGAGGTTTTCCCCGCACATCCCCCTTTGGGGCAACCCTAGACTGCCGCATTTGAAGTCGGTCCCAGACCCTCAAGTCTGGGCAAAAAAGGGAATTGTTAAACTAAAACACATTGAGCTGGGTGGTAAATTAAGAACATTTTTAGATCTCAAAAATGCTTACTCACTACCGGGCTGGATGCTGTTTAGATATTATCAACTCCGACATGCCTATAGGAAGCAGTTTCCATCTATTATCCAGTTAGAATCAGACCCTGTGGAGGGATTGCTTACATCTAAAATCATAGATAGACCACTCTCTACTCTATATTTTCATTTGTCCATACCCCCTGCAAAGAAACTTGAAAAAACTTTTGTCAAGTGGAAGGCAGACATTCCTGACTTATCAGAGGAAGAATGGGAAACGTGTGTATCCTCCTTTGTGATTAACACAATATCAGCCAGAGAGCGATTTATGCAGGTCAAGTTCCTCCACAGGGCCTATTACACCCCAAAATGTCTGACAATTATGACACCTAACAGTCCGGTGGCCTGCGCCAGATGTGGTCTAGAGTCCGCCTCCTTTATTCATATGGTGTGGTCTTGTCCTTGCCTCGGAGACTATTGGACGGAAATATCTAACATTCTCAACCAGGTTACCTCCTTGGATGTGGGAGCTCATCCCAAGGCAATGCTATTGAACATTTTTAGTCCAGATGTTAGAGGTAAATATACCAAACTATTTTTGAGCTATGCTACGTTCTATGCCCGAAAAGAAATATTTCTCCATTGGAAGGACGCATCACCCCCTAGAGTATCTTCATGGCGCCTAGCAATGAACTCTATACTCCCACTATATAAACTTACGTATCTTAATCGTAATTGCCCCAAGAAATTTGATAAGATATGTTCGGGTTGGATAGACGCATGGGGTGCTGAGGTTGTGAATGATGTCCAAGTTGACGCAGAGATGCCAGCTGTTATATGACAGGATTGAGTTATCTTTAAACATCATCTAGTGTATGTGTTTAATTAAGCTATTGAGGTATTTGTGGTTCCTTCCTTGCCTCCCCCTCTCACCCCCCCTCCCCCCCCTCATCTTCTAAGTATCCTTAAGCCGCCCCCCCCTCTTCCCCCCCCTCCCTTTCTTTTTCCCTCCCCTCCCCATCCCCTTCCACCAGACCTTCTTGATTGATTACTTTAATATGCTACCTCTACATCACTGTTTTGCTGCAATGCCATGTACTGCTCTCATGCTTCTTTATGTTGTCTATATGGAAAATTGATCATCCATCTTGTGACTATGTATATATACTGTTATCATATCTAAATGTGCCTATGCATCGCTTGTAATGTTTAAATCTTGAATAAAAAAAATTTCTATTGTGGAAAAAAAAGAAATTCCGATGGAAAATATGTGATGGAGCCCACACACGTTCTGAATTTTCGACAACAAGGTCCTATCACACATTTTCCATCGGAAAATCCGACCGTGTGTACGGGGCATAAGAATAAGTGGAGTGTCTACTGCACCCTATTTCCCATGGTTTGTACAAGAAAACTCCTTAATTTACATAGATGCCTTTCATTAATCTACACATTTTGAAGTATGCAAAGTATGTGGTTAAAGGACATGTTTATCTTTATATAAACTAACACTAATCAATGTTTCCCACTGTTCCTAAGATGGCATACACTACCTTCCCTCCTCTACCCCAACTGATTTCTTACGCTTGCATCACAGTGGCAGTCTTCTCCTATGCTTACGTCCTCTCTACAGAAATCCTCTGGCTGCTCCTGCACACTTGCATTCGAATGGGCCATATACAGAGGATCTCTAATCATAGTATATAGTCCTATTTAGGTCACTGGACTGAAGACATTTTTTGCAAAAAGTAGTTAAGTACTGTAAAAGGCCACCACTATTATAGAGAGGTAGGAAAGGGGTGAGGAAGATAGAGGTTGATAGATTAGCACAGGTTTAAAAGGAGTGAGGGTTCAGTGGGTTGGTTTTAATTTGTATAACTATAGACCTGTCCTTTATATCAGGATCAGGAAAAGTGAACATAGACTTTCATTAAGGTACTGTCTTCAGATATATCGAGTAAACAAAGTTCTCAATATCTTCTGGCAACCTTACCCCTTTGGACTACAGATTCACTTAAAAAAATACATGTGAGGGATTCGTCCCTAGATTTCTTCAGATGGGAGAGGGACCCGAGCCTCACACTTTCTGCTGAGCAGCGAAACCATGTCCTCTTTCTTGCTCACTACTCCTTGGTGGCCAGTAAATACCAAGAGCTGAGCTATAATGTCCTCATGCATTGGTATAAGGTCCCATCTCTCTTGAAGAAATTATACCCTGACGTGGTGAACACTTGTTGGCATTGTGGAGAGGCCGAGGGTGCCATGTTGCATATCTGGTCTTGCCGAAAAAAAGATCTCTCAAAATGTAAATACAAAATTCAATGGTGGTCCACCTTCTAAATGTGACAAAGCCCTGTATTCCAGCCCTGTGGAAGCAGGAACCCCCCCCCCCCCCATGATCTCACTGTGGCTCATCAAGGTAGCTGATGTTTACGCTATGATGAGTATTACTGCAACCTTGAGAGGTAAAGTGGAACATTTAACAAAAAGTAGTTCTATTGGTCCCTTTATACTTGCTCTAAGGAATATGGATCCTTGCTAGTAGAGGAAGAGTAGGGGCACCAAACCCTACCTTTTCCCTGCCCCCCTCCATCTTCCCCTTCCCTGTCTCCAGAGGAGTCTTGGGATTTTGGGATGCCAAAGAAATGTGAAGAGACGTGAATCAGTTACTTGAAAAGTGTTATTTGGGATATAAAGGGGGAATTAGCTAATATATACAAAAATTTAGGAAGAAAGACCATTTGTAACAGATTTACCCTCCCCAATAAAATAAGAGGAATTTTAAGCCATTTAGTTGTCCTAATTTGAAAGGAAGAGATACATGGCACTAAATTATTATGATAATACTTTGATAGTGGCAGTTGGACATCAATACCCAAGTAACTGAATTTATGTGTGATCTGCAGTGTACAGGACTGTGGCAGTTGCAAGGAGAAGCCTACATCTATAGGGAATATACATGATTTCATCCAATTGACCTAAAACCCTAAAAATTGTCCAAATTGTTGGATGAGATCTAGTGCAGCCTAAAGGATCTGAAGGATACAGCAGCACATCATCTGCATATAGTGATTTTTTTTCATCCAAAGGACCATTCTGGATATACATTATCAAAGGGGAGGTACAAACAACCTCTGCCAAAGGTTCAATGGCAAGGGTGAACAGCAGAGGCGGCAGTGTCCCTTTGTATAGAGAAGGGGGTAGAAATACAGCTATATACTGTACGTGCTTGAGGTTGAGTATACTGAATTTTTATCCAAGAAATAAAAGTCTCACCAAAGCCAAACATCCTCAAGACCTTGAAAAAGTAGAGCTACTCTAATGAGTCAAACACATTATGAGTATCTAGGGTTACAAGAGTTCTAGGAGTATCAGAAGCAATGGGTAGCTGTAAATTTGTAAACTGCAAGTTGATGTATGTAGATCTACTAGGGATAAAACCAGTCTAATCTGATTTTACTAGGGAAGTCACAATAGAGTTTAGTTGAGGGGCAAGGATTTTTGAAAGAATCATAAGATCAGTATTGATCAAGGATATTGGATGGAATGATTCACAGTACCTAGGATCTGTATTGGTCTTGGGGATCAGTACAGTCAGGGCCTCCCACATAGAGGCAGGAAATTCTTTCTCTTCTAGGATATATTTTTTAGGGGATTTAGGGGAGTTTTCACTAGACTCAATCCAGATACAGAAATTGGAGGCATGTTTCTTAGGCTTAAGAATTTGATGACCTCGGAAATTCACCTCCAATGGGATATAGCGTTCTTGGAACATTATATCAAAGAACAAATGGTACCTAGGGGTCTTCGTTGGGATATCTCTCCCCAACAAGGAGACACGGACTTGGAACCCTGGTTTAAATATTTTAACGATATTGGGATTAAGCTTCTGGGGATAAAAAGACAGTGAGACTTTCTCTGATAGACAGAGAAATTAAGGATTTGAAGGACAGGTTAACTCCACTCAAGTCCACTCCAGATTATACATCTCTTTCTGGCAATTTGAGGAGTCATTTAGAAAAGGAAGAAAAAGATCAGTAATTTAAAAAACAAAAGAAATACAAAGGTGATCTAACAGATTATAAAACCAATTCTGTCTTCAAATGGCAGAAGATTGTGGACACTCAGGCCACATCTAGCCATGATGGTTCTGGGATGGAACTTCCAGCTCCTAAAACACCAGGGCCTGTTAGGGAACTTTCCCAATATGAACCTTATCCACCTAGGAATATCAGTACCTCTCAGTCACACATACCATATCGCGAGGGCCCTCCAGGGCCTCCGCGATATGAAAACTACAATACATATAAGAATATTCCACCTTGACATCCATCTAACCAAAGAGGCAGAGGAGCTAGAAACACACAAAGAGGTCAACACAGTAGACCTCCCAACCGTTCACATTCACAGGGTGGACGTGGGAGACCTCCACGCGGTTGGGTAGTCCACAGAGACAACTATGGACCCAGTCGTCCTGTGTATGAACATATTCCTAGGACACCACTTGAGACCTATAATTGGTTTCAACCTTTACAAGACAGAAATGTCAGGACCACTCCCTACAATTCCTATGGATACACACATAGAGAAGAGGACCCTTTCAATAGATCGCCCTTTAATTACAACTACAGTCACCCAGGGCCTTCCCATCGCTCGGATTTTCCTTCACTATTTAACCCCCCCAGGAGCCATAGCACCATCCATTGCAGTTTTTCGTAACTTAGTTTTATCAGATCTAGAAGCGTTACCTGTTAGAAAAACATATATTGATCAGAACCTCAAAAAAGGCCTAAGATCACTATGCGAACGTAAAGATTTGATTATCCGCCCCGCGGATAAAGGGGGAGCCATAGTGGTCTTAGACAAGACTAAATATATCTGTGAGATGCATAAAATTCTTGACGATTCTACTACATACCAACGTATTCATATGAATCCTACTGCAACATACAAAAAGGCCCTATGTTTGTTGATCAAAGAAGGTTCCGCCTTGAACATCTTAAATAAAAAGGAAAGCGACTATCTTATTCCTCTGGCCCCTCGCATTCCTGCGATATATTATTTGCCTAAATTACATAAAGACCCAGTCAATCCCCCTGGCAGACCCATTGTCAGCGGGATTGACTCGGTCACATCAAGGATAGGCCAATACATTGACTATCACTTACAACCCTTGGTCCGCTGTATACCATCTTTCATCAAAGACACAGGTGATACCATTAGACTATTAGAATCTACCACTTATCAAGAAGGTATGATTTTAGTTACAGCGGATGTCTCGGCCGTATATACATGCATTCCTCATGAACTTGGATTTGCCGCAGTTGAATACTACTTATCCCAAAATGTTTCTTTACCGGCTTTACAGCGTAATTTCATTATGGACCTTCTCAAATTTGCAATGGCCCATAATTATTTTTGGTTTTAAGATAATTTTTACTTACAAACTAGAGGTGTGGCCATGGGGGCCAAGTTTGCCCCCAGTCTAGCCAACCTTTTCATGGCCAAATGGGAGGAGGATGTCGTCTATTCACCCAGGAGGCCAGAAGTGGCTCTCTGGGCCCGTTACATAGACGACATCCTCCTCCTATGGAAAGGCGATCTTTCCTCATTACATGAATTCATGGCTCATTTGAATTGCAATAGTCGAGGTATTAAATTAACCTATGAAGCCAGTCTCACGTCTATACATTTCCTTGATTTAGAGATTAAGGTTCAAAATAATCGGTTGGAGCTTCGAACATTCTTCAAACCCACTGACCGTAATGGGTATATCCCATTGGACAGTTGCCACCACTCACAGTGACTAAAATCAGTACCTCGCAGCCAATTTCTTCGGCTGCGACACAACTGTACCAATGAGGCAGATTACTTCATTCAAGCCCAGACCCTTAAAAACAGATTCATTGAAAAGGGTTACACATATACAGAGTTGGAGGCAGAAATACAAAGGGTTCTATAGATAGACGATCCCTGCTAGTCACTAATTCAAGGAAGACCAAAGATGATAAATTTAAGTGGTCGTTCTTTACAACCTATTCTGTACAAGCTAGGCAAATTCAAAAAATTGTCAAAAAACATTGGGGCATTCTTCGGAATGATGCACTCTTAGGCCCAGCACTTCCAGAACATGCAGGAGTCACATTTAGAGGAGCCAGATCCATCCAAGGACAAATTGCCCCTAACATCATAGATCCCCCCAAAAAGACCCCTTTTTTTCAGGACTGCAAAGGTTTTTTTCCTTGTAGGAAATGCAGAGTCTGTTTTTTTAACATCAATGGGAGACGTAAAACTGATACTTTTCAATCAACAGTCACTCAATGCACTTATTCCATGAAGCACTTTACTACGTGTGCCACAGAATACATAGTGTATCTTCTAACTTGCCCCTGTAAAAAACAGTACTACAAGAACCTTTTCAGTTCGAGTAGGAGAACATCTCACTAACATACAAGCAGGCAAGACCAACCACACGTTGCCTAGACATTATTCCACACACCACAATCAGGATCCTACTGGAACCCAATTTCTCATAATTGATAAATTTGTTGCTAACTGGAGGGGCGAATCACGTGTGCGAACAGTCTCAAGACTCGAAACATATTGGATATTTGAATTACGCACTTATTCGCCCCATGGGTTAAACGTAGAATGGGATATTAATTCCTTCATTAACCAAGCCTGATTGTTCTGTACACTGTAAGGGGTTAATATTTATCTTATTGGTCTTTAATACTATTCTCATGGCAGTCCAGTTCCCTTTATTTATCCTTAATGTTCTGTCAAGTTTTAGTTGTATTCACTCACATTCACCCATTCACACTGCACATTTTTATCATCATTTTTTCAGATTATAGGTCCATAGATTTAAATATTACTGGATGGACACACATTTCCATATTATTTTTTATTTTTATATTTTCACTTTCTCACATTATTATTATTTTCTAGTCATGTCCCTATGGGATAGTGACCATGTACGAGGGGAAATTTTCTCCTTCTTTCTAGCGCATTTGGGGATTCAAGCCCCCACACTTAATTTCAGAATTTTATTCAATTCCATCCTCACTTATTTATGCAGTGGGGAGGATGCTATTTTCCCTGTCTGCTGCTTTTGAGCTTTGTTTATTGCACATTTACATTTGCTGACTAGTCTTACACATTATGCACTCACATTTTTATATTGCTACATATCCTAAATTTAACATATTATTTATTATTTTATTACGGCACACGTATATATATCTGCACATGTTAGTGGAGGCACATACACTTCTCATCCTTATTGTTCAATATATTGTTCAGCCATTTACATTTAACATGGAGCAGCTCTTCGGAGCATGACACCAGGAGATAGAGAGAATTTCTCTCTTCTGTCTTTCCGGTTGTCCCCGCCGCTATATCCGTCACTTCCGGGCTGTAGTGGATGGAATTTCCTTCCCTGCTTACAGTTCAGATGAGTCGGAGATATAAGACTGTTGGCCACAGGAGAGCATGTGACTTCCTTTGTTGCCACATGACTCTCAGGCTTCTAGTAATTGAGACGTGATTCGTCTCTCAAGATCATGTGACTATGTCAGCAGACATGTCACGTGATCATTTCCCTGTGGTTCTTCCTGTTTACTACACAGATCCAATAAGAAGGATAGTGCAGTATGCAATACGATTGGCCATGCTAGGAATGATGCGGTCATGTGACCCACAGGGGGCTTTCATTAATAACCTGCATAATGTTTCCCGGGATACCCACATTTACAATCTGGATTTAGGCATTATGTATATGCTTTTATGACAAATGTACTGATGCATTGTAGAACTCTCTGAGTGGGCACAGATGATTACAGCACTGCGGAAATCATGATCATTTGGGTTCTCTCCCTATCATCTTGATTGTTATTATCTTTATTCTTATTAATTCCCCATTGGTCAAGGGATACGTTCCTTCCCCATTAGTGGGTGGCCTCATTGGACAGTCCCAGGCAGTCAGCTGATTCCTCTTTGGCCTATCAGGAGCCGATTTGTCACATGACTCCATTGCTGGCGTTTGATTGGCCATATGATTGGCATAGTTTTTATATAAATTTGTACAGTGTAGGAGAGGAGTTTGATGCCCCTGTTGAAGTCCATGTGGACGAAACGCGTCGGGTGAGCCTTACTCTTTCCTACACTTGATTTTATTGTTTTACACGTGATCACGTATTATATCGTTTGTTGATTATTGGTTATATCCAATAAAATACGTCATTTGATCTGCACTGTTGGCGTCCTATCTATCTTTTTGGGAACCATCCATGCTCTGGAGACTTGTTTGTGGCGGAGAATTCTCCCTCTGGCTTCTGAACGGACAGTCGTGACGTGGGCCATAGAGGATAGATCCCCCTCGAGATCCGGGATTTCCAGGACCAACCATCGTCCAACCATCGTCCATTAAGGATCTCAGAGCCTGTTTGATTCGGTATCACCGGCATCCGAATCCACTCCTGCTGGTAAGCGTATTCCATCTATTCACTTCCCATGATCGTACAACTCATGATATACAAGAGAAGATTTCTACATCAGTCCAACATTCATATTTAGCCTATGTTTGGGACTCTCTTGTATCAGATTCATAGCCATACATTGGGACTTTACTATATCCCGTCTAATATTCAATTTTTTGGTATTATGCTTCATGTGTTTCAGCTATGTATATATTGGTAATGGTCACCATGTCTGATGTGGCTTTTACCATTGGTTATCATTTTTAGCGCTGCATTTCACTTTTAGTTCTGTTTACAATATTGGTCATATTTTATGTAGCTGCTTTTCACATTGGGTTAGTGCAGTGTTATTTATATTTTGATTGAGAAAAAGGCATTACAGTGTGTGTTTTATGTGCTGTCAATTAGTTTTTGTACTTTAACAGGAGCTTCATTACTGTCCAGGGGCACAGTAGATGACTAACTTACTGCACAGCCATTTCCATCTGGCACCCCAAATCCACAGCTCTTAGCAAAGTAAGTGTATCTGGCTCCATAAGCAGCCTTGCCTTCAGTTTGGATTATTCAGTTTGTGTATTTTCAATAAGCTTGTGTCTAATAATTCCATTGTGTAAGGGTCCAAATCTGTAGAGTGCTACTGATTGTCTTAGCTCAGCAAAAGAGTGGCAAATAGATTCTCACTCACTCCATCTGTGAAGCCACCAAAGCATTTGAGGCTGGTTTAAAAAACTGTTCCGGGGTAGACATGTGCAATTCGCTTCGGTCTGAATGTAAATTCGGATTCATTTTTGGTTATTCGGAGATTCGGATGTATCCTAATCTCTGAATGAAATAGAAACTAATTTAGTTTTTTGTTTATTCATTTTCAAATAAATTCCTAATTTCGGAATGATTCAAATACGGATTGGTGGAAAAATGGTCGACCGTTTTGAATTCTGTGTGAAGAATAGCTGGTTATTAAGGAGGGGCATGCTGGTTCAGTGACATCACAAGAGGGTGGTGTTATCCGCTAAGATCATGGGGTGACTCTGCTCCACAGCTGTTTAAGAAATGTCAGATGGCAGAGCAGGCAGTGGGCAGGGAGCCAGATTTATTTATTTTTAATTTTTTTTTTTCGGGTCCGGCGGTGTGGCTGGCATCGTGATTGATGAAGGATCTGCATCGGGGAAATTGTTTTTTATTTTTTACTAAAGGAATTTTCAAAAGCTCATGTAGTGTCTTTATTCATTTTTTACACTTTATTGGTGAATTGGTAGCGGTACTATGTACCCCATACTCATTTACATAGGGAGGGGTGGGATCTGAGGGGCCCAATGTTAAAGGGGGCTTCCAGACTCTGATAATTCCCCTGCCTGCAGACCCCAACAACCACCGCCCAGGGTTGTGGGGAAGAGGCCCTGTCCCCATTTTGGCATGGAGTTCCCTTTAAAATCCATGCCAGACCCAAAGGGCCTGGTATGGATTGAGGAGGACCCAACACTGTTTTTTTTGGAATTTTCTGTTGCCAGCATTCTTTTGTTTACATTTCAGCTCACAGAGGGGAAGCCTGCTGACAGATAATGGGTCATCAATAGTTAAGGACATGACGGCCGGCTTCCCAGCCTGATCCTTAACAACCAGCTATTCTTCACACAGAATTCGAAACGGTCGATCATTTTTTGACTGATCAAATTGTTCCAAAAGTTTGGAATTTGTAACGAAATGAAATTTAATAAAACGAATTCCAGATTGAATCAAGGAAACAAAATTAGTAACATAACAAACCTATCCAAAACTAAATACATTTTTCCGTTCTGCACGCCTATTCCAAGGCCTGTAGTATGACTGTGTATGAAGAATCTGCTCAGTCTAATGAGTTAAGCAGCAAGGCCATATGTCTTTAGGGTGAGGCCACCCAGGCCAGATACTAGTACATAGATTGGAAATTGTTCAGACCAGAGGTGCCAGGGCACTTCAGGCTCACAAGGATGCAGTAGAAAATGCTTTGGAGGCTGCATGTAGGTTTCAAGTGTCCTTTTTGCCATTGTTGTGTCTCAGCAGAGAATAATTGTCATGAATGGCTTGCATTCATGACTCATTTACTATTGTGATGCCTTGATTAGTCACCTTAATCACATGTGTACAGGGTCAATCACAGCAGCCCTGTACCATGTGATAGATGTGGCCAATCACAATAATAAACATGAGTCATGAATGAAAGCCATCCATAACAGTTACAATGATTGCTGTTATGGTGATCATTACTGTAATTAGCAATCACAGTCAGCTTTCCTGACTTTATGAAAGACATTTTTTCACATATTGTATTTTCACTAAGTGATTTGTGCACATTAGATTTATTCATAGTTGTGTTGAATAGATGGCACAACATTGTTATTAGTATCCATATTATTCTATAAAAGTTTAAAAAAGGCCATTTCTGAAGTGCAGGAAGAACTAGATGCTGTTAAGAGACCAGTGGTCTCTGAAACAAGATAGAAAGGGCAGAAACATAATCTTTGATAGCGCTGGAAGCCAAACACTGATCCCAACCCAGCCATTGGCTCACTACTATTTTTCATGTTTTATTTTTTTTTTATTATTTACAGATTAACTTTTTTATATTTTTAATATTTTTCATTTTAGTTTTTCCTCTTCAAGCAGTCCCTGCCCCAGTCAACAAACGCGGACAGGGTCAGTGAGGTTTTAACTAAAAAGCTTACAAGCGATCTATAGACTATTGTGTCAAGAATGTACCACTGACCAGAGGTGGTCCAATATGTACTTGAGGTGCAAGCCTGCCCTGTTGCATGTCTCATGTTAGAGAGGGTGGGTAAAGCTGAATTTTAATAACTTAGGATAAGGGTGTGCAGTGTTTTAAGTTCACAGTGTTTTAACGGCACAATATTTTTTACAAACAATGAGGTGCAACAATATAGATCTTGAATGCACAACTGCCTCAGAAACAACTGCCTCATGTTCTCTAATCTCCCCAAAAATTAGCCAGCAGCAGGACATGTTTATTTAAAGTCTAAAATGTACCAGAGACAAGTGGTAAAAGTATTTTTTTTTTACTACAGAGGATATGCCAAGGTCCTGGCCAACCTCAGATCAAATTTAAAGTATATGTAATCTTCACCTTGTAAAACAACCCATACGATTTAAAATAGAAATATATATAATAATATATAATATATTATATAATAATATATAATATATATATTATATAATAATATATAAAAAAATATACAGTAAATCCCCTTTTTCTCCTTTTGCATAAGTGATCACATAACCTCGGTTGTCAACTGCATAAGGAGCTCTGGGAGGGGAAGCAGCAGTACACTGGTCTTTCCATTGAATAGCTGTTTGGGAGGGAGCGTGTTCAAGCAAGTCTGATCATTAGAGGAGAGCAGGCTGAGTTCTCAGCACAGCTAAAGAACTGTCCACGCTATGCTATCATGCCTAGTGTGATCAGTTTTTGATAGAATGCAGGGGGACTGACAGAAACACCAAAAAGGAAGCAATACAAAGAGAACAGTATACTTTTTCATATAAGTACGTGGTACAGCAGGCATATATCAGGGATATGACATATTGGGTTTACATATTCTTTAACCACTTGAGCCCCGGACCATTATGCTGCCTAAGGACCAGAGGTCTTTTTCCAATTTGGCACTGCGTCGCTTTAACTGCTAATTGCGCGGTTATGCAATGCTGTACCCAAACGAAATTTGCGTCCTTTTCTTCCCACAAATAGAGCTTTCTTTTGATGGTATTTGATCACTTCTGCAGTTTTTATTTTTTGCGCTATAAACGGAAAAAGACCGAAAATTTTGAAAAAAAATGATATTTTCTACTTTTTGTTATAAAAAAAATCCAATAAACTCAATTTTAGTCATACATTTAGGCCAAAATGTATTCGGCCACATGTCTTTGGTAAAAAAAATGTCAATAACCGTATATTTATTGGTTTGCGCAAAAGTTATAGCGTCTACAAACTAGGGTACATTTTCTGGAATTTACACAGCTTTTAGTTTATGACTGCCTATGTCATTTCTTGAGGTGCTAAAATGGCAGGGCAGTACAAAACCCCCCCAAATGACCCCATTTTGGAAAGTAGACACCCCAAGGAAATTGCTGATAGGCATGTTGAACCCATTGAATATTTATTTTTTTTGTCCCAAGTGATTGAATAATGACAAAAAAAAAAAAAAAAATATTTACAAAAAGTTGTCACTAAATGATATATTGCTCACACAGGCCATGGGCCTATGTGGAATTGCACCCCAAAATATATTCAGCTACTTCTCCTGAGTACGGGGATACCACATGTGTGGGACTTTTTGGGAGCCTAGCCGCGTATGGGACCCCGAAAACCAATCACCGCCTTCAGGATTTCTAAGGGTGTAACTTTTTGATTTCACTCTTCACTGCCTATCACAGTTTCGGAGGCCATGGAATGCCCAGGTGGCACAACCCCCCCCCAAATGACCCCATTTTGGAAAGTAGACACCCCAAGCTATTTGCTGAGAGGCATATTGAGTCCATGGAATATTTTATATTTTGACACAAGTTGCGGGAAAGTGACACTTTTTTTTTTTTTTTTTTTTTTTTTGCACAAAGTTGTCACTAAATGATATATTGCTCACACAGGCCATGGGCCTATGTGGAATTGCACCCCAAAATACATTTAGCTGCTTCTCCTGAGTATGGGGATACCACATGTGTGGGACTTTTTGGGAGCCTAGCCGCGTACGGGGCCCCGAAAACCAATCACCGCCTTCAGCGTTTTTAAGGGCGTGAATTTTTGATTTTACTCTTCACTGCCTAACACCGTTTCGGAGGCCATGGAATGCCCAGGTGGCACAAAACCCCCCCAAATGACCCCATTTTGGAAAGTAGACACCCCAAGCTATTTGCTGAGAGGCATGGTGAGTATTTTGCAGCTCTCATTTGTTTTTGAAAATGAAGAAAGACAAGAAAAAACTTTTTTTTTTTTTCTTTTTTCAAATTTCAAAACTTTGTGACAAAAAGTGAGGTCTGCAAAATACTCACTATACCTCTCAGCAAATAGCTTGGGGTGTCTACTTTCCAAAATGGGGTCATTTGGGGGGGTTTTGTGCCACCTGGGCATTCCATGGCCTCCGAAACTGTGATAGGCAGTGAAGAGTGAAATCAAAAATTCACGCCCCTTAGAAAGCCTGAAGGCGGTGCTTGGTTTTCGGGGTCCCGTACACGGCTAGGCTCCCAAAAAGTCTCACACATATGGTATCCCCGTACTCAGGAGAAGCAGCAGAATGTATTTTGGGGTGTAATTTCACATATTCCCATGGCATGTTTGAGCAATATATCATTTAGTGACAACTTTGTGCAAAAAAAAAAAAAAAAAATTTGTCTCTTTCCCGCAACTTGTGTCGCAATATAAAATATTCCATGGACTCGACATGCCTCTCAGCAAATAGCTTGGGGTGTCTACTTTCCAAAATGGGGTCATTTGGGGGGGTTTTGAACTGTCCTGGCATTTTATGCACAACATTTAGAAGCTTATGTCACACATCACCCACTCTTCTAACCACTTGAAGACAAAGCCCTTTCTGACACTTATTTTTTACATGAAAAAGTTTTTTTTTTTTTGCAAGAAAATTACTTTGAACCCCCAAACATTATATATTTTTTTAAAGCAAATGCCCTACAGATTAAAATGGTGGGTGTTTCATTTTTTTTTTTTCACACAGTATTTGCGCAGTGATTTTTCAAACGCATTTTTTGGGGAAAAAACACACTTTTTTAAATTTTAATGCACTAAAACACACTATATTGCCCAAATGTTTGATGAAATAAAAAAGATGATCTTAGACCGAGTACATGGATACCAAACATGACATGCTTTACAATTGCGCACAAACGTGCAGTGGCAACAAAATAAATACATTTTTAAAAGCCTTTAAAAGCCTTTACAGGTTACCACTTTAGATCTACAGAGGAGGTCTACTGCAAAAATTACTGCCCTCGATCTGACCTTCGCGGCGATACCTCACATGCATGGTGCAATTGCTGTTTACGTTTGACGACAGACCGCCGCTTGCGTTCGCCTTAGCGCAAGAGCAGGGGGCGACAGGGGTGCTTTTTTTTTTTTTTTTTTTTTCTTTATTATTTTTTTGCTTTTTTATCTTATTTTTAAACTGTTCCTTTCATTTTTTTTTTTTTAAATCATTTTTATTGTTATCTCGGGGAATGTAAATATCCCCTATGATAGCAATAGGTAGTGACAGGTACTCTTTTTTGAAAAAATTGGGGTCTATTAGACCCTAGATCTCTCCTCTGCCCTCAAAGCATCTGACCACACCAAGATCGGTGTGATAAAATGCTTCCCCAATTTCCCAATGGCGCTATTTACATCCGGCGAAATCTAAGTCATAAAATGCTCGTAGCTTCCGGTTTCTTAGGCCATAGAGATGTTTGGAGCCACTCTTGTCTCTGATCAGCTCTATGGTCAGCTGGCTGAATCACCGGCTGCATTCTCAGGTTCCCTGTTGAGACAGGAGAGCCAGAGAAAAACACGGAAGACGGTGGGGGGGGGCATTCCCTCCCACGGCTTGTAAAGGCAGTCTAGAGGCTAATTAGCCGCTAGGATTGCTTTTACATGAAAGCTGACCGCTGGCTGAAAAGAATGATACCAAGATGATACCTAAACCTGCAGGCATCATTCTGGTATAACCACTCAAAGTTGTGAATGGCGTACCTGAAGACAAAAAAATGGTTAACAATAAAGCACAGTAAACAATAAAGTATAAATAATTACATACCTGAAAAACAAACATGATAAAACATAATAACAATAACAATAACAATAACAATAAAACACTGCAGAATAGAATACAGTAAAAAAAGAGCAGAACAATAGAGAGAGAGAATAGAGAGAGAGAACAATAAAACGACAACTATTTTTTTTTATTTTATATATATTTTTTTTTTTTTTTACACTTTTTTTGTAACTAACTTTTATAACTGTAACCGGTTCCAGGTTCGGGTCTCTCAAAATGCGATGGCATCTTGGGAGACCCTGTGAAAGTGTGTCTAGTCTGTGCAATGCTGTACCCTACGCTAATACTCAACTAGTGTATGGTAGCGTTCAAAACATTCACCAATGCAAAGACCAGGATTGTCAGGACAGGAGGGACAATAATAGCGGGTGTCACGCCTATATCCGCGTTTGCTGCAGACACAACATCTTTTTGGGGGGGGTTCGTTGGGTAGGGGTACTCGGGAGCACATAAAAATGCCTCTCATGCAGCCGACTGCATTTCGTTGGGGGATGTGAATGGGGGAAGTACGGGCGCTGCAGAAGTGGTGGGTTCCCAATTAGGATTGGCGAATGCAGCAGGAAGGGCACTATGGGCACGACGGGCCTGTGTTTGTCTTTTTGGTGGCAGCGGGACACTACTTGTGCTTGTCACCTCACCAGCTTGAACTGCACTTATAGGACTCGCCACGTCACCAAGTGTTACTGCAGTGCTGGTTTGACTACGACCGGGGTGTACTAGGCCGCTGGTGCTTGCCAGTTCAATAAAAAGCTTCCAAAAAAACTGTTAGCGATCGCAGGGATCAGGCCTGACTCTGCGAACGCTGCAGTTATGCGTTTAGTGTTTTGTAAGTGACAGTGATCGATCGATACTGCACTTGGGTGGGCTGGACTGGGCCGGGCGGAGGGGCAAAACGCAGGTGCTAGCAGGTATCTGGGTTGATCCCGCTAACACTGCGTTTTTGGGAACCCTAAACTGCTGGGGACGCTAGTATAGATCTGATCTGATCGGATCAGATATTGATCCGTTCAGATACTATACCACTAAAGGAGGCGTATGCTGCGTGCGTGGGTGTTAGTGGTACTGGCGCTAACCTGACGCTGCCTGGGGCCGGTGCTTGCTAGTTCACCAAAATGCTACCAAAAAAACTGTTAGCGATCGCAGGGATCAGGCCTGACTCTGCGAACGCTGCAGTTATGCGTTTAGTGCCTTGTAAGTGTCAGAGATCGATCGATACTGCACTTGGGTGGGCTGGGCTGGGCCGGGCGGAGGGGCACAATGCAGGTGCTAGCAGGTATCTGGGCTGATCCCGCTAACACTGCGTTTTTGGGAACCCTAAACTGCTGGGGACGCTAGTATAGATCTGATCGGATCAGATATTGATCCGATCAGATACTATACCACTAAGGGAGGTGTACGGTGCGTGCGTGGGTGTTAGCGGTACTGGCGCTAACCTGACGCTGCCTGGTGCTTGCTTGCCAGTTCACCAAAATGCTACCAAAAAAACTGTTAGCGATCGCAGGGATCAGGCCTGACTCTGCGAACGCTGCAGTTATGCGTTTAGTGTTTTGTAAGTGACAGTGATCGATCGATACTGCACTTGGGTGGGCTGGGCGGAGGGGCAAAACGCAGGTGCTAGCGGGTATCTGGGCTGATCCCGCTAACACTGTGTTTTTGGGAACCCTAAACTGCTGGGGACGCTAGTATAGATCTGATCAGATCAGATATTGATCCGATCAGATACTATACCACTAAGGGAGGCGCATGCTGCGTGCGTGGGTGTTAGCGGTACTGGCGCTAATCTGACGCTGCCTGGGGCGACGCATATCACCGCCGGGCGATCAGGGGGCTAAACCTTTATTAGGTAATAAACGGCGGGTGCCCTGACACTATAAAAAATAAACAAACTAACCTGCGTCACCCGTAACGGTTATACGGTGATCAGTGGTGAAAGGGTTAACTAGGGGGCAATCAAGGGGTTAAAACATTTATTAGGTAGTATATGGGGGTCCCTGTCACTATAAAACGCTGACGGCGAACCTAAATATTTACCTCACTAACTAGCGTCACCAGCGACACTAATACAGCGATCAGAAAAATGATCGCTTAGCAACACTGGTGACGGGGGGTGATCAAGGGGTTAAAACTTTATTAGGGGGGGTTAGGGGGGTACCCTAGACCTAAAGGGGGGTAATACTCACTGTCCCAACACTGTAACTGTCACAAACTGACACTATGCAGTAATCAGAAAAAAAAAAAAAAAAACCTGCTGGTGTCAGTTTGTGACAGGGGGGGGGGGGTGATTGGGGGGGGATCGGGGGGCGATCGGGGGGGGGATCGGGGTGTTTTGTATGCCTGGCATGTTCTACTGTGTGTGTGTGTGTGTTGTGCACTCACATTGATGTCTTCTCCCCTCGGCGCTGGAACGGAAACTACCGAGCCGAGGGGAGATGACATCATTTCCTTTGCTGCTGTTTAGCATACAGCAGCAAAGGAGTGTTCCCATTGGCCGGCGGCGATCGCGAGGGGGGGGCCACGAACGGATGGCCTCCCCCTCATCTCGGATCGCCGGGGAACAGAACGGGACCGCTTCGGGCACCGGGGGGGGGTCCGATGGGACCCCCCACCCGCGAGAGGCAAATAACGTACATGTACGTGATTTTGCCTGCCCGTGCCGCCTTGCCGACGTAAATCGGCGTTAGGCGGTCCTTAAGTGGTTAAACAGCAATTTTAGTCTAAAATGTGCTACAAACAAAAAGCACAGCTTGTGATTTTACAAGAAATAGGAGTCTGCCTAAAATACAGTGGTGTAATATTGGCTAGCAGGGAAGTTTAACGTTTAGGCCCAAATTGTGTTTTACTACAAGAACTAGCAGACCGCTTATGGCAAAACAGCATTAATTTGGCTTGCAGCTGAACAATTTACAAGTAGCAATCTTAGGCGCAAAATTTACTACGAACAAAGAGGACAGGGAGGGGTTTTACTGCAAAAATTCCTGATATGTGTCTGCTGTACCCTGGCTGTAGGAATGATAGCACAGCGTGGTCAGTTTTCTGGCTGTGCTGCAAACTCAGCCTGCTCTCCTCCAATAAGCCAACCCTCCCCCACACAGCCATTCACGGGGAAGGCCACTGTGTTGCTTCTTCTCTCCCCTTAGCTCTCTGAGACTCTTATAAAAACAGAAAAGATGTATTTAGAATGTTTTTTTTTATATACATGTATATGTAATAATTTCCCTTTGATATTAATAAAGTATGTAACTGTATACACAAATGTTTGCTTTTCATTTCCATTGTAAACTGAATGGGTTGTTTTACAAGGTGAGGGTTCACATATACTTTAAAAGACCACAGAGGATACATTTGTGTAAAACTGGCCAACCTCAGAATAATTTTAAATGGACATTTCAGGCTCAAATTTTCTACAGACAATGAGCACAGCAACAGCATAGATAAAATATAAGGTAGGTATTAAGGTATTATAAGGTAGGTACAAGTTAGACCTATTATGCCTGATTAAAACTCTACTGTATCTTTTGTGTTTTAATTATTGTTAACCGTTTGCTGCCCTCTAACGGTACATTTATTGCTTACAGGTGGCCCAGCCAGGCTAAGCAATGTACCATGTACACATTTATGCCAGTACTTGTGCTAACGCTACAGGTGACCTGCACAAATAGGGTCCAAAAGTTCAATATGATTCCAGCTTTAAAAGGGTTAATCTTTGATAGCACCAAAACTTTGCTGTTCTCACAACCAGTGGGCTCTGGAAACTGCAAACACACAAACAGAAGAGAAGTGTGCACAGGCTCTGGTGCAATACCATTTATTTTTGTAATACAAACCTGTTGCCTTATGAGTTTATGTGAAATCTCCATTAATAGCTATAAAATATTGTAATTAGGAATATATTTCATTTAGCTTGTATCTATGCAGGCCAGAAAATATTAATCTTCACATATATCTCTGACCAGACAAGTCAGTGCCCAGGCTTTTGTGTACAAACAATGGGATCCAAACCTCATTGTTTTACACATACTCACTTCAAAGGATCCCATGCTGGGATATGCAATGAAGTGAGGCCAACCCATGATCAATACTTAAATTCCCGGAAAAATTCAAGTCAATCTCCTGCTCAGAATCGTCACAAGGATTTGCATTAAGGGGGCTGACTTATGCAAAGTATAGGGATTGGAGATGCAGCCAATCCTTAAACAGCAATAGGGAAGCTCTTAGCTCACCAATCAATTGCCACGCTATGCCAACCAATGAGACATCAGTCTGTATTGATATACACAGACTAGATGGGAAAGATCTTTCTGTTTATGGGAGAGCAGCCATCAGAATGGAGCCTTGGTGGAACGGGTAATTATGGGAAAGGTCTGCCCTTTACTTGTAACTAAATATGTTTGTAGATTAATTTTTTAAGGAATATACTCTGTATTCCTTCATGATATTCTCTTATTTTAAAATAATATTTTCTTCCTTGGTGTAGACTATAGATAGATGGTTGTGTATTCGATAGACTTTCCTTGTCAAAAGAAGTTTATTGAGTATACAATGTTATAAAGATACATAAAGTAAGTTTACAAGGATCTATAAAGTAAGCTCATTGTTTTACAGTAGGGTTTATATAGGTAAATATCATGAAATTTCAAATATTAAACATTGGGTTCACGTAAACCTAAATTAAAGATATATATCATTTCCTTAGTTACTTTTGTAGGTATTTAAATGATTTATACCTACTATACATATTTTTTACAAGTAGAGTGTATATAGGTCAAATAAATTCTGATAATGAGCTTTAATCGTAAGGTGGAGAAAAGGAAAGAGAAAGAAGAAAAAGGGTTGAAAGGTAGAGGTATGGTCCACAAGGTTGTCCCGCTCGTCAGTTTATTATTCTTTTTAGTTCTCTTTGAAGCCTTAGAATGGGTGTCACTGTAAGTCATTTAATCCGTTACCATGGCAACAGGACAGAGTCATTGAAGATTGACAGGAACTGTTGTTTTATCCAAGGATGCCAAAGTTTTTCAAATTTTGGAATTTGATTTTGATCGATGGCTACCATCTTAGCATGGGACATTGTATTATTCATTCTGTGAATTGTTTCTGCTAGTACCAATGTAGGAGATTTCCATGCCTTGGCCACTGTTTGTTTTGCAGCCGTTATTAGTTGGATCATAAGTTTGAATTGAGAGAGTGTTAACCATTCCGGTTTTAGATTAAGTAAAGTTAAATATGGATCTGGTTGTATTATTTTTTTAAATATTTTAGATGCAATCACGAAGACTTCCTTCCAGAAGGTTTGGATTACTGGGCACGTCCACCATATGTGTAAATATGTGCCTATTTCTGGGCATCCTCGAAAACAAAGAGCTGAGGTATTAGGTGAATATTTTGCCACTCTAGCGGGTACAAGGTACCAGCGAGTTAGGACTTTATAATTTGTCTCCAGTGCTAAGATGTTGGGTGAAGATGACTTAGATGTGAGCCATATGTTAGACCAGTCCGTGTCTTCTAAAGTTCGTCCCAAGTCCTCCTCCCACCTCTGAACGTAAGAGGGTCTATTAAGATTTGCTACTCCATATAATTGATTATAAAGTGATGAAATTGTACCTTTAGCAAATGGATCTTTTGTACAGATTGATTCAAAAATGGATAATTGGGATAATGGTGTATCCCCCTTTAGGAATGTTGTATAGAAATTTTTGATTTGGAGATATCTAAATATCTCAGAGTTTGGTAGATCATATTTTTCTCTAAGCGATGGGAATGAAAGGAATGATTTAGATGCTATAAAGTCATTTAGTTTCTGAATGCCTGATGTTGTCCAAGCTTTAAAAGAATTTGGGTAGATCCATGCCGGATAAAAGGCCGGATTTCTGATAAAAGAAAGGAGAGGATTGTGTGGAGATTGTAACTGATATTTGGTTTTTAGTTTATCCCAGAGAGATAAGAAGTGTTTAGTTATGGGATTATGAATTTTAAAGCGGTCTTTAGGATCAAGCCATAATAAATTTGATATTAATAGAGGGTCATTTTCTGAAGCCTCTATAAATACCCATAATGGGATTTCCTGTTTTGCATGGTATTTGGACAGACTGGCCAAATGTGCTGCTCTGTAGTAGTTAGTAAAATTAGGGTATCCCAGGCCTCCTTTATTTTTGGGAAGATGTAGTGTGTGTATAGGTATACGTGGTTTAGAAGAGCCCCATATAAACGAAGTTGCTCTTTTTTGTACTATTCTCAAAAAATAGGAAGGAATTGGAATAGGGAGGACTCTGAATAGATAAAGCAATTTGGGTAGAATAGTCATTTTGATTGCATTAATCTTCCCTATCCAGGATAAAGGAAGTTGCGACCATTGTTTTATTAGATTTGTGATCTGTCTTAATACAGGAGGATAATTGGTTGAGAATAAGTCAGAATGAGATGCTGTTAAATGAATTCCAAGATATGGGATTGATTTTTCTGCCCATGTGAATGGGAGTGCAGCCCTAGCCGGGATCAATTCCATGTTTGTGAGTGAAATATTAAGCACTAGGCATTTCTTAGGATTAATCATAAGGCCGGATAGGGCTGCAAATCCATCAAGAGCTGGTATTAAGTTAGGACCAGAGACCTGTGGTGATGATAGAAAAAGTAATATATCGTCTGCAAATATACATTATTTGTGTGTAATACCTCCTACTTCAATGCCAGTTATAGTTTGGTTTGTTCTGATGTATTGGGCCATGGGTTCGAGTATAAGGGCAAATAATAAGGGAGATAATGGGCAACCCTGTCGGGTACCTCTTTTGATATTAAAGGCTTCAGATTTGTATCCAGCATATTTTATATAGGCTTTGGGTTTATTATATAATGCTTTGATCCATTTTAAAAAATGGGGTCCAAAACCCCATTTTTGTAATGAATATTGCATATATTGCCAGGATACTGTGTCAAATGCCCTCTTAATATCGAGAGATAGAAAACATAAAGGGATTTTCCATTTTTTAGCAATATGTGCCAATAACACTGCCCTGCGTATATTATCGCCTGCCTGTCTATTTGGCATGAAGCCTACTTGATCTCTATGTATTAATTTTCCTATAATGCTATTGAGGCGTTTTGCTATTATTTTTGCTAATAATTTAATATTGAGGTTTAACAGAGAGATAGGCCGATAATTCACACAGGAAGTATCATCAGAAAGGGGTTTTGGGATCATACAAACAATTGCCATTAGTGTTTCTTGCCGAAAAGAATGTCCATCTAGAAGTTTGTTAAAAGTTTCAGTGAGAATGGGAGAGAGTATTTCTGAAAATGTTTTATAGTATAAAGCCGAGTAGCCGTCTGGGCCTGGTCTTTTGTTAAGTTTTAGGTCTTTTATGGCGTTAGCAACTTCATCTATAGTTATAGGCTCATCCAAACTGCTTTTTTGATTCTGAGATAACTCAGGTAAGGTTATTTTTGAGAAGAAGGATTCAGCCTCTGTAGGATTAAATTCATTGTTTGTCTTGTATAAAGTTGCGAGATGTGAGTGAAATTTATGGACTATTTTAACTGGATTACAAGTGTAAACATTTTTTGATAATTTCAAACGTATTGGTTTGAAAGATTTGTTAGTTGAATTTAATGTCCGAGCCAAATATGTACCTGGTTTGTTTGTATTCATGTAGAAATTGTGTTTGGAGCGTTTGAGGGATTTATCAACTGACTCAGTGAGAAATAGATCGTATTCCAATCTAGATTTTTCCAGATGAGATTTTGTACTCTGGGATGGATTATCTTGAAATGATATGTAGGCTGCATTAAAATTGAGTTCTAGTTTTTTTGCTAGATTTTTGCGTTCCCGTTTAAATAGTGCCATTTGTCTTTGTATTGTACCACGCAAGACAGGCTTATGAGCTTCCCACAGTGTTATTGGGGAGATGTCTGTTGTATTATTAATTGATATGTATTCCTTTAAAGCTTGTTCAATGGCCTTCTGATGTAGTGGGTGTTTGAGCATTATGTCCGGTAAGTACCACGTTGGGTCATGCGCTTTTGGTATGGCTGAGGCTATAGTAGTGTATACTGCATTATGGTCAGACCACGGAATCGGAATTATATCTGATGCAATAATTTCTGGTATCATTCCTATTGTTAGAAAAATATGATCTATTCTGGTGAAGGTTTGATGAGGGTGCGAGAAATAAGTGAATTTCTTTTTCATTGGGTTACTTTCTCTCCATGAATCTACCAGATTGTATTTGGAAAGAAGTTGAGAAAAAGGTAATCTAGAGGTTATTTTGGATGGTGTAAAAGGTGATTTATCTAGAAATGGGAGGAGGACCTGGTTTGAATCCCCACACATTATCACTGTTCCTATTTTGTGTGTATTAATCACTTGTAATATATGTGAGAGGAATGGTGTAGGTTGTTTGTTAGGAGCGTAGTAGGAAATCACCGTGATTGCTGTATCCATTATATAACCCATGAGTATCAGGTATCTACCTTCTGGGTCTTTAATTTCTGATGATAAGGTGAATGGTGTGGATCGGTGAAATGCAATTAGAGTTCCCCTTTGCTTGGTACAGGCAGAAGCCGTGTAAATTTGTTGATAAAAAGGAGAAATATATTTTGGAGTAGAATCTTTGGTGAAGTGTGTTTCTTGGAGGCATACTATGTGAGCCTTCTTGTTATGGAAAGTACGGAAGGCTTTGGTCCTTTTTTGAGGGACATTTATTCCCTGAACATTCAGGGAAAGTATATTCAGTGGTGCCATGGCAATAGATCAAATAGTTTTGACTTACTTTTTGTTATGCAGAGCTGACTGTGCAGATGAATAGATAGAAAAGAAACCAGTGAATTCTGGAGTAAAGAGTAAACAAAAAACATATGAGATTAGATGATACATTGTATAAATTATTTTTTGCAAGTAATCACAATTTACCCGTGAAAGAGAATAAATATCTCTCTCAGGGGAATAAGTGCTTTCGTCACACTACCACATAATATGGTTGGGAGAATGAGGAGGGCTAATGGGGGTACACGGATCTTCCGCTTACAGGAGAGAAGTGCTATGTCAAAAGACATCAAAATGATGTTTCCTTAATTGGAGTGCAGAATATAGTTTTTGTTGAAATTATTTATTCCAGGGTGGTTGTATATGGTTAGTCTTGCCCTAGGCTAAATAATTCAGTTAGAAAGGTACTGTTAATAACTTTGGTATTGATGAAGATAGTTTGAATTATTTTGGGATTTTAACCCTTTTAGAGTAAACAATTACATATTTTATTCATATGTAACTGTTTAGATATGTTAACTCATAAAATTGAGGTTGTATTGCTTCAGATTAGAATAAACAAAAACATAATTCTAGGAACTAGTTAGGTAATAATATATTTGTTTTAAGAAAAGAAAGAAAAAGCTTCCATTACTTCTGGATTATTGAACATATTTGTCCTAAAAAGTAATAAATTTATTGTTATTACCTGATAATATATAACTGAACAAGAATTTCCTTATTTCACTTATATATTCTAAGGCTATATGAATCAGAAGTAATAAGAAATATAACTGGAATGTAACATGATCCCACACAGTGTGTGACTATCAGAATGCAGTAACATTCAGTTATAAATACAGGTTTTTTATAGAGAACCATCTCTTAGTATAATAAATGAAGAGATATCAGGAATTAGGATGTCAGTCCATTGAATCTTCTTGGTCCATGGATGATGTGGCATAACGGCCTCTTTTGTGAGAATGATGATTCCCATTTTGTTCTGAAATTTTCTGGGTGCTGCCTGAAGGTGAAGATGATGCCATTCTTCTGCGTGTGGGAGAGTTGCTGCTTGTGGGTTCTGTCAGATTTAATTTTAAAAGGGTTTGTTGTAGTTCATCTGCTGATCTGCTTCTGTAAATTGTACCTTGGTAGTTAAATCTGACTGAAAAGGGGAAGCCCCATTGATACATAATGTTGTGGCGTTGCAGTTCCATTAGTTGGGGTTTCATGGATCGTCTTTTAGTAATAGTAAGTTGGGATAGGTCAGCAAAAATTTGATAATTGTGTCCTTGAAAATTAAGTTCATTTTTTTCTCTTGCAGCAATTAGTATTTGTTCTTTTGTTCTGTAATAATGAAATTTTGTGATTATATCACGTGGGGGTCCATCTTTCTTTTTGGCTGTGAGGGCTCTGTGTACTCTGTCCAGTTCTAAACGTTCAATAGGGATATCTGGCTTTAGTTCTTGTAATAGAGCAGTAATAGTAGATTGCAGGTCTGTCACAGTTTCAGGTATTCCCCTTATGCGTAAGTTTGAACGTCTGGCTCTATTTTCGTAATCTTCGAGCTTAGTTTGAAGTATTAAATTCTCTTTTTTTAATTGTTCCAATTCTGTTATATTTTCTTGGGTTGTAATTTCAATTTCATCCATTTTTATTTCTAGGGTTGCGGTGCGGTTTCCCAGCTCTCTTATTTCTTTGGTTAGGCTTTTTGTTATTTGGTCTGAGGTTTGTTTTAAAGCCTTATGAAGCATCTTTTCAAATTGTAATAATATTGCTGGGGATACTGAGGAGGCTTGTGGAGAAGTTTGTGAGAGAATTTGTTCTGTATCTGACTCAAATGGAGAGTCTTGCTGTGACATTTTCTGTCTGTGAGAGCGCCCTGATGCTGTATCTTGTGAGGTGACTGGAGCTGCTTCAGTTGCAGTGAGTGCCTGTGAGCTCTTTGTGAGGTGATTTTTATTTCTGCCACGGTTTCCTCCCAGTACCATATTTCCTGCCCAAACTTTCACAGTTTGTTCCCTGGGGCAAAAAGGTCCAAATGGATACCTTTTGAGCCTGCAGGCTCCGCTTTGTCCTTCTCTTCTCTCCTCAGCGGTGTGGAGCTCTAACAATGCATGTCTGCTCCACTAGGCTCCGCCTCCTGCCCCCTATTCGATAGACTTTCAACTACTTACCAATAAATGTTGTTATTGTGTTAAAGATCTTACTCTTGGTCAAAGAACTCTCATTTAACCCGCATCATATCATTGAGATATTAAATCTTAAATATAATAAACGGGTAGCAAACTGGATGTAATGCACTCACAAGCAAAGATAAATCAGAGCTTATCAATCACATCTCCCCACCATGGTGCTCTGCACCAAAATCTTCTCACTGCCCTTGATAGGTGCTCCAGCCAACAGTGTGGACATGACAACAGTCCTGGACCGAGTGCAGCCACAGCAATGTTTGATCACATACGTGATTGCAGTTCACATACACAGGAAGCTTCCCCAGACACCCGGCATGACCCCAAGCATGCCACTGCCTTGTCTGGCAGCCAGGGAGGCTTCCTGTGTATGTGAACTGTCAGCACGTTTGTAATCAAACATCAGCCAACAGCAGAACAGTTTTGCATCAACAAAGACAGCAAACTACTGGCCAATGTCTATCTGCCAGTCAAAGTGAGCCTGTTACTGGTTAATTAAAAAAGCACATATCACTATTAAAACCTGCCTGGGAAAAAGTATTCTTTTCAGAAAGAAATTAATCGGGGCAGGAGGCGGAGCCTAGCAGAGCAGACATGCATTGTTAGAGCTCCACACCGCTGAGGAGAGAAGAGAAGGACAAAGCGGAGCCTGCAGGCTCAAAAGGTATCCATTTGAACCTTTTTGCCCCAGGGAACAAACTGTGAAAGTTTGGGCAGCAAATATGGTACTGGGAGGAAACCGTGGCAGAAATAAAAATCACCTCACAAAGAGCTCACAGGCACTCACTGCAGCTGAAGCAGCTCCAGTCACCTCACAAGATACAGCATCAGGGCGCTCTCACAGACAGAAAATGTCACAGCAAGACTCTCCATTTGAGTCAGATACAGAACAAGTCCTCTCACAAACTTCTCCACAAGCCTCCTCAGTATCCCCAGTAATATTATTACAATTTGAAAAGATGCTTCATAAGGCTTTAAAACAAACCTCAGACCAAATAACAAAAAGCCTAACCAAAGAAATAAGAGAGCTGGGAAACCGCACCGCAGCCTTAGAAATAAAAATGGATGAAATTGAAATTATAACCCAAGAAAATATAACAGAATTGGAACAATTAAAAAAAGAGAATTTAATACTTCAAACTAAGCTCGAAGATTACGAAAATAGAGCCAGACGTTCAAACTTGCGCATAAGGGGAATACCTGAAACTGTGACAGACCTGCAATCTACTATTACTGCTCTATTACAAGAACTAAAGCCAGATATCCCTATTGAACGTTTAGAACTGGACAGAGTACACAGAGCCCTCACAGCCAAAAAGAAAGACGGACCCCCACGTGATATAATCACAAAATTTCATTATTACAGAACGAAAGAACAAATACTAATTGCTGCAAGAGAAAAAAAGGAACTTAATTTTCAAGGACACAATTATCAAATTTTTGCTGACCTATCCCAACTTACTATTACTAAAAGACGATCCATGAAACCCCAACTAATGGAACTGCAACGCCACAACATTATGTATCAATGGGGCTTCCCCTTTTCAGTCAGATTTAACTACCAAGGTACAATTTACAGAAGCAGATCAGCAGATGAACTACAACAAACCCTTTTAAAATTAAATCTGACAGAACCCACAAGCAGCAACACTCCCACACGCAGAAGAATGGCATCATCTTCACCTTCAGGCAGCACCCAGAAAATTTCAGAACAAAATGGGAATCATCATTCTCACAAAAGAGGCCGTTATGCCACATCATCCATGGACCAAGAAGATTCAATGGACTGACATCCTAATTCCTGATATCTCTTCATTTATTATACTAAGAGATGGTTCTCTATAAAAAACCTATATTTATAACTGAATGTAACTGCATTCTGATAGTCACACACTGTGTGGGATCATTTTACATTCCAGTTATATTTCTTATTACTTCTGATTCATATAGCCTTAGAATATATAAGTGAAATAAGGAAATTCTTGTTCAGTTATATATTATCAGGTAATAACAATAGATTTATTACTTTTTAGGACAAATATGTTCAATAATCCAGAAGCAATGGAAGCTTTTTCTTTCTTTTCTTAAAACAAATATATTATTACCTAACTAGTTCCTAGAATTATGTTTTTGTTTATTCTAATCTGAAGCAATACAACCTCAATTTTATGAGTTAACATATCTAAACAGTTACATATGAATAAAATATGTAATTGTTTACTCTAAAAGGGTTAAAATCCCAAAATAATTCAAACTATCTTCATCAATACCAAAGTTATTAACAGTACCTTTCTAACTGAATTATTTAGCCTAGGGCAAGACTAACCATATACAACCACCCTGGAATAAATAATTTCAACAAAAACTATATTCTGCACTCCAATTAATGAAACATCATTTTGATGTCTTTTGACATAGCACTTCTCTCCTGTAAGCGGAAGATCCGTGTACCCCCATTAGCCCTCCTCATTCTCCCAACCATATTATGTGGGAGTGTGACGAAGGCACTTATTCCCCTGAGAGAGATATTTATTCTCTTTCACGGGTAAATTGTGATTACTTGCAAAAAATAATTTATACAATGTATCATCTAATCTCATATGTTTTTTGTTTACTCTTTACTCCAGAATTCACTGGTTTCTTTTCTATCTATTCATCTCTTCAGTCCACACAGGTTGATCTGCGCAGTCAGCTCTGCATAACAAAAAGTAAGTCAAAACTATTTGATCTATTGCCATGGCACCACTGAATATACTTTCCCTGAATATTCAGGGAATAAATGTCCCTCAAAAAAGGACCAAAGCCTTCCGTACTTTCCATAACAAGAAGGCTCACATAGTATGCCTCCAAGAAACACACTTCACCAAAGATTCTACTCCAAAATATATTTCTCCTTTTTATCAACAAATTTACACGGCTTCTGCCTGTACCAAACAAAGGGGTACTCTAATTGCATTTCACCGATCCACACCATTCACGTTATCATCAGAAATTAAAGACCCAGAAGGTAGATACCTGATACTCATGGGTTATATAATGGATACAGCAATCACGGTGATTTCCTACTATGCTCCTAACAAACAACCTACACCATTCCTCTCACATATATTACAAGTGATTAATACACACAAAATAGGAACAGTGATAATGTGTGGGGATTCGAACCAGGTCCTCCTCCCATTTCTAGATAAATCACCTTTTACACCATCCAAAAAAACCTCTAGATTACCTTTTTCTCAACTTCTTTCCAAATACAATCTGGTAGATTCATGGAGAGAAAGTAACCCAATGAAAAAGAAATTCACTTATTTCTCGTACCCTCATCAAACCTTCACCAGAATAGATCATATTTTTCTAACAATAGGAATGATACCAGAAATTATTGCATCAGATATAATTCCGATTCCGTGGTCTGACCATAATGCAGTATACACTACTATAGCCTCAGCCATACCAAAAGCGCATGACCCAACGTGGTACTTACCGGACATAATGCTCAAACACCCACTACATCAGATGGCCATTGAACAAGCTTTAAAGGAATACATATCAATTAATAATACAACAGACATCTCCCCAATAACACTGTGGGAAGCTCATAAGCCTGTCTTGCGTGGTACAATACAAAGACAAATGACACTATTTAAACGGGAACGCAAAAATCTAGCAAAAAAACTAGAACTCAATTTTAATGCAGCCTACATATCATTTCAAGATAATCCATCTCAGAGTACAAAATCTCATCTGGAAAAATCTAGATTGGAATACGATCTATTTCTCACTGAGTCAGTTGATAAATCCCTCAAACGCTCCAAACACAATTTCTACATGAATACAAATAAACCAGGTACATATTTGGCTCGGGCATTAAATTCAACTAACAAATCTTTCAAACCAATACGTTTGAAATTATCAAAAAATGTTTACACTTGTAATCCAGTTAAAATAGTCCATAAATTTCACTCACATCTCGCAACTTTATACAAGACAAACAATGAATTTAATCCTACAGAGGCTGAATCCTTCTTCTCAAAAATAACCTTACCTGAGTTATCTCAGAATCAAAAAAGCAGTTTGGATGAGCCTATAACTATAGATGAAGTTGCTAACGCCATAAAAGACCTAAAAACTTAACAAAAGACCAGGCCCAGACGGCTACTCGGCTTTATACTATAAAACATTCTCAGAAATACTCTCTCCCATTCTCACTGAAACTTTTAACAAACTTCTAGATGGACATTCTTTTCGGCAAGAAACACTAATGGCAATTGTTTGTATGATCCCAAAACCCCTTTCTGATGATACTTCCTGTGTGAATTATCGGCCTATCTCTCTGTTAAACCTCAATATTAAATTATTAGCAAAAATAATAGCAAAACGCCTCAATAGCATTATAGGAAAATTAATACATAGAGATCAAGTAGGCTTCATGCCAAATAGACAGGCAGGCGATAATACGCAGGGCAGTATTATTGGCACATATTGCTAAAAAACGGAAAATCCCTTTATGTTTTCTATCTCTCGATATTAAGAGGGCATTTGACACAGTATCCTGGCAATATATGCAATATTCATTACAAAAATGGGGTTTTGGACCCCATTTTTTAAAATGGATCAAAGCATTATATAATAAACCCAAAGCCTATATAAAATATGCTGGATACAAATCTGAAGCCTTTAATATCGAAAGAGGTACCCGACAGGGTTGCCCATTATCTCCCTTATTATTTGCCCTTATACTCGAACCCATGGCCCAATACATCAGAACAAACCAAACTATAACTGGCATTGAAGTAGGAGGTATTACACACAAATTATGTATATTTGCAGACGATATATTACTTTTTCTATCATCACCACAGGTCTCTGGTCCTAACTTAATACCAGCTCTTGATGGATTTGCAGCCCTATCCGGCCTTATGATTAATCCTAAGAAATGCCTAGTGCTTAATATTTCACTCACAAACATGGAATTGATCCCGGCTAGGGCTGCACTCCCATTCACATGGGCAGAAAAATCAATCCCATATCTTGGAATTCATTTAACAGCATCTTATTCTGACTTATTCTCAACCAATTATCTTCCTGTATTAAGACAGATCACAAATCTAATAAAACAATGGTCGCAACTTCCTTTATCCTGGATAGGGAAGATTAATGCAATCAAAATGACTATTCTACCCAAATTGCTTTATCTATTCAGAGTCCTCCCTATTCCAATTCCTTCCTATTTTTTGAGAATAGTACAAAAAAGAGCAGCTTCGTTTATATGGGGCTCTTCTAAACCACGTATACCTATACACACACTACATCTTCCCAAAAATAAAGGAGGCCTGGGATACCCTAATTTTACTAACTACTACAGAGCAGCACATTTGGCCAGTCTGTCCAAATACCATGCAAAACAGGAAATCCCATTATGGGTATTTATAGAGGCTTCAGAAAATGACCCTCTATTAATATCAAATTTATTATGGCTTGATCCTAAAGACCGCTTTAAAATTCATAATCCCATAACTAAACACTTCTTATCTCTCTGGGATAAACTAAAAACCAAATATCAGTTACAATCTCCACACAATCCTCTCCTTTCTTTTATCAGAAATCTGGCCTTTTATCCGGCTTGGATCTACCCAAATTCTTTTAAAGCTTGGACAACATCAGGCATTCACACACTAAATGACTTCATAGCATCTAAATCATTCCTTTCATTCCCATCGCTTAGAGAAAAATATGATCTACCAAACTCTGAGATATTTAGATATCTCCAAACCAAAAATTTCTATACACCATTCCTAAAGGGGGATACACCATTATCCCAATTATCCATTTTTGAATCAATCTGTACAAAAGATCCATTTGCTAAAGGTACAATTTCATCACTTTATAATCAATTATATGGAGTAGCAAATCTTAATAGACCCTCTTACGTTCAGAGGTGGGAGGAGGGCCTGGGAAGACCTTTAGAAGACACGGACTGGTCTAACATATGGCTCACATCTAAGTCATCTTCACCCAACATCTTAGCACTGGAGACAAATTATAAAGTCCTAACTCGCTGGTACCTTGTACCCGCTAGAGTGGCAAAATATTCACCTAATACCTCAGCTCTTTGTTTTCAAGGATGCCCAGAAATAGGCACATATTTACACATATGGTGGACGTGCCCAGTAATCCAAACCTTCTGGAAGGAAGTCTTCGTGATTGCATCTAAAATATTTAAAAAAATAATACAACCAGATCCATATTTAACTTTACTTAATCTAAAACCGGAATGGTTAACACTCTCTCAATTCAAACTTATGATCCAACTAATAACGGCTGCAAAACAAACAGTGGCCAAGGCATGGAAATCTCCTACATTGGTACTAGCAGAAACAATTCACAGAATGAATAATACAATGTCCCATGCTAAGATGGTAGCCATCGATCAAAATCAAATTCCAAAATTTGAAAAACTTTGGCATCCTTGGATAAAACAACAGTTCCTGTCAAACTTCAATGACTCTGTCCTGTTGCCATGGTAACAGATTAAATGACTTACAGAGACACCCATTCTAAGGCTTCAAAGAGAACTAAAAAGAATAATAAACTGACGAGCGGGACAACCTTGTGGACCATACCTCTACCTTTCAACCCTTTTTCTTCTTTCTCTTTCCTTTTCTCCACCTTACGATTAAAGCTCATTATCAGAATTTATTTGACCTATATACACTCTACTTGTAAACAATATGTATAGTAGGTATAAATCTTCTTTTGACAGAAAGAAATTAATCAAACTGGTGTGTTATGCCGTGTACACACGGACGGACTTTTCGGGATCAAAGGTCTGACGGTCTTTCTGACAGACTTTCGATGGACTTTTGACGGACTTCCAACGGACTTTCGAACGAACGGACTTGCCTACACACAATCACACCAAAGTCCGACGGATTCATACGTTATGACGTACGACCGGACTAAAATAAGGAAGTTGGTAGCCAGTAGCCAATGGCTGCCCTAGTTTCGGTTTTCTTCTGTCAGACTAGCATACAGACAAGCTGATTTTTCGACCGGACTCGAGTCCGACAGAAAGATTTGAAACATGTTCCAAATCTAAAGTCCGTCTGATTTTCGAGCGAAAAAGTGAGCTGCAGGTCTGATGAAGCCCACACACGGTCGGATTGTCCGACGGATTCATCCCTTCAGACCAGTCCGGTCGAAAATTCCGCCCGTGTGTACATGGCATAACTGCTGTATATAAACCAAACTAACTTTAAAAAAAAAAATGGGTTACCAAATTTGACTGTGGAAGGGGAGACTTGTATGTACAGTAAACACACATACAAGGGTAAATGCAATGCACAGGATCATTGTCATTTACACAAGTATGGCTGCAGTGTGTCAGCAGAGGTGAGCTTTCCCTTTTTTTCTACAATTAAATCTTTTATTAGAAGTTTTGGTTTACCAACACAGTTGTTTTAAAGCATTACTCTACTTTTGTTTTGCGAAAAAAAGCATTCCCCTCTGGGTGATCACTGCACAGTGCATTGCAATGATTTTAAAAAACTTGCAAACCTGTTTCTGCCCTAAAGAATAAGCTGTTTGCCTAATTATGTGCAGAGTGAATCTGAATTATTATTATAATATTATTTTTTGTTAATAATAAACTGATGCATTTGCAGTGTTCTAATGAGGAAAGTTGCGGAGTATCTTACCAAAAATTACATTTTTGTTGCAGGGGATGCCTAAAATTTGACTTGTATCTTCTTGCAGAGTTCTGGGAAAATTGGTGAGCCAATCACACAAGCAAGAAATGACATTTCAGAGGAAGTTCCGTACACCATCTGTGTACAGAAGCCTCCAGGATTGCATTGGATTTTATAGAAAATTACAGTGCTGCAGATTGAAAAGGATAGGAAATTTTTAACCGCTTCAGCCCTGGAAGATTTTACCCCCTTCCTGACCAGAGCACTTTTTGCGATTCGGCACTGTATTGCTTTAACTGACAATTGCGTTGTCATGCGACGTTGCACCCAAACAAAAGTCACGTCCTTTTTTTCCCAGAAATAGAGATTTCTTTTGGTGGTTTCATGTGTTCTTCTACATATTTTTGGTAAAAAAAATCGCAATAAGCGTATATTGATTGGTTTGCGCAAAAGTTATAGCGTCTACAAATAGGGGATATTTTTATGGCATTTTTATTTTAAATTGTATTTTTTTATTAGTAATGGCGGCGATCTGTGATTGTTATCGGGACTGCGACATTATGGCGGACACGTCGGACACTTTTGACACTATTTTGGGACCATTGTCATCAGCGATCAGTGCTATACAAATGCACTGATTACTGTGTAAATGACACTGGCAGTGAAGGGGTTAACCACTAGGGGGCGATGAAGGGGTTAAGTGTGTCCTAAGGAGTGATTCTAACTGTGGGGGGATGGGTTTTAAGTCACATGACAGCGATCACTGCTCCCGATGACAGGGAGCGGTGATCTCTGTCATGACACAAGCCAGAACGGGGAAATGCCTTGTTTACATAGGCACTTCCCCGTTCTGAGGCTCCGTGACACGATCGCCGGGAGACTGGCGGACATCGAGTCCGCCGGTCCCGTGGGCATGGTCATCCTGTACGCGGTGGCACGCATGGGCATGCTATCCCCGGCTTGTAAAGGGGACGTACAGGTTCACCCATTTGCCCACTGCTGCCATTGTGCCGACGTATATCGGCGTGCAGCGGTCGGCAAGTGGTTAATAACATTCAAATACTACATGTTTTGTGCAGCAATCGTATATGCTATATAATTTTTATTTGCTTTTTTTTTGTCCCAAGAAAGAGGATTATTCTTTAAATTCTAGGAAGACTTGAGAGAAGAAATTGAGGAAAATAGTAGCAATTGTGAAAGTTTTTTTGGGGAATATTGTTCCCCCTATATTTTTTGGCTCATAGGAAGGTGCCTGCCTCATTGCCATTGCTTGAATTAGGTTGGGTATCTGCAATCTCTGTTAATGGATACATGAAATGGATATAACCCATAACATAGCAGACATTCCATCCTAAAGACTACAGCTTCCTTAGTTTCCTCAGGATTCATTTTAACATTTTGACAACATATAAATATAAATTCCAAATGGCAAAACATGAACATTCACTTTAATTGTCATCATATTTGTATATGTTTAGGCCAATGGGTTTTTGAAAATGCATCCGAATACAAAATTTTAATATGAATGATTAAATACTAGCATTGTCATATAGCCAAAGCTACAGTATTTTTTATTTTGTCAGATGACTAATATAAACTTCCATGAAATAATGACTAATTTATGTTCAAGCTAAACTTTTCTTTTGATATTATCTGTATAGGTTTTTTTTTCCCTTTCAGTTCTAGTTAAAGCAAAAATAATAATGTATATGATTGCTTGTGACGCAAAGCACCTCCATAAATCTGACACTTTCCAGTTCAGTCAATTCAATTAGTAGAAAATATTCAGCAGTATCCATTAAATTAGCACTGCATGCTCAATGTCTGCCTTAATTAAAAGAACTGTGAATTCTGAGGGTCAGGGTCAACTCAGATATCTGTCTATACTTTAAGTTAATTGGTTGCGTGTAACTTTTTTATTTGTTTGAATTTGCTTAGCATACTATATATTTGTGCTAAAACATGAATGGCTAATCTTAATAGGGCAGCTGTATTCAGTTACTCTTAAAAGGAAAGTAAAAGGGTTAGGGTTCAAGTACATTTTTTGATAATATGTTTTATACCTATTTTCTGTATGTATATGCAGTCTTTGTTTATACATAAACATTTAAAAGTAGTCTGCTTTTTAAAATTTTATAAACCCCAGTCACCACCACCAATATTAACCCAGATAGCAAGCAATTGAGCTGCAAGTTTGAATATGACTTGCTAAGCTATTGCTAGACTTGCCAGGCTTTGCAAGTTTGTTGCACAATTGCAGCAAGTACACATTGCATGACTCCAGATCTTTCTTTACATACATTCTGCAAGTCTACTGCAAGTTCTGGTTCAGTTATGTTGTGCAATATCATCCCACCATAGGGGTCACTGAGACAACAACAAAGAAACAAAAGGCTTTTTTTTTTAACAGAGCAAATAAGGGGAACCTGGACAACAAGAAAATGAAAATAGGGGCCCACTTACTGACTCTATATGAAAACTTAAACTGTGCTTTTTTCATGGTTATCTGACATGGTAAATTTAAAAGTCCTAACCAAAATAAAGAAAATATACACAAATCCACTATAAATTCCCTTTTAACAAAAGCACTTTTTGAATTTTAGCTTATAATTTTTCTGTACGTATTTATTTGGTGTATAGGTTAAAACAAAATGTAAAAATACCACTGCTGGGAGAAGAGAGCAGGCAAGGAGCCTGCTGGGGCTGGAAATCAAGTAAGCAATGCAGCCTCTCTTGCAACCAGTGCTGGAATAAGGAAATTTCTTTCTTCCAATGACCTGGAAGGAGGTCACAATGACTGATGGGCTAGGGAGAAGTCCTGGATGCCCTTTTTTTAGCTGCAATACATTTTTATTAGAATTTTACAAGATAATAACAAAAGAATAATAAGACAGTCATGTACATTACCATCAATAGTACTTTCATGTTGAGTACATATAAGGTAGAGATAATTACATTCTTATAATTCACAACAACATCTGTAGTCTCATAATAAAACTGCTATTCAGAAGGTACCTCCCCTCTCCTCCCACACCCCTCATGGGAACTAACTGTGTCTGAGAGAGAGAGAAGCCCCCTCCAACCGCACCTTGCATATTTTATTTGTTTATTTTGGCCACAGATACTGGTTATATACCAATGACGATCGAATAATGCATGACATAAAGGAAAGATTATAAAAATATATTAACTAAAGTAAACCAACAATAACTTAGTATGTCCTTTAATCAGCCTATGTAGAAAGATTTATCATAACTATTACCTTGTAGTATTTCCATTTAATTTTTTCCAAAGAATCTGAGACCCATATTTTGTGGGTACCATGATAACCAAGGATCCCACAGTTTAGATATTTTGTTCTGGTTTCCAAGACTCCAAGCAAATTGTATTTTTATACATCCTATGCGTGTTTATTAGTTGAAGAGTTTCTGCTATAGGAGGTGGGCTGGTGTCTTTCCAATGGCGTACTATGGTGAGTCTAGCTGCGATGAGTAGGTGGGATACTAGTAACCTAAGAGATGCTGGAATAGAATCAATTTCCAATGAAAGAAGTGCCATACCTGGGGAATATACAGCTTTTATACCTGTGATTTGTTCTATTATTTGAAATATAAGCACCCAGAACCTCTGAATACGTGGACATGACCACAACACATGTAGTAGCGATCCTATTTTCCCACACTTCCTCCAGCACTCTAGAGAAGCTCTTGGTGCAAATTTGGAAACACGGTAAGGGGTGAGATACCACCGTAATAGAAATTTGTGATGCAGTTCCCATAAGTTGGCACTTCTAGTGGATGCATATGTGACCTTAAGTGCTTTTTTCCATTGGTTTTCAGTATAGTTCTTCTTAAAGTCCCTTTCCCATGCTTCTATGTTAGTGGTTTTACTAAAAGAGTGTTTATTTTGTAGAAATTTATAGAATAATGCTGTACCCTTGAGTTTTGTACTTTTATGTGTAAGAAAGGTGACAATTTGCCAGGGAAGGTGAATGATAAGTTCATTACTCTTTTTATCTAGAAAGTGGGATATTTGAATATATTTATAATAGTCAGAAGGTGGGATATCATATTCAATCTATAATGTTCTGAATGTTTTTAATGTGGGTCCTACAAAAAGGTCTTCTAGGATCAGTTCACCTCTAGAGCTCCAGTTAGATAATGATAAGTCTGGTATTATGAATTCTAGAGCCGTGATTGGGAATTTTAGAGGAATTTGAGGTCCTTCAAGGGTTATATGTTTGGGGAGATATTGCCAGGCTTCGTTAGAAGCTTGGATAGTTGGAGAACTTACAAGTGAAGTAGATGCGTGATGTGTATTAGTTATCAGGTAATTATACAGGTTCCCTCCTTTAATTTGAAACTTTTCTAATTCTGTCAACAAAGAAATATTGTGGTAAAGGAACCAACCTTTCACCTGTGCCAAAATGGTGGCCTCTTGGTAGTCTTTAATTATTGTGTGACCTATCCCCCCCGCGTGTTTGGATTTAGTAATCTTATTGAATGCACATCTTGCTTTTTTCCCAAACCACAGGTATCTATGTATTTCAGATTGTGCTTGTTGGAAGAAAGATTTAGGTACTGGTATGGGTAGGGTTCTGAATAAATATAAGAACTGTGGTAGAACCTGCATTTTGAAAGCAGCCAGACGTCCAGTCCAGGAAAGTTCAAATCTTTTTAGTTTGTCTCGTTTGGGTCTCAGAGGCTTTAAAAATGGAATATAATTTTCTTTAACTAGTTCGGAGACTGTGGGTGTAAGTGTAATACCTAGATATGATATGCCTTTCTCTTTCCACATGTACGGAAATTTGTGTCTGATATTTTGTTTCATCTTGTCAGATAAGCCTAATCGCAAAAGATATGACTTGGTTTCATTAACTTTGTAATACGATATTGCATTAAATAATTGTAGGGTTTGGTGGACCAAAGCCAGGGAAGACAATACAGTAAGTATCAGGATGACATCATCCACGAATAGGCTGATGGTATGCATTCTATTTCCTATTGTGATCCCTGTAATTTGAGGGTGTTGGCGAATATAAGTTGCCAGTGATTCCATCAACATGTTAAAAATTAAGGGGGATAAAGGGCAACCTTGGCGGGTGCCATTAGTAATACTAAACGGGGTAGCTAATGTTCCGGATACGTATACTTGTGCTGATGGTTTTGTGTACAGAGCCATAATAGCCCGGTGCATCTGGCCATGGAAACCAAATTTTTTTTAAACTTGCTCTAAGTACGTCCAATGAATCCTATCGAACGCCTTCTCTGCATCCAAAGTGAGGAGCAGAGAAGGCGTTCCATTCTTGTTAGCTAGATGGATGAGGTTGATCAGGCGTCTGGTCGCATCCGCTGTTTGACGACCTAAGGTAAAGCCAGATTGATCTGGGTGAATCAATAAAGGAAGGATATTTACTAATCTACTAGCTATTAATTTAGCGTAGATTTTCAGGTCATTATTGAGTAACGATATCGGGCGGAAATTCTGAGGGGTATCAGGGTCTTTCCCCGGCTTCGGTAATGCCACAATCATTGCCCTCAACATTTCAGGTGGAAAAGAGGAGGAGGAAGCAGCTTGGTTAAATATTTCAGTAAGTCTGGGGGTTAGAATGTCCCTGAACGTCTGAAAGTATTCACTCGTGAAACCATCTGGTCCAGGAGATTTATTACTGGGGAGTGAGTCAATCGCTATTGATATCTCTTGTGTCGTGAATGGAGAATTCAGTGCTGTGTTTTGAGTGCCAGTGAGTTGGGGAAGTTGGATTTTGTTAAGAAATTCAGAAATTGCGTGGGATTGTGGTTGAATCGTGTTTGGATCTGTTTTCAGGTTATAAAGAGAACCATAGTAAGTGCTGAATGCATCCGCTATAGCTTGAGGATGGTATAATTTAGTGTGGGTTTCAGGATGTATAATGTAGGGAAGTTTAGTTTTGTGTCTATGTCCTCGTAGTCTGTCTGCTAATAATTTCCCTGCTTTATTACCATTTGCGTAATACGTCGTTTTCAACCTCCTAGAGGATTTTTCAAAATCCTCCAGTAGTATCATTCGGAGTTCCAGTCTTAATTTGGTCAATTTGTCTGATAAGTCAGGGGAGAAATTTGCTTTATTCTGTGATTCTAGTGTGTGGATTTGTCCAGAGACATCTAATATACGCTGCTCCCTCATCCTCTTAGCCCTAGCTCCAAGTTTAATAAGAAGACCTCTCATAAACGCTTTGTGTGCGTTCCATGTCACAAAGGGATCAGTGACTGAGTTTGCATTAAGTTCAAAAAATTCGACCAGGTCTTTCTGTAATATTGTTTTGGAAGGATCATCTCGGAACAACCGCGGGTTGGATCTCCAGATATAAGTGGAGTTAATTATAGAAGTGTCATCCACCAGCAGCGATACCGAAGCATGATCCGACCAAGTGATACTATTAATTGTAGAGGATTTGATTTTGGTTAATAACTTTTTGTCTATCAAAAAAAGACGAGTATAAATTTTGTGACTGGCTGAAAAAAAAGAGAAGTCTTTTTCTGTAGCATGAAGACATCTCCATGCATCGTATATGTCGTAGTTCCTCAGCAGCGGTTGTAATGTTTGAGTTTTCTTGTTGGTTAGTGAGCTAGAGTCCATTGTGGGGTCCGGTGGCAGATTAAAATCCCCGCACAAGAGTAGACAACCTTTTTGCAAACGTGAGACCTGTCTCATGAGCCTATGAAGAAAGCGGGTCTGATGTGTGTTTGGCGCATATACATTCACCACCGTGTAAGTGGTATTGTTGATATCGCAGATTAAGATGTGGTATCTGCCCTGCACATCTTTTACTTCTGAATGAAGGCTAAATGCTACTGTGTCTTTAATTGCCGTAAGTACCCCTTTCTTTTTTGCGTCTGCGCTTGCAGAAAAAATATAGGGAAATTTGGGGTGAGAGCAGTTAGGTTGGGCTTGTTTTTTGAAGTGCGTCTCTTGTACGCAAATGACGTCAGCCTTGTGTTGGATTGCTTCTTTCCACATGGAAGAAAAAACATAATGGGGTTTTAAACCTAACCCTGAATAGGTTGATGTGACCTGAGTGTGACATATAGTCACTTAAATTGCATTGAGGGTAAACAAGGAAACAGTTCAGCTTAGCGTTTTCCTCTGCTTGGGAAACAGTAGAGTGTAGTCTGCACTGACCTCAGTCAGCTCGTGTATGCTTGCGGGCGTTTTTGGAGGTGACCAAGTTCCAGTCATCTGTGAAGTGCTCAGGACTGTGTGAAACTTGAGCCTTTGGTGAATCCTCTGTTATAATATGCCATCTTTGGAGTAGCTGCATTCCCTTGGTAAGAGTATCAACGACGTGCTCCTTTCTATCTTTAGTTATAATCAATTTAGTAGGGAACCCCCATTTGTATGTGATCTTGTGATTTCTTAATGCTTTGGAAATTGTATTTAGGTTCCTACGCTTCTGCAGAGTGAATTGTGATAGATCAGTGAAAAATTGTGGATCTTTATATTGTGGTGGGAAAAGATCTTTACTGCGGGAAGCCGCCATCAGGCGTTCTTTTGTTTGGTAAAAGTGTAGCCGGAGTATAACATCTCTTGGTATGTTATCCGGTAGGTGAGATGGCTTAGGTAAACGGTGGATCCTGTCCACGGTGGTGTCCAGCTCCGTTAAATCTGGTAATATAGCCTGAAAGAGTTGGGCTGTGTAGGTGCGCAGGTCGGATTGCAGGACCGACTCGGGGATCCCCCTTATTTTAAAGTTATTTCTCCTAGAGCGGTCCTCAATGTCTGCTAATTTTGCTTTAAGGGCATCCAATTCATCAGCATTGTTATCGTTTGCGTCCACTAGATCATTGATGGTGGTTGTGAACTCCCCCATTTTGTGTTCAATATGATCTACCCTGGATACTGTTTCCTTCAGTTCCACACCAAATTTATGAACACAGGATAGCATGTCAGCATGTAGTGAACTCCGGAGAGAGACTAACATGTCCTTTAATGTGGTGTCCAGGACAGGCTGGTTGGTGGTGGGAAAGAGATCTATTGAATCAGGGAGATCTCTGGTATCTTCTCCTGAGTCTACGCCTGGTGTTATGTCTCGGCTAGAATCCGAGGCATCCAGCCTCCATCTTGCTTTCTCCGGGCTCCCCGAGGTAGGGGTATGTATAGGAGAGTGTGGGCTTCTTTGTGGGGCATACCTCGCGCCGCTTGGGGCATACCTCGCGCCGCTGTCCCGCCGCCGCCATCTTGCTTAGGCCCGAGCGGGTAGTATTCAGTAAGTTTTTGCAGCCTCTGGTTCTCCTTATTACGCCTCGGCATGATCGATCGGTTCCCCGAGCTATACTGCCGATCCGCAGATGGTTATGTGCGGGTTTAGATCAGTGGATTAGGCGATGTGAGCCGGTGTGTTCCCGAGCGCTGTGGAGCTCCTCTATTGAGCGTCCATCTCCTTCCGCGGCAAGCTCCGCCCCCTTCGGATGCCCTTTTTTTGCAGGAGACTTGGTCTTTAGAGGAAGCTCAGATTCCAATCAATATTTGGGAACTATGAGTATTTAAGTTGTCTTTTCAATGCAAGGTCACCTGACCAGGATTCAGTCAATGTCAAGTGAATGGCCTACATCAATGATCAGGGAGGCACTAGAAGTAGCGCAACTCAAAGAGAAGCAAACCCAATTCTGGCTTCGGCAGAACACCATGTGCAACCTTGACTGCATGCACATCCCAGGAGATTGACAGGCTCTGCCTCCCCCCCACCACAAAGCACCTCGTCCCCATGTTGATGGGGACAAGGGCCTCTTCCCAACAACCCTGGACGGTGGTTGTGGGGGTCTGCAGGCAGGGGGTTTATTAGAATCCAAAAGCCCGCTTTAACAAGGGGGCCCCCAGATCCATATGTAAACTTGGGTGCATGATGGGTCGGTGACATGACAAAGAGGCGGTACCACCAGGTGGCCCTGCCTCTTACCTATTTAACAACTATCAAATGGAAGAGCAGGCAATCGGCAGTTAGCAATCATCAAAGGCAGAGCTTTTTTTTCATTTTTCAGGTCCGGTGGGGGTTTTTTTTCTTTTTTTAATAAAGGAATTGTCAAAAACTGTCTCCTGTCTTTATTTATTTTTGAAACTTTTTTTGTGAATGAGTAGGGGTACAATGTAAACCATACTAGTTCACATAGGGGGGCTGGGATCTGGGGACCTCCTTGTAAAAAAGGGGGCTTACAGATTCCAGTAAGCTCCCTGCCCACACACCCCCACAAACACCACCCAGGGTTGTCAGGAAGAGGCCCTTGTCCCCCATCAACATTATCATGCCCCTATCATCATGGGGACAATGTCCTTTGGGGTGGGGGGAGAGGGGATGTGGCCTGGTGTGGTTCAGGAGGGGGTGTGCTCCCTCGTCCTCCCCCTGATCTGCTAGGCTGCATGCTCATATAAGAGTCTGGTATAGATTTTGGGGGGACCCTGAGCCATTTTTTTTTTAATTGGCGTGGGGTTCCCCTTAAAACCCATACCAGACCCAAAGAGCTTGGTATGAATTGGGGGTGCACCACTCGTTTTTTTTTTATTTCACTTTTTTCTTTTGCCAGCAATGTTTTTTTTTCATTCAGCTGTCAGTGGGGAAGCCCGTTGATGACTCATCCGTTGTTAAGGACGCAGTGGCAGGCTTCTCTGCCCACTCCTTAACAACCAGCTATGCACTATGCAGTGCACAGGACATTGTGGGGCGCTCGGTGGGCAAACATCCTGCCGAGCTCTCTGCAAATTCAGGTGTTCGCCGAATGGGCGAACAGGCGAAGTTTGGGCCAAACTATTGCTCGGCTCGAACTGTTTGCCCAACTCTATTTATGTGTAACGCTTTGCTAACTATGTCTGGATGGTGGCTGAAAATACTAAAAAATTTTGCATTATACCTGATAAGAGCCTCATCTATATTCATGGTGTTTTTGTAATGGAGGATGGGAGATATGAGTAAACTATGAGATCTCCTCTCATCCATTAACATCCATTAACAGAATGCTTTGTATTGTGAAAACAATACAAATGAAAGTGAAAATAATATAAGACTTTTGTGAGCGGATATAGTGGAGCGCAAGCAACCCACTGTTGTCACTGTACAAGAGCCAGAACTGTAAATCTAAATGGCGAAAGTTCATAGTTAATGCTAGTATTTGGCAGAGAAAAATTAAAGTAGAACTATAGGCAAAACTTTTTTCATTTTGGATAGAGCCCTATAAGATTTTTTTTCACCATCTGTGTCCCATTGCAGAGATTTCCCTTCACTTCCTGTCCCCTAGCCAAACAATAAGTGAGAGGAACTCCCTGCAAATTAAAAGAATTCTTTGGAGACCCCCAGGTCACCAAGACTAGTGTCCTCATTGATTTCTGCTCTAATCATTTTCTGGGGACAACCCAAAATTAGTGATTTTCTTTTTACTTTCACTTTCAATGATAATGGTAAACAGAACAAATAGAGAAGGTGATGGGGGCACAGACACCAATAAAAACCTGACAAAGGTTCTATTCCCTCTCCACTCTATTCAATTTTTTTTTTTTAATTTTGCCTTTAGTTATACTTTAAGAATTTTTACTCCTCCACTCAGACATAGTATTGCAGCAATCTGAGTATAATTATGTTTTAGTTACAATTACTTTAGCTTTTAATTTACATAATAAAAAAACAGTTCCTTACAGAAATAAAAGGAGGCTTCCTCTGTCAGGGTGTCATAATAATTTAGCTGTCATTTATGGCTCATGTGAAAACGCGAATAAAAAAAAAAAACAGAATCTGTTCATTAAAATCCTTTAGTGGATAGATGATCTATGGTGTTAAATGTAAACAGTGTAATATTTGACTTAATCCATACTGAAGGTTTGGAAGAATTTTCTGTTTCTTTGTCATCACCTTACCAGTCAGGCAGATAGATGTATCAGGTTTGGCCTTCAGTTTTTATTCTGACTTGTCACACAGGAAAAAAATATATATTAAGGCTTTGTCAAATCTAATTCTGAATTGTTCAGAATAATAAGCTAGAGGAAATGAGTCAACCTAGATAAGGGGACGTAGAGAACACACTTAAAGTGGTATTAAGCTCAGAAACAAAAATATATTATATGGCAGTTTACAAATCCTTAAAGTGTTACTAAACCGCAACAGTAAAATCAGTCTGTATATGCAGTAACGTATGCTTGTTATACTCACTGTGAAACCTAAGGGGTTACTCCTCTGTATTGTGTAAAAAGGCTGCTAGATCAGAGCCTTGGGGGCAAGCTACACATGCTCAGTTTGATGTGTATTGAGTTTTTTCATCTTTGGAGAGTGCATGTGATTAGCACAGGGCCAATCAGCACTGTCCAAAGAGAGGGTCAGGGGTCCTGCAACCTCATAGGATAATCAGGGGAGAATGAAAACTCCTCCTACAAGCTTTAACCAGACACTGATAGAAGTCACAAGTCTGCTCTATACTGCTGATGAGAAAAGGTATTTAGCAGTTTATATTTACTGACGAAGGAGCTGCACATGTTCCGAAACTCGTTACCGCCCCCTTCTCTACACTGACACCATTAGCCTTGTGTGTCCCGCAGTGAATACAGGCTTCCCTGCTGCCTCCTCTTTCCAACAAGCATGAGAATGCTTTACAGCTGCTGGACGGCTCTACACTGCTCTCTACCACCATACTGAGGATGGACACATGCCACAGATGAGGACTCCTGATTTTATCATGTTTTTTAACACTCAACAATCTTGTAAGTGCTTTTAACCCTTTGTGCACTTTATTAAATTTTGCATACTGCACTTAGAGGCGCCTTTCTTTTCCTTTTTTATATTTACTAAAATGATTGCATTTCCTTGTTCTGTGTACTTTGGGAGCCTGGATACAGTGAATGCAGGGTCCTGGGTTTAGTAACACTTTAAAGGGTTTGTGCACCTTCTCTGTGCAATGGAATCGTAGGTCGGGAACCTCCTCCTTTCAGGTCCCCCGCTGGCGCTCCTGGCCCCTCCTCTCTGTCCAGTGTCCCCATGGGAAGCCGCTTCCCATGGAGGACACTTGTGCTTGCTCGCACCCGAGTACCTCTGCTGTGTCCATTGACACAGACAGAGGGACTCAGCCCCGCCCCATTGTCACTGGCTTTGATTGACAGCACTGGGAGCCAATGGCTCCCGGTGCCCCAGCAAAGCCAGCGAGACCTGGAAGTGAGGGGAGAAACAATCTGCCGACATGCACGCCGCTGGATCGAAAGGGGTCTCAGGCAAGTAAAGGGGGGGTGAGGGGGGATGCTGACACCTAAACATTTTTTACCCTAATGCAAGGAATGCATTAAGGTAAAAAATGTTAAGACTTTACAACCCCTTTAAATATAGTAGTTGCATTAGTTTTCTTTTTTTAGTCTCTTTTTCCTGTATTATCAGCCAACAAGTCTCCTATTTTTTAACTTCCTTTAACAGAGCAAGCTCTCCAGTAAAAGTGGCAGTTAGAGGGTTGAGATAAACCACTTAACTCTGGCAGCGATGCTTACAATGGGCAGCTTTTATTCAAGTATATAAAACTTCTATTCCAAATAGAAACAAACAGTTTCTGTAACTGATTTAAAAGAAAGGCCTGGAGCATTACCTAAAAGGTAATTAAGAGCAGGGCCGGCATGACAGGGGATAATGGGGCTTTAGGAAGGGGGTGGTAATTAGGAACTGGTGTACAGACCGGAGGGGGAGGAGTGGTGAAAAGTTGGTAGAAATGGAAGGGGAGGCATCAATTAGCACGAGGAGAGAGGGTAAGGAACTTTTCTCCTTCCTTGCTGCTTCATCCCGGGACTGCAATGGGGACGTGGAACAGCTGATGGAGCAGCTGCCGGCCCCAGCGGCGACTGACTGAACTCTCAGGTCAGGAATATGCTAATGGCAGCCGGGGCGGGGGTAATACATCCACACCCACCACAGTGACTCGGCCTCGGAGGTCTAGGCCTCCGGAGCGCCTCAGCCCGGAGGTATCTCCCAGGGTCTGGCACCACATTAGCACTACCTTACTCGAGGGTGACCTGGAAGATGAGAGCGGTGACGAGTCGTTGTTGCCAGCAATGATGGAGAGCGTGATGATGGCTTGTGGAGGCCCTAATCTGCGGCAGCCTGGTAAGCGGCCTTTAGGCCAACCTTCTTTTCCTTCTGTGTGTGTCCCTGTGGTTGAGGGAACGGGATCTGTGGGTGTGTCGCATGGTGTGTCTGCGGGGGGGTAGCGTGCAGGAGCTGACACAGCTGCTGGCGGGTTTGAAGGAGGTGTTAGGGAGGTTGGCCCCGTTGCCAGGGGCCGGGTCACCCACGGCGGCCTGGGTTCCTAATCCTGATGCGGGTGTGTCGGGGCCTGTGGCGGTTGCCAATGGCATGTCAACAGGGACAGCGGCTGGTGTGTTGCAAACACCCCTGGGGGCGCCGGCTGCCTCAGGAGTAGGGGGAGTGCAAGTGGCAGGGGAGACCAGTGTGGTGGACGGCGGAAAAGCTAAGACAGTGGAGAAGGAGGTAGATCGGGTACGCTTGGCGGACGTGGACAAATGTGAGGTATATGTCTGTTTTGAAGGGCCACTTCAAGCAGGAGGTGCGTGAGAAAATCTGGGGTGGTGAGTATGTGGAGATTTTTTCCCTCTTACCACTGGAAAAATGTAATCTGGACAGAGGTAAGTTGGATGATAGCAAGAAAGAGGAGGAAGAGAAGCGGAGATATAGGCTCATTCCTAGGTTGTTTGCCAATTGGCTGCAGGCGTTCGCTATTCTAGCTAGCGTTATAGGGGAAAAGGCACCGGAGAATTGCTCCGCGCTCTTTTGCTATTTAGATGCGATTGGGGAGGCGTATCGTGTTTACGGAGGCTTGGCCTGGCTCAGGTATGATGAGCAGTTTCGGCAGCGCAAAGCAATACGTCCATCTTTGCATTGGGATAACAAAGACATTAGTCTTTGGATGCGGCTCATGACCTCGGCGCGGGCTGGGACTTCATTTTTTCAGTCGGGGGCCGGCGGATCTTCTTCCTCTGGACAGTCGGCTGGAAAACGTAAGGGGTGTTGTTGGGCATTCAACGAAGGGAGTTGCAAGTTGGGAGCGAATTGCAAGTTCAAACACGAGTGCTCCGGCTGCGGGGGCTCCCATTCAAGCAATAGATGTACCCAAAGAGGCAAGGGTAAACAAGGGGAACTTGTGGGAAAAAGGGAGGACTCCGGTGAGCATAACAAGGATGCGCCCATTTCTAGGTAGGTATCCAAAGCGGGAGGCAGCGGTACTGCTGGCTGCGGGATTCTCCGAGGGTTTTCAGATTCTCTGTAGGCTCACCCATCCCCCTCCGTCTACGCACAATTTGAAGTCGGCGCTGGCTCACCCGGAAGGGGTGTCCCAAAAGTTGGCAAAAGAGGTCGAGCTGGGCCCCATGGCGGGTCCGTTCACTTCTTCGCCCTTGGACAATCTAGTGGTTTCTCCCTTGGGGGTGGTCCCCAAGAAGGAACCCAACAACTTTAGATTGATCCATCATTTGTCCTATCCCAGGGGAGTTCTGTGAACGAGTCAATAGACCCGGACCTATGCTCAGTGTCATATACGTCATTTGACGCTGCGGTACGGTGGGTCCGGGTCTATGGGCGGGGGGCTTTATTGGCAAAAACGGATATTAAATCCGCTTTTTGTTTGTTACCAGTGCATCCTGACAGTTTTCACCTGCTGGGTTGTGAGTGGAAGGGGTACTACTTCATTGATCAATGTTTGCCCATGGGGTGTTCTATTTTGTGTTCTTTGTTTGAAACTTTTAGTTCGTTTTTTGAGTGGGTGGTCAGAGAGGTGTCTGGGCTTTCGTCGGTCATCCACTACTTGGATGATTTTTTGTGCATCAGGCTGGCTGCCTCTAATCAGTGCAGGATTTTGTTGGCTACAACAGCACATGGTGGAACGTTTCAGTGTTCCACTGGCAGCGGACAAGACAGAGGGACCGGCTACAGTCTTCTGTTTTCTCGGCATTCTGATTGATACTGAGGCTATGGAATGCCGCCTCCTGGAAGACAAGCCGGACTTGCAGGCGGCGGTGGTGTCAGCACGGGGATCAGGAAAGTTGACATTGCATCGGCTTCAGTCGCTTCTGGGAAAGCTGAGTTTTTTACCGCCGGCTGGCGGCGGCTACAGCAGGTGTTCGAGCTCCGGGGCATCACATTCGCTTGACCCGGGAACATAAGGCGGACCTGGGTGTTTGGGAATACTTTTTGGCTTTTTATAATGGCAGGTCAGTGTGGATGTCAGAGGCTATGTCCAGTTTTGATTTGGATTTCAGGGGACAGTGGAGTGCGGGCCCGTGGCCATTAGAATGGCGGGGCCTATATGTGCGTCCTCAATTGCTTTGAGTGAGTGTTGGTTATGTGGGGTGGGGGAATTTTTCTGTGACTGTAGGTTGTAATGTTTGTCCCCTCTGTTATCTTAAGGGGGAGGGCAGTATGGTTTTTGTCCTGCTGCTATGTGTGTGGTTGTTCTTTCTTTCAGAAAGGGGCCCCTGCTTGATCTGGATAATGGGCCACTGTTATGTCCACTGGGGAGCGAGAAGAGCGGATGTTCGGCCTGACGGTCGTCAATTGGGCATTCCCAGGGATGAAGCAGTGGTCCGTTGGATCGGGATGCCAGGTTTATTGTGGAGCAGAAAAGTCCCTGAGTTTGATCGCTATGCCAGGCTTGATAGGCCACCCGATGTGTTAGTAGTACATGCAGGGGGGAACGACTTAGGGTTGCGGTCCATGCGGGAGTTATTAAGAGACATAAAGTTTGACTTCCTGAGACTTCAAGTTGATTACCCTGACTTGACAATCGTGTGGTCTGATATGGTAGCACGTACTCAATGGAGGTGGGCCAGGTCAGTAGTTGGCATTAATAGAGCACGGGCTAAGGTAAACAGGGCGGTGTCCAGATTTTTGATGCGCAATGGGGGTTTGGCGGTATGGCACCATGAGTTGGAGGGGGAAGCTTGGAGATACCTACGTGGGGATGGTGTTCATTTGAACGCTGTTGGGATTGATATGCGGTGTCTGGGTTTGGAGGAGGGGATACAGGGACACCTGATGGGAAGGGGGGCATTGATGGGGACACCTGATGTGAAGGGGATATTGATGGGGGCACCTGATGTAAAGGGGGTGCTGATGGGGATACCTGATGTATAGGGGGACTCTGATAGGGACACCTGATGTAAAGGGGGACTCTGATCTGGACATCTGATGTAAAGGGGGACTCTGATAGGGACACCTGATGTAAAGGGGGATGCTGATGGGGACACCTAATGTGAAGGGGGCACTGATGGGGACACCTGATGTGAAGGGAGACTCTGAAGAGGACACCTGATGTGAAGGGGACGCTGATGGGGATACCTGATGTGAAGAAGGATACTGATGCGGATACCTGATGTGAAGAAGGATACTGATGGGGACACCTGATGTGAACGGGAACGCTGATGAGGACACTTGATGTATAGGGGGACTCTGATGAGGACACCTTATGTTAAGTTGTTTTATTTTATTTTACTTGAAATGTGGATGTGATTGGTCTACTTTAATGTTTTATTAGAGAGAGATTTGGATTTTTTAACAACTGAACCTCTTTGAATTTGAATAAATTCCCTTATACCTAGGTAGACATTTGTGCATTGCAGAGATGTGTGCAAAATTCCTGCAAAACAAAAACACACAGATCTTTTACAGGTGTGCATTGGCGATGTTCATTCTCAATTGCACATCACACACCTTGCTTTTGCGCTCATTCACCTGCAACAAAACTCATGATAACAAAGTACTATGCGTTTTGGTGCAGTGGGATTTTTAAAAAGGTTCTTTTGTGCATCCTTCATGTGTAGGGGAGCCCATTGAAATGAATGGACTACCCTATAAGTGTTGGACAAAACCATGCATACTCCATCAAATCTGCAAAGGCGTGAATGGAGCCTTTTGTGCTCTGTGCACCGCTATTAGCCCTGCCCCCTCCACCTGGGGGAGGGGGCAGTTTGCCATCTTAGCCCTGGGTGCTAAATGATCTTGTCCTGGTACTGCCCGCTGTTCTCGCAGCCATAACCTTGTGCACAGTGTAATGCTGGAGATGTGTGCGGGTGGCATTAATCCTAATGGCATGCCGCACGCATTGGAAATCACTCCCGCACTGGGAACCGCACTGAACTTGCGGCTCTTGTGCGGGCTGCGATTTCTAAAATGCTGCAGGGACCTTTTCCTTGCGTTTCAGGAGGCACGGCATACCCATTTAAATTAATGGACTGCCGCATTCCATGCAAAACGCAGCTTGCAGAGCCACAATAAGTTAAATTCTAGCCTAAAACAGGAAGAGATTACTGTCCGAATCACCCGGTGAAAATAGAGAGTAAAAAGTCTAAAAAAAAAAACAAATGCAGCCACCAGATTTAAGGATTGGTAAGAAAAAATAAATTATAGTTTTGTTTTGTGTTTAATACAGTTTTATTTAGTTTCATGTTTGTATTACTGGAGCACATAGTGCCGCAATAAGGAACATTACATGCAGATCAGCTAATTCTGTCCCTCAATTGCCCTTTGTAACAAAGTTAAGTGATACTATTATTGCAATACATATGATATTACAAATTCAGAGGACAGGTCAGTCAACGACTGTTGTGGTAATGACCTAAAGCCTGTGGTACAGTTCACACCTATGGGCCATGTCACAATGGAGATTATGCCAACAACTTGCTAGCTGCAGAATCACTGCAAATTTCACTTTTCCTATGAAAGTTGTCATGACCAAAATCCCAACTGATTGCATATAGCAGCAGTGAAGTGATTGGTCCTGGGGACTGAACTCTGGAAGCTGTGGCTAAAAAAGGTAGACAGAAAGCAAAGGTCTATTCCCCAGTAATACCTGTATTCTCTATATGCAGCTGATCTTTTCCCCATTATTGAAATATCATGCTTTGTTCTGCACTGTGTCTCAATGTGGAGGCAGCCAATATGGCAGAGGCAGGATATGTTTTTTTCATGTCAGAGCCTTCAGCAAGAAGTGATTGGCACAGTAGTGACATCACCAAATCACACTCCAAATCTCCTAACACTAACAGTCAGAGGCAGCAGTGCCTTAGATGTCACACAGCAGATTCTGTATACATGTAATGTTTGTGTAGCACAGTCTACCAATAGGTAGGTGCTAGTTAGGTATTTTTACTAGGTTATCCAGTACAGGTATTCAAAAAAGATAGGGACAAAGGTCCCCAAAGGTATTCTTCATAAAGGATACAAAAAGTGTAAAGGACTAATTTAACTTTATTTTATTATACAAACACAAATAAATACTTGCAAAAATACTTGTCTAAAATAGTGAAAAAGTCCCCAAAAACCTCCTCCAAACACATTTAATTAAAATTAAGACAAGAAAGTCTTAATGGAACACCGGTGTCCATAACAAATCCAGCCATACACATCAGTCATCCATCTCACACACACGATTCAATTGGATTGTTGTATATTCACCGTAGATTGGCCTGATAACTCAATAGAGACAAAAGTCACTGTGATATAGATGAGATTAGCCAGCAGTGATTATGTATAGAGAGTTTGTGTGTTCTGCTCAGCAAGTAACTTCCACTCAGACTTGTAAAGCAGCAATGCATATGCATTTCAAAATTGCACAGTTTGACAAGCGCAGGTCATTGGTTGCTATGTAAGTATGGATCACAATTGGTTAATCAGGGATAACATTGGTCAAAGGATGTTCAGCAAGTAACTTCCACTGAGGCTTGTAAAGCAGCAATGTATATGGATTTCAAAATCGCAGTTTGAAAAGCGCAGGTCATTGGTTGCTATATAAGTATGTATCACAATTGATTAATCAGGGATAATATCGGTCAAAGGATGTTCAGCAAGTAACTTCCACTCAGACTTGTAAAGCAGCAATGCATATGGATTTCAAAATCGCACAGTTTGAGAAGCGCAGGTCATTGGTTTCTATGTAAGTATTGATCACAATTGATTAATGAGGGATAACATCGGCCAAAGGAAACAGTAACAGTATTAAGGCAGGGGGTTAACCCAGTACAGCTCACCGTTCTGACGTCTTGATCCGTTTGTCTGTATCCCCTATATTCATACAAATGGACCAGCTGCTCAGCGATAGAGACTCATAAGTCACCGGATATACTCAATCATTGGAGATATTAGATGGATCTTCCTTCATTTGAAAAGACAAAATGGGTAATAGTCCTTCACAGACCTTCCTTAGAGTTGCTCCCTGTTGAGTAGTCTCGGTTCATCTTTCAAAGAATCCTATATATCATGCAGGTGCTTACCAAGTTATCCTAATCCCACCAACAAGTGGCTCAAGAAAAGGTGCTGGATGGTTTATGCTAAGCCGAGATTCGGATGGGTGGTCTGGGTTCGCCAGGTGGATGGACAGGTCGGTGTTCACATCGCTGGAGACATGTGAGTATGTATTACTTGCTTACATGTTTCGCTTGTAACCCAAGCTTCTTCGGAGCATGCGCAGTTAGTAAAGGTGAATCCTTAAATGTCAGAGAAACTTAATTGATTAAGTGAATATCAAAATTAACACCTTATTCAGACTGCGGTAAGTGAATATCCAGTCTCACCACATACATACAATACAATAGACTTTCACCTCATGCATTCACCTATTGCCAAGAAATTAGGTACAGAGAATCCCCTCATGTAGTAGTTATTTTAGTCATGCCTTATAAGTACAGTTAAAGGTTCCAATAGATTGTACTATTGGTAAATACCAGTTCCACACACCCCTTCAGAGGGAAAGGATGTTTATGAAGTGAGATAGCCACTTGGATAATTTTAATTTGAAAAGGGTCAGTTGTTACTGCTCCAAAAAAAACAGACAGATTAAGCTCATTGTTCAACCCTGAAGGCTGCATGCTTCTCAGGTTAAATATCCAAATTTTTTCCTTCTGGTACAGTATTTTATCATAGTCGCCTCTTCTTGGGGGAAAATTAAGTTTATAAATCCCTTTACACTTAAGGCCAGATGGTTTACCCCATGAAATTTAAGAAAATGTAAATGTAATGGACTATCGTCCTCGTTTTTAATTATGCTCTGTATATGCTCACCTATTCTTATTTTAAAGCTGTCTCTTTGTTTTTCCCACATAATTTAAGCCACAAGGGCAGGTGAGCATATAGATAACACGCTCCGTAGAGCAGTTGATGAAGTTGTATATTTTATAACATTTTTTACCTTCTGAATCAGCAAAAGTGTCAGTTTTGTCTACATATTTGCAAATATGGCATTTGCCACATGCAAACATGCCTTTCATTGGTGGAAGGTCAGTAAGCCAGTTACATTTTTTAGGTCTTTGGTATTCAGAGTGTACCAACCTGTCTTTTAGGTTTGGTGCCCTTTTGGCCATGAGGAGTGGTCTATCACCCACAAAGTTACCAAGGATTGGAGCATCCGCTAAGATGTGCCAATGTTGGTTGAGAATATTTTTGATTTGGTCCCATTGTGCTCCATAACGGGTGATTATTCTTAGTGGAGTGGATTTCATATTTTTTTGATGATTGTTTTGGCCCGTGTTGTGGGTTTGTACTCTATTTTTAGTCAAAAGTTCACCCCTTGCTGTCTGGAAGGCTCTCTTTTTGGCTCTTCTGAAAGAGGTATGTGAGTAGCCTCTGTCACAGAACCTTCCATATAGTTCCCATGACTCATTCTTGAAATTCTCCAAATCAGAACAGTTTCCCTTTATACGTAGAAACTGACAGACGGGAATTCCTTGTACTAGGGATTTTGGATGGTGACTAGGGGCCATCAAAAATGTGTTGGCCGCTGTTTCCTTCCTGAAAGTTTTCGTCTTGATACTACCCTCCTCCACATATATGGTAAGGTCCAGAAACGGCAGTTTCATTAAGTCATAGGAAAAGGTAAGTTGGATGTTGCGGTCGTTAAGTTCATCAATGAAGAGAATGAGATCTTGGGGTGTGCCCCCCCATACCATAAATACTTCATCGATGTACCTCAGCCACAGGAAACAGTGGCTGAGGTACATCAACGAGGAGAAAACAAGATCCCCCTCCCAGAGACCCAGGTGCAGACACGCAAAGGAGGGAGCCCAGGGGGCTCCCATTGCCGTGCCTCTTATCTGTCGGTAGTTTATCCCCAAAGATTGAAAACAGTTATGTTCAAGCATGAATTGGAGGATATCCACAATAAATTCATTTTGTGGAGCAAGTAATGGAAATTTTGTTTCCAAAAAATGATAGACAGCCCTAAGTTCCCATTGATGTGGAATCGAAGTATATAACGACTCCACATCTATTCCCACCAATAGGGCCTGGGGTGGGAGAGTGAAGTTCTCCAGTTTCCGAAGGACATCACGGGTGTCTTGAACAAAGGAAGGTAGGTCCTGTACTAGTTCTTTTATCAGAGTGTCCACATACTTCCCCACTCTTTCTAGGGGACCTTTTATGGCCGACACGATTGGTCGCCCTGGTGGTTTGGACATGGATTTGTGAAGCTTTGGGATCGTATAGAAAGTCGGGATATTGAACTCCCGCACAGTCAAATAGTTATATTCTTTTTTTTGGTAACAAGTTGTTTCTCCAAAGCATATCTCAATTTACAATTCAGATCCATCACTATCCCCTGGAAAGGATTGGAAGTAAACCTCTGATATGTAGTTTCGTCTTGTAAAAGATGTAAAGTTTCTCCTTCATATAGGGTCTGTGATAGAAGGACCGTGTTGACCCCCTTATCACTACTTTTGATTATAATATCAGTGGCTTCTTCCAATTCCCTACAGGCCCTTCTCTCTTCTTTAGTTAGATTGTCCAGACCTCTTCTTTGCCAATCTACTTTGGAGAGGTCCCTTTTGACCTGTTCTAAGAACAGGCTGATCCATTTATTTTTAGAAAGTGGGGGCATTTTGAGTGATCTAATGGTCATATTTGATTTACGTGGGTTAGTTTGTAACTGGGTAGGTAAGTCTGTATCAGAGTCAAAGTCGGGATTTTCCTGTAGGATGGCCACCAGGGCATCCAAAGACTCATGATCCTCTTTACCAAGGTCAGTTGTAGTTTCTGTCATGTCCTTACGGTCGGTATGCCAGTACCTGAATATTATCTTCCTTAAAAAGAGGCCAACATCCTTAAATACCTCAAATTCACTCATCGTCGCTTTTGGGGAAAATGATAAACCCTTTTGCAATAGGGAAATGTGATGCTGATTAAGGGGAAAGTCTGAGAGATTTACTACCTTCATATCCTGACTACATTCGGAAACTACATCAATTTTGGGGTCATGTGTTCCATCTAAGATCTCTGTTGTGATCTCAGCTCTTTTGTTTGGTCCTTTTTCTTTTCCTTTTCCTTGCTGTGTAGTTGAGGGTCTGGTGGCTGATCTCCCCCGGGGAATCTGTTTTGGCCCACTTATCGATTTGACAGGAAGGCCTTCGCTGTCCTCTCCCTTCTCTAAAAAAGTGACAGATTTATTCTGGTAATCAGTTTCACTATCTGTAGAGGAGGTAGTTTCACGAGTGTTGCTAGATTTGTTTTTCCTATTTTTACGGGACCTACTTCTGCTTCTGGGTTTTGTGGGGTCAAACATGTCCCCACGCGGGGCGTGGCCTGGACTCCACCGAGATGGCGGTGTGACTCCTGAGCTCCAGCACACAGCGGGAAGAAATAGCATCTCACAGCGACTAGAGGCACCATAAAAACCTCTAACACCGGCGGATCACTCCCCCAACCATCCGGGAACATGCCTAGAAAACGGCAGGCGGAACACCGCCCGAAAAAGTTAACGGACTATTATACACAGCCACAGCGGCCTCATGGACAAGATGGCGCCGGCTCCTCTCCATCACAGCGCGCGGCTCACAAGCACTCACAGAGCCGCGACTCCCAGGCCTACAGACGTGCTTTTGATATGGAAGACTCCTCACAACCCTCATCACCACTAAATAGAAGCCCGGCCAAGGCACGCTTCAGAATGGATGAATCTGGGACACAGGATTGTGAGGTAAGATCTAATACAGACTCACAAGAAGACACAAGAGAGCTCCCAGACTCCATAGTCTCCTTCCCCACGCTGAACCAACCAGTGTTAGACACCACACTAAAAGACATGCTCATATCTTTAAGAAGCACACTGCACACTGACATGATGGCATGCATGAGGAAGTTTAACACAGAACTAACTGCAGTGGGAGAAAGAGTAGATCATATTGAGACCAGAATGGGGGACTATGCCACCACCATTAACGACCTGGTAGACGCACACGATACAGCAGAAGAGGAACAAACATGGATCAAAGCTAAATTAGCAGATTTAGAAGACAGATCCAGACGCAATAACGTTAAGATCCGTGGAATACCGGAAAATGTGCAACCTTCAGATCTGCGCACCTATGCGACTGCAATGCTAACCACCCTTATGCCTGAAGTACCGGCCATAGAACTGTCCATAGATAGGATACATAGACTTCCTAAACCCTCATTTATCCCAGAAAATGTACCTAGAGATGTATTATTCAAAATGCACTTCTACCAATCAAAGGAACGCCTGATGACAATTACACGTAAAGGGGAGCACCGTGACACAGAATACGCCGCATTACAATTCTATGCAGATTTGTCACAATTTACTTTGCAACTGCGCAAGAATTTGAATAACATTACCAAAGCATTAAGGAACCATAACATTACCTACAAATGGGGCTATCCAATTACACTGCTAATCACTAAAGATGGAGTGAACCATGTAATCACATCCCCATCTAAGGGATACCAACTGCTGCAAAAGTGGAAAATCACTTCAGATGAACATACCACCTCCTCTGACGATAGGAACCTCAACAAAATTCCTCCAGACTGGCAACAAACAGCAGCTTACAAATGACAGCAACCACCCTAAGCCTAGAATGGTAGGCCTCATATCACTAGCCCATCATAGGGCCCCGCTTATTGGAGCTTATACCACACCACAAGCTCCCAAAGCTTGAGCAGACATGGTCTGCACAAGGGTTAACATAACCCTCCTTTTAAGTTTTAGTTTATTTGGTTCTCTTCTTTTGTTTTGCTTTCCACTTTTCCCTATCTTACAGGAACTATACCCACCATTCTATCCAGAAGAATTCAATGACCACCCTTACCACGATCATGATATCCACAAATTCAACATGAATGTCCACAAGAAGAACAAAAGAACAGTGTCGGAACTCATCCAACCTCCCACTACTCCTAACTGTGAGTACGTTTGTCATCAGACACAAACATATCACTTAAAATACCAAGATGCCAATTAACATCCTCTCAGTAAACGCCCACGGCTTAAACCACCCAGCTAAGAGAGCATCTTTGTGGAAAGAGGCAGATACATCTGAATGTGATATATTATGCATCCAAGAGACCCACTTTCACCAAAAGGCACCACCTAAATGCTCGCATAAATCTTTCCAACATTTTTTCTTCTCTAACATGCCAGCAAAAAAAAGAGGGGTGATGATTGCGGTAAAAGATACAATCGCTTTTAACCTAATCTCAACTACGACGGACACAGCAGGACGCTATATCATTATAATATGCGATATCAACAACATCCGATACACCCTACTCAATGTTTATGTACCCAATAAACGGCAAATCAAATTCTTACATGGGCTCATGAAGAAAGTAAAGAACCTACACCAAGGCTCTCTCATAATATGCGGGGACTTTAACATTGTTCCGGATCCACAAATGGACTCAACTACAGCCCCTTCTAAAAGAACATATTCTCTAAACAATTTTTTACGATCACATGACTTATTCGATACTTGGCGGTGTCTACACGCCAGTGAAAAGGATTATTCTTTCTTCTCACATAGACATTGTATACGAGAATTGACCTGATCCTGACGGACAAGTGGCTATTACAAAAAGTATCCCAAGTCAAAATAGGAACAATAGCGTGGTCAGACCATGCTCCTATTCTACTTACACTAAAGGATTCTTACTCTACCACCGCCGCTTATATGTGGCGTGCTAACTCCCTTATCATCCAAAACTCTAAAACCAAAAAAATATTGAAAGACCACTTGTCCAGTTATTTTCAGGTCAATTCGCCATCTACAAATGATGCCTCTCTATTATGGAATGCCCATAAGGCATATATAAGGGGAATATTTATACAACTAGGAGCTAGGCTCAGGAAGCAGCGGCAGCAAAAAATCGCGAATTTACTAAAAGAAATTGACACTCTGGAAGCTCTTAATAAAAGCAACCCCACCCCCTCCATAAGCACTAAACTTACTGAATTAAGACATAATCTCATATTAGTATTAATTCAAACATACGAACAAACAGAAAAACAATCAAAAATGTCCTTTTACTCCACTAGCAATAAAGTTGGTAAAGCATTGGCAAGGAGGATACAAGGACAACGCTTTAAGACCAAAGTAGCCCACATTATACATCCAAACACAAAGCAAAAAATATATGACCCACAAGGCATCGCAGACGCATTTAGCGACTATTATGGCTTATTATATAACCTACGCAAAGACGATACAACACCGCAACCTACACCAAAAACAATAAATGACTTCCTATCCAACATAGATCTTCCCACACTCACACCTTCTCAACTACAAACGCTCAACGCTCCCTGACAGAATTATTAAACACCATAAAAACGCTCCCGAACAACAAATCACCAGGACCAGATGGTCTAACAGGCGAGTACTATAGGAACTTCCAGTCGATTTTAAAGTGTACGATAGAGCTGCTGCCTCTGCTTCCTTCCCTCCTGAAATGCTTGAAGCAATTATTGTGACATTACCTAAGCCTGGGAAGACACCGGATCAACCCCAAAATTTCCGACCAATTTCATTACTAAACAATGACTTGAAAATCTACGCCAAAATGATAGCACTTAGGATGATAAATATACTCCCTACCTTAATTGACTCAGACCAATCGGGTTTTACAAAAGAAAGACAAGCATCAGATGCGACCAGACGCCTAATAAATATAATCCACATAGCTAGGAGAACTCGAACGCCTTCTCTGCTTCTAGCATTGGATGCGGAGAAGGCGTTTGATGGGGTGCATTGGCTATACCTGTCACAAACCCTAGAGAAATTCGGACTAACAGGACACATCTTATCCGCCATCCTGGCCTTGTACACTGTTCCGTCAGTAAGAGTATACACATCAGGCATGTTATCTAGATCCTTCGGGATTTCAAATGGCACGAGGAAGGGGTGTCCCTTATCCTCCCTCATTTTTAATTTACTCATGGAACCATTAGCAGCCAAAATTAGACAGTCACCTCAAATACAAGGCTTTATGATCAATAAAAGAAAACATGTCATCAGTCTTTTTGCTGATGATGTGATCCTGATGCTGACTGATCCGGTGACTTCCTTGGAGAAAGTTTGTTCCCTTCTCAGGAACTACAGCAAAGTGTCATACTATAAAGTGAATGATACCAAATCATACATACTAGATCTAGGTGTATCCCAACAAAACAAAATGGAACTACAAGCTAAATACCCATATATATGGAACAATCACATGATTAATTATTTGGGGATTAACCTTACTTCACACCCTGACCAACTGTTTAAAGCAAACTATTTACCACTTGAAGGGAAGGTAAAAGAAGGAACACAAAAACTTAACAAAATTATACTATCATGGTCAGGTAGACTCGCAGCATTTAAGATGCAAATATTACCTCAAATATTGTATATTTTTCGAACAATTCCCATACCAGTACCAACAACCTTTTTTAAAAATCTACAACGTATATTAACTACCTTTTTATGGGAGGGTAAAAAAGCACGCAGTTCCTTCTCTAAACTCAGCAAAGCAAAAAAGGCAGGAGGAGTGGGAGCTCCAATTTTTGGAGACTACCACATGGCGGCAGTATTAGCGCAGATCAGAGGGTGGTTTCCTAATCAGGCAACACCACTTTGGGGAACCCTAGAACAATCTCAAATACCAGGGGGGAACCTATATAACTTCATTCTGGCCTCACCTTTCCAAGTCCAAAAACATAAATATGTATCCCCCACAATACTAGCGACACAAGCTTGCTGGAAAAAATTAATAGCAATTAATCCCATACCATCACCCATTATTCATCTCGATATGCCTATTGAAGCGATAGCAATAACTGTCCCTAACTTATGCTTAACCAAGTGGTCAGCTACAGGAATAAAATGGATATCTAACCTATTCAAAGATGATAAATTAAAATCTTTTATACAACTACAATCAGAATTTGACCTTCCAACCTCTGAACAATTTAACTACATACGAATATCCTCATTTCTTAGGAATAACAAACTACTACAATGCAAGTTATTTTGGAAAATACATATTTATCTTACCTCTACAGCGAATCGCAAGGGAGGAATTTCACTATTCTATGATTTTTTAGGCAACAAATCTATCCTAGAGAAATCTAACCCTATGATAGTATGGGAAAGAGACCTAGAAACATCATATACTGAAAACCAGTGGCACAAAGCATTACAATACATATACTCAGCCACCAAAAGTACAAATTTGTGGGAACTATCCCATAAAATAACACAAAGATGGTACTTAACGCCATACAGACTGGCAAAATTTGATCCCTCAACATCTCCGTTATGCTGGAGAAACTGCTCACAACCAGGAACCCTGTTCCACATACTGTGGTCATGTGGGAAATTAGCAGTATTTTGGCCCAAAGTATTCATAATTTTTCAACAAGTCACAGGAACAACCATCCAACTCTCACCAGAATTGGCCATCTTAAACCTAGGCATCGACAATATCCCCTACCTATTCAGATCATTTACTACACACCTATTCCTAGCAGCCAAGTTGGTCATACTTAGACTCTGGAGATCCCCTAATCTCCCGGACATAGCAGATGTAGTTCGCACACTCACAACTCACTTTACCTATGAAAGTATGCTAGCCTATAGAGAAGGGAAATACGCAGAATTCTTTAAACAATGGGAACCATGGATAGAATGGTACAAAAACTACAAAAACTATAATAAAACTACAAAACAACAATTTTAAGTGGACACAAGTTGGGAAAAATTTACATAAGTAAAAATCAACAAAGAAATCCAACCTCAGGAAATTAGTTCCTACTCCCCTTTCTCCCCTCTTTTCTAATTTCTTTTTCTTTAATTTTTATTTCACTTTTACAATTTCCCAGTTCCAAGTTAAATCTTCTAACAGTATATTTCTCATTACAAAAGAAGATGACAGTACATACTTCTGGAAATATACACTTACTTTACAAAAAGAGAAATAGTAAAAGTTATGCAACGGGCGGTTCCTCACTCCCGAGCGCAGTTAGTTCCTAGAGGGGCGATCGGGATGGGGGGATAGACCAAAGATTAAGAGGAATGATAAGTGTTGTTATAGATAACGTTTTATAGAACAATTATATGTATAAGCTCCATACATTTCTTTCTTTTTCATTGAAATATGTACTTGTAATGTACTAACTTTTCAAGGCTTTTCATCTTCTGTAATATTGAAAACTGAATAAAAAATTAATGTTAAAAAAAAAACATGTCCCCACTTTCCCAGTCCAATAGATTTTGTTTAAACTTCTCCTGCTTACTTGTTTTTAGGGTCTTTTGTATTTTTTCCACCTCTTTTTTCAGGAGGTCATACCCTTTTCGAAAGTTGGGATCAGTTTTAAAAGGTTCTAGTAGTTGTACACTTATATCAATCTCTTTTTTAATTTCGCCAAGCTGTAACTGTTCTTCATCTACTATCATTTGTAAGATGGTAAGTCCACGTTCTAGACAACTTTTCTTCCACTGTTCCAAAAATCGGGGAGTAAGTAAATGCCCTGCGGGGATAACTCTTTCTCTCAGACCCCTAGGTATTACTTTATTATCGATATGGGATTTCAGGGAAGAGATGTCCCACTTTCTGTTGAGGAACTTAATAGTTAATTTCTTATGATTTTTCAGCAATTTTCTCAGGCATTCATCGCCTTCATTATTTACTGGCTGGCTACGAGAAAATGCCGATTCAATTTCCAAATCAATTTCCTCATCAATAAGGTAGGCCATCTCCTATAAACAATCCCTGCGTTTCTATAAAAAAAATTCTTTTAATAATTACCAAACCTCAAAAGATGAAGTGCAAATAATGTATACTATTAGAAAGGGGAGGGAAGGGGGGGGGGATGGGGAAAGGGGAAAGGAAAAAGGGATAGGAATGGGGGTGTGGCAATAGATAATAAAAGACACAAGACAATGGGGAATTAAAATAAGGATTAGAGGAGTTTATGGGTATAAATATAATATTATCATTTATTTTAGAGAGCTTGGGTCCTGAAGGGAAGTATAATCCCAATTTAGCACATATATGAAAAACAACGGAAACCTGGAGACCAAGCTCATCTAGAATGGAGTCCTATAGGGAAGGTCTCGGTGAGGTGGGTAGTGACCCACGTCATCGAGCACTAGACCTGTTATTGTAAACTTAGAAAAGTGCCGTTCCCTGTGTGTGGACCAAAGGCCACCGGGCGGCGATCCTCTGAATACATAAGCATATATATTCAAAAAAGATAGGGACAAAGGTCCCCAAAGGTATTCTCCATAAAGGATACAAAAAGTGTAAAGGACTAATTTAACTTTATTTTATTATACAAACACAAATAAATACTTGCAAAAATACTTGTCTAAAATAGTGAAAAAGTCCCCAAAACCCCCCCTCAAACACATTTAATTAAAATTAAGACAAAAAAGTCTTAATGGAACACCGGTGTCCATAACAAATCCAGCCATACACATCAGTCACCCATCTCACACACACGATTCAATTTGATTGTTGTAAATTCACCGCAGATTGGCCTGGTAACTCAATAGAGACAAAAGTCACTGTGATATAGATGAGATTAGCCAGCGGTGATTATGTATAGAGAGTTTGTGTGTTCCGCTCAGCAAGTAACTTCCACTCAGACTTGTAAAGTAGCAATGCATATGGATTTCAAAATCGCACAGTTTGAAAAGAGCAGGTCATTGGTTGCTATGTAAGTATGGATCACAATTGGTTAATCAGGGATAACATCAGTCAAAGGATGTTCAGCAAGTGACTTCCACTCAAACTTGTAAAGCAGCAATGCATATGGATTTCAAAATCGCAGTTTGAAAAGCACAAGTCATTGGTTGCTATGTAAGTATGGATCACAACTAATTAATCAGGGATAATATCGGTCAAAGGATGTTCAGCAAGTAACTTTCACTCAGACTTGTAAAGCAGCAATGCATATGGATTTCAAAATCGCACAGTTTGAGAAGCGCAGGTTATTGGTTTCTATGTAAGTATGGATCACAATTGATTAATGAGGGATAACATCGGTCAAAGGAAACAGTAACGGTATTAAGGCAGGGGGTTAACCCAGTACAGCTCACCGTTCTGATGACTTGATCCGTATGTCTGTATCCCCTATATTCATACAAATGGACCAGCCGCTCAGCGATAGAGACACATAAGTCACCGGATATACTCAATCATTGGAGATATTAGATGGATCTTCCTTCCATTTGAAAAGACAAAATGGGTAATAGTCCTTCACAGACCTTCCTTAGAGTTGCTCCCCATTGAGTAGTCTCGGTTCATCTTTCAAAGAATCCTATATATCATGCAGGTGCTTACCAAGTTATCCTAATTAGGGATGAGCTTCGTGTTCGAGTCGAACCCATGTTCGACTCGAACATTGGCTGTTCGGTCATTCGCCGAATTCCGAACTGTATGGGCCGTTCGCGCCAAATTTGTGTGGCGCGTCACGGCCCATAATTCACTGCGGCATCGCAGTGCATTGCTGGCTGATGATTGGCCAAGCATGCACTATGACCCGCATGCTTGGCCAATCACAGCGCCGTCGATAGAGAGAGTTGTAATTGGCCAAAGCCAGAGTGGCTATGGCCAATTATGGCTCAGGGGGTTTAGAACACGCCCCACACTATATAAGGCCGCCTGCACGACGGCCCTGTGTAGTGTGTGTTCCGGCGTTGAAAGAGAGAGAGATAGACAGAGAGACAGTGTCATTTCATTTGAGTTAGATAGATTAGGCAGGACAATCAGTGAGTTAGCTGCACTTACAGTGTATTGTGTATATATATGCATCCCAGGTGTTGTGTATATATATATATATATATATATATATATACACTGTATTCAGTTTAGCTAGATCCGTTCCTGTTATCTTCTTACTGACAGGCCGGCATGTCTTGTTACAGTATTTACAGCTACCTGAAGAAAATTGCTGGTGTTCTTTTGATCCTATTAGTACCACAGTCAGGCAGCTAGACTATTTACAGTTAGTGCAGTGCGTCCTGCTCACAGTGTTCAGCTAAAACTACAAGTTAGTGTGGTGCGTCCTACTCACAGTGTTCAGCTAAACCTACAAGTTATTTTTTGCGAGCTCTGCACAGTGTTCATCTAAAGCTACAAGTTAGTGCAGTGCATCCTGCTCACAGTGTTCAGCTAAAACTACAAGTTAGTGTAGTGAGACCTCTGCACAGTGTTCATCTAAAGCTACAAGTTAGTGCAGTGCGTCCTGATCACAGTGTTCAGCTAAAACTACAAGTTAGTGTAGTGAGACCTCTGCACAGTGTTCATCTAAAGCTACAAGTTAGTGCAGTGCGTCCTGCTCACAGTGTTCAGCTAAAACTACAAGTTAGTGTAGTGAGACCTCTGCACAGTGTTCATCTAAAGCTACAAGTTAGTGCAGTGCATCCTGCTCACAGTGTTCAGCTAAAACTACATGTTAGTGTTGCGCATCCTCCTCACAGTGTTCAGCTAAACCTAAAAGTTATTTTTTTGCGAGCTCTGCACAGTGTTCATCTAAAGCTACAAGTTAGTGCAGTGCGTCCTGCTCACAGTGTTCAGCTAAACCTACAAGTTATTTTTTTGCGAGCTCCGCACAGTGCTCATCTAAAGCTACAAGTTAGTGCAGTGCGTCCTGCTGACAGTGTTCAGCTAAAACTACAAGTTAGTGTGGTGCGTCCGCCTCACAGTGTTCAGCTAAAACTACAAGTTAGTGTAGTGAGACCTCTGCACAGTGTTCAGCTAAAACTACAAGTTAGTGTACTGTGCCCTGCTCACAATGTTCAGCTAAAACTACAAGTTAGTGTGGTGCGTCCTCCTCACAGTGTTCAGCTAAACCAACAAGTTATTTTTTTGCGAGCTCTGCACAGTGTTCAACTAAAGCTACCTGTAGAAGGTTGGTGGTGTTTTCCTGATCCTATCACTACCGCAGGCAGCTAAAAAAGCTACAAGTTAGTTTTTTGCGAGCTCTGCACAGTGTTCAGCTAAAGCTACCTGTAGAAGGTTGGTGGTGTTCTCATACTACAGGCAGGCAGTTGATTTTGCTAGCTGCAGTATCAGTACATATATATATATATCCCAGCTTAGTGCAGCTACAGGCCATTAGTATGTCTGGAAGGCCAAGAAGGAGAGGCAGACAGTCACAAGCCAATAAGAGAGGGCAAGCAGGCTTTGTGTCTCGTGCTGGTCGTGGAGACGGTGCATCCTCATCAGCACGTGGCCGTGGGACACGCTTGGCCTTTTTTTTTTGGGCAGCTGGCCGTGTTGAGCCACAACATGCCGAAGACTTGGTTGAGTGGATAACCAAGCCGTCCTCATCCTCCTCATCCTCTCTCACTCATGCTCAGGGTACTTTGTCTGGCAAAGCAGCGGCCTCTTCCCTCGGCTCAATGTCATCAGTGACTCCTTCCCTAGCCCCACCATGTCCTCCTGAGGAGTCCCTCGAACTGTTTGACCACAGTGTTGGGTACATGCTCCAGGAGGATGCCCAGCGTTTGGAAGGCTCTGATGATGATACTGAGCTTGATGAAGGCAGTAACATGAGCACGGACAGAGGGGTGCCCAAGAAGGACAGCAATCTGGCAGTCATGCTCCCCCTGCTGCAGCATACTGCCAGGTTTGCACCAGTGATGAGGAGGGAGGGGATGATGAGGTCACTGACTCAACGTGGGTGCCTGATAGGAGAGAGGAGGAGGAGGAGGAGGCGGCACATCACCAACGAGGCAAGATGCCCTCCAGGGGCCAGCCTAAGGGCAGCACATTGACTGCATCACACCCCAAAGCTCTACATGTGCAGGGCGCTGCAGTCTCTGCGCGTTATTCAAAAAGTTCTTTGGTGTGGGCCTTTTTTGAGACGAGTGCATCAGATCGCACTGCTGCTATTTGCAACATATGTCTCAAGCGTATCTCGCGTGGCCAAAACATCTCCCGCTTGGGTACCACATGTTTGACCAGACATATGTTGACCTGCCATGCAGTTCGTTGGCAAGCGTATCTAAAAGACCCACACCAAAGAACAAAGAGGACCTCTCCTTACTCCTCATCAGGTAGGATCTCCAACCCCACCATACCTTCAGTCCTCTCTGAGACCTGCACTGAGAGGAATGAAGGTGTAGAATTAGGTGTGTCACAGCCAAGTACTTGTGGGCAATCTGCTTTTGGTACACCGATGTCAGATTGTACCAGGCAAATTTCCCTGCCTCAGCTGCTGCACCGCCGAAAGAAGTTTGCTCCCAGCCATCCACATGCCCAGCGGTTGAATGCTAGCTTGGCAAAATTGCTAGCACTTCAACTGCTGCCTTTTCAGTTGGTAGACTCTGCCCCCTTCCGTGAGTTTGTGGAATGTGCGGTTCCTCAGTGGCAGGTACCCAAACGCCACTTTTTCTCATGGAAGGTGATTCCGGCTCTCTACCGGCATGTGGAAGGCAATGTCCATGCCTCGCTGGACAGGGCGGTCAGCGGTAAGGTGCATATTACCGCTGACTCATGGTCCAGCAGGCATGGACAGGGACGTTACCTAAGTTTCACGGCGCATTGGGTGACTCTGCTGGCAGCTGGGAAGGATGCAGGACAAGGTGCAGTAGTGTTGGAGGTTGTTCCGCCACCATGCCTCCAAAATGCCACTACTAATGATTGTGACACACCTCTCTCCTCCACCCCCTCTCTTCTTCTTCCTCCATGGCCTCTTCCTGTGCTTTTTCCTTGGAACCAGCGGTGCTCTGTAGCCGTTCAAGGGGCTACGCAAGTTGGCAAGCCAAAAGATGCCATGCGGTGCTTGAGCTGGTGTGCTTGGGGGACAGGAGCCACACTGGGGCAGAGGTTCTGTCAGCTCTGCAGGGGCACGTTCAGAGGTGGTTGACACCACACCAACTTAAGGCAGGAATGGTGGTTTGCGACAATGGCACCAACCTTCTCTCTGCCTTCCGACAGGGACAAATGACCCATGTGCCCTGTTTGGCTCACGTCCTTAACTTGGTGGTGCAGCGATTCTTGGGCAGGTACCCGGGCTTACAGGATGTCCTGAGGCAGGCCAGGAAAGTCTGTGTGCATTTCCGCCGGTCTTATAATGCCAGTGCTCGGCTGGCGGACCTCCAAAAGGAGTTTAACCTGCCCAAGAACCGCCTAATCTGTGACATGCCCACCAGGTGGAACTCAACGTTGGCCATGCTGCAGCGGCTGCACACGCAGCAGAGGGCCATCAATGAGTACCTGTGCGACTATGGCACCAGGACAGGGTCAGGGGAGCTTGGTTTTTTTCCCAAAGCCAGTGGGCCATGATCAGGGATGCATGCACTGTCCTGTCACCATTTGAGGAGGCCACGAGGATGGTGAGCAGTGACAGTGCAAGCATCAGTGACACTGTCCCCCTTGTCCACCTGTTGGAGCACACGCTGCGTGGAATAATGGACAGGGCACTTGAGGCAGAACAGAGGCAGGAAGAGGAGGACTTCCTTAGCTCTCAAGGCCCCCTTTATCCAGACAGTGTTCCTGCGTGCCCGCCGATCACACAGGAAGAGGACGAGGAGGAGGAGGAGGAGGAAGAGGAAGATTGTGTCAGTATGGAGGTGGAGCCTGGCACTCAGCATCAGCAGCAGTCTTTAAGGGATCAGTCCCAAGAAACACATGGACTTGTACGTGGCTGGGAGGAGGTGGCTGCGGACCATGTCGTCCTTAGTGACCCAGAGGACTCCGGACCGAATGCCTCAGCAAACCTACGCTGCATGGCCTCCCTGATCCTGCAAAGCCTGCGTAAGGATCCTCATATTCGTGGTATCAAGGAGAAGGACCAATACTGGCTGGCAACCCTCCTTGATCCACATTAAAAGGGTAAGGTTGCGGACCTTATCTTGCCATCGCAGAGGGAGCAGAGGATGAAACATCTTCGGGAGGCCTTGCAGAAAGGTCTGTGCAACGCGTTCCCAGAGACTGGGAGGTTACAAACTCCTGTTTCTGGACAACGTGTTGCTGAGGCTTCGGTAAGTCAAAGAAGGAGCGGTGGAGAAGGTGGCCGTCTGACCGATGCGTTCAGACAATTTTTTGGTCCGCAGCCCCAAGGTATGATCAGTTCCAGCAACCATCGCCAGCGTCTGTTTTACATGGTGCAGGAATACCTAGGGGCAAGATCTGACTTGGACACCTTTCCCACTGAAAATCCTCTGGGTTACTGGGTCTTGAGGATGGATCACTGGCCAGAGCTTGCGCAGTATGCAATTGGGCTACTGGCCTGTCCTGCATCCAGCATTCTTTCGGAACGCACATTCAGTGCTGCTGGAGGCTTTGTAACCGATCACAGGGTGCGTCTGTCCACCGACTCGGTCAATAGACTGACCTTCATAAAAATGAATCAGTCTTGGATCACCACCAGCTACCAAGCACCTGATGCTGATGTAACCGAATAATTTTTTTTGAAATCTCAGATCCCTTCAAAGACTGCCTATGCTGATGCTGAGTGACTATCCCTGAGTAATTATCCTCTTCCTCCTCAATGATCACGCTGATAGCTTGTAAGAACATTTTTGGTTCTGGGCGCCACCACCAGTGCCTAAGGCCCAGTTTTTCAGCCCCCGTTTAACAGGAGCGTGTAATTACAATTTTTGATGCAGTACTTTGCAGCAGGGCTCGTTTCTGCGTTCCAATTAGAGTATCTGTGAGGGGTTGTAGTGTTGTGGCACCAGCACCAGTGCCTAAGGCCCAATTTTTCAGCCCCTGTTTAAGAGGGGCGTGTAATTACAAATTTTGATGCAATACTTTGCAGCAGGGCTCGTTTCTGCATTACAACTAGAGTATCTGTGAGGGGTTGCAGTGTTGTGGCACCAGCACCAGTGCCTAAGGCCCAATTTTTCAGCCCCTGTTTAACCGGGGCGTGTAATTACAATTTTTGATGCAATACTTTGCAGCAGGGCTCGTTTCTGCGTTCCAACTAGAGTATCTGGGAGGGGTTGCAGTGTTGTGGCACCAACACCAGTGCCTAAGGCCCAATTTTTCGGCCCCTGTTTAACAGGGGCGTGTGATTACAATTTTTGATGCAATACTTTGCAGCAGGGCTCGTTCCTACATTCCAACTAGAGTGTCTGTGAGTACTTACAGTGTTGTGGCACCAGCACCACCACCAAAGGCCCCATTTTTCTGCCCTTGTTCAACAGGGGCATGTAATTACAATTCTTGATCTAATATTTCACAGCAGGGCCCATTTCTGTGCACACCAAGAGTTAGTGAGGACTTACAGTGTTGTGGCACCAGCACCACCACCACCAAAGGCCCAATTTTTCTGCCCTTGTTCAACAGGGGCATGTAATTACAATTCTTGATCTAAATTTACAGCAGGGCCCAATTCTGCGCCCATCAAGAGCGAGTGAGGACTTACAGTGTTGTGGCACCAGCACCACCACCAGCACCAAAGGCCCAATTTTTCTGCCCCTGGTCAACAGGGGCATGTAATTACAATTCTTGATCTAATATTTCACAGCAGGGCCCTGTGAGGGCTTACAGTGTTGTGGCCACAACAACACCTAAGGCCGCAAATTTCTACTGAGTATATAGGGCAGGCCCCTACTTTCAAACATCTAACTTACAAACGACTCCTACTTGCAAACGGAAGGAGACAACAGGAAGTGAGATGAAATCTACCCCTAGGAAGGGAAATTCTCTCCTGTAATGCCCCGTACACATGGTCGGACTTTGTTCGGACATTCCGACAACAAAATCCTAGGATTTTTTCCGACGGATGTTGGCTCAAACTTGTCTAGCATACACACGAACACACAAAGTTGTCGGAAAATCCAATCTTTCTAAACGCGGTGACGTAAAACACGTACGTCGGGACTATAAACAGGGCAGTGACCAATAGCTTTCATCTCTTTATTTATTCTGAGCATGCGTGGCACTTTGTCCGTCGGATTTGGGTACACACGATCGGAATTTCCGACAACGGATTTTGTTGTCGGAAAATTTTATATCCTGCTCTCAAACTTTGTGTGTCGGAAAATCCGAAGGAAAATGTGTGATGGAGCCTACACACGGTCGGAATTTCCGACAACAAGGTCCTATCACACATTTTCCGTCAGAAAATCCGACCGTGTGTATGGGGCATAAGAGTTAATATGGGAAAAACATTTCTCCTTTCCACTGATGCTTTCCAATCCTTGTTTCACAAAAAAAAACAAATTTTCAAAAAACATTTGTCATTGGGACAAAAAGTGAGGTGAAATCTTCTGAAGAGGAGGACAGACAACAAAACAAATGTCACAGGGGTGATAACCCTTCCCTATGTTTTCCAAAAAGCTTAAAAAAGATTTTTTGGCTGGAGCTAAACACGTTAAAAATGTACCCGTTCAAAATTACAAACAGATTCTACTTAACAACAAACCTACAGTCCCTGTCTTGTTTGCACTGCCTGTATACTGCTGTTCAGAGTATATAGGGCCTGGTGGCCCCACACCTTTCCTTATTTTAATTTGGGTGCGGGGTTCCCCTTAATATCCATACAAGACCCAAAGGGCCTGGTAATGGACTGGGGGGTACCCATGCCGTTTGTCTCACTGATTTTCATCCATATTGCCAGGACCCGACATTACATTAAACCCGCAAGCAGTTTTAAATGAGATTTTTTCCTTTAAAAATGACATTTTGTGCAGGGACTGTTCTAAACACGGGAAACACGCGCCACTTTACAGGCATACTATAGACACCCCCCAGGTATGATATTTAAAGGAATATTTCACTTTTTTTTTTACTTTAAGCATCATTAAAATCACTGCTCCCGAAAAAACAGCCGTTTTTAAAAGTTTTTTTTGCATTGATACATGTCCCCTGGGGCAGGACCCGGGTCCCCAAACCCTTTTTAGGACAATACCATGCAAATTAGCCTTTAAAATGAGCACTTTTGATTTTGAACGTTCGAGTCCCATAGACGTCAATGGGGTTCTAACATTACATTCGTGCGAATTTTCGGTCCGTTCGCAGGTTCTGGTGCGAACCGAACCAGGGGGTGTTCGGCTTATTCCTAATCCCACCAACAAGTGGCTCAAGAAAAGGTTGCTGAGTGCTGGATGGTTTATGCTAAGCCGAGATTCGGATGGGTGGTCTGGGTTCGCCAGGTGGATGGACAGGTCGGTGTTCACATCGCTGGAGACATGTGAGTATGTATTACTTGCTTACATGTTTCGCTTGTAACCCAAGCTTCTTCGGAGCATGCGCAGTTAGTAAAGGTGTATCCTTAAATGTCAGAGAAACTTAATTGATTAAGTGGATATCAAAGTTGACACCTTATTCAGACTGCGGTAAGTGAATATCCAGTCTCACCACATACCTACAATACAATAGACTTTCACCCCGTGCATTCACCTATTGCCAAGAAATTAGGTACAGAGAATCCCCTCATGTAGTAGTTATTTTAGTCATTCCTTATAAGTACAGTTAAAGGTTCCAATAGATTGTACTATTGGTAAATACCAGTTCCACACACCCCTTCAGAGGGAAAGGATGTTTATGAAGTGAGATAGCCACTTGGATAATTTTAATTTGAAAAGGGTCAGTTGTTACTGCTCCAAAAAAACAGACAGATTAAGCTCATTGTTCAACCCTGAAGGCTGCATGCTTCTCAGGTTAAATATCCACATCTTTTCCTTCTGGTACAGTATTTTATCAAAGTCGCCTCTTCTTGGGGGCAAATTAAGTTTATAAATCCCTTTACACTTAAGGTCCAGATGGTTTACCGCCATGAAATTTAAGAAAATGTAAAGATAATGGACTATCGTCCTCTTTTTTAATTATGCTCTGTATATGCTCACCTATTCTTATTTTAAACTGTCTCTTTGTTTTTCCCATATAATTTAAGCCACAAGGGCAGGTGAGCATGTAGATAACATGCTCCGTAGAGCAGTTGATAAAGTGGTTTATTTTGTAACATTTTTTACCTTCTGAATCAGCTAAAGTGTCAGTTTTGTCTACATATTTGCAAATATGGCATTTGCCACATGCAAACATGCTTTTCATTGGCGGAAGGTCAGTAAGCCAGTTACATTTTTTAGGTCTTTGGTATTCAGAGTGTACCAACCTGTCTTTTAGGTTTGGTGCCCTTTTGGCCATGAGGTGTGGTCTATCACCCACAAAGTTACCAAGGATTGGAGCATCCGCTAAGATGTGCCAATGTTGGTTGAGAATATTTTTGATTTGGTCCCATTGTGCTCCATAACGGGTGATTATTCTTAGTGGAGTGGATTTCATATATTTTTGATGATTGTTTTGGCCCGTGTTGTGGGTTTGTACTCTATTTTTAGTCAAAAGTTCACCCCTTGCTGTCTGGAAGGCTCTCTTTTTGGCTCTTCTGAAAGAGGTATGTGAGTAGCCTCTGTCATGGAACCTTCCATATAGTTCCCGTGACTCATTCTTGAATTTCTCCAAATCAGAACAGTTTCGCTTTATACGTAGAAACTGACCGACGGGAATTCCTTGTACTAGGGATTTTGGATGGTGACTAGAGGCCAACAGAAGTGTGTTGGCCGCTGTTTCCTTCCTGAAAGTTTTCGTCTTGATTCTAGCCTCCTCCACATATATGGTAAGGTCCAGAAACGGCAGTTTCATCAAGTCATAGGAAAAGGTAAGTCGGATGTTGCGGTCATTGTCGTTAAGTTCATCAATGAAGAGAATGAGATCTTGGGGTGTGCCCCCCCATACCATAAACACGTCATCAATGTACCTCAGCCACAGCAATCAGTGGCTGAGGTACATCGACAAGGAGTAAACGAAATCCCCCTCCCAGAGACCCAGGTGCTTCGAGATTGGTAGGGGGTGGGCCTCATATATAAGTTGAGGTGATTCTCTACAGGGGACAGAGTCGGCTGGGTGAAGTGAGGAATGGCATGTTAGTCAGTCACAGGAGGCCATCCCCATCTGGGGGGGTGTGCCGATCGCAGGAGAGGCCTGAGGAGAGCTGTGAGGGAACATTGCCTCTACACGGTCATTGGCAATGTCTCTGCAACCACACGGTCGGATGGCAGGGAACTCCTGGAGCAGAAGGGGAAGTGAAACTGGCAGTACGCATGGTCCAGTCAAAGTTCCTCATCAAGAACTCAGGGCTGTTGGAAGTTCGGTGAGCGTTACCACAGTGGGGCTGAAGGTGCCAAGGGGCTAGAAGTGCCAAGGAGTCTGTGAAGGGAACTCTGCTAGTACACAGTCACTAGTGGAGTCTGCATCAAACACACGGTGGATGATGGAGAGTCCTGGATCAGAGGAGAGACTGTGGGGATCTGTGTCAAGTCGATGCTGCCTGCGGGCACATGATTAGCAAGTTGTGCTGGCTAGGTACAGTAGTCCATATTTATTAGAAGATATGCTTTTAACCCACTGGGCCTCTGGGGAGAGGTTCTGCAGGCCTCTGGCCTAGTGGCAGCAAGCAACCAGAGCCATATGAGGGAGGCTTATTCAGAGTGGGGCCCTACTATTCAATAGAGGAGGATGTATCATATTTCAATACAGTAACTACAAGTTTGTGCAGGAGGAACTAAGTGTACAGGAGTAAACAAGTTATGTGCAGGAGGTGAAAGATATAAGAACATTACTTTTACACGGTCATTAGTGATGTCTCTGCCACCACACGGTCGGATGGTCGGCTACAAAAGTCCAACGGACGCCGACGGACCAAATCCGGCGGACAATCTGATCGTGTGTGGGCTTCCCCGGACTTTCAGTGGACTTTTCCAGTCGTAAATCTGACGGACTTTAGATTTGGAACTTGCTTCAAATCTTTACGTCGTAACTCCGCCGGACCCAGAAATCCGCTCGTCTGTATGCTAGTGCGATGGACAAAAACCCACGCTAGGGCAGCTATTGGCTACTGGCTATCAACTTCCTTATTTTAGTCCGGTGTACGTCATCATGTACGAATCCATCGGACTTTTGTGTGATCGTATGTAGGCAAGTCCATTCGTTAGAAATTCCGCCGCAAGTCCGCCAAAAGTCCGTTGAAAGTTTGTCAGACGGGCTGTCGGACTTTTGTAGCCGAAAAGTCCGACCGTGTGTACGCCCCATTAGATGGAATAGTCTGCGGGGTTGAGCCTCAGGAGGAGTAACAGTCTGCATGGAGATGCAGGAGGAAACTAATACTAAATCCTATATGCACATTATATCTTCTGGCTCTAACTTTATTCAAAGTGTATTCAAATCCTTAAATATGATGGCAAAGACTTATCCTATGGGCATCCCATATTCCTTTCCCTATCCAAGTTGTACCCGCCAATAAAACAACAAAAACAAAGCTTGCAAAAGACTGTTCATTGTCTCTGGAAAGGATGTTTGACATCTGGCAGTGGGGTGATTAGGCGGATTGTTTGTCAGTAGTGCTAAAAGCATGGCTACATTTGAATAAAAAAATAAAAATAAAAAATTATAATTATAATTACATGTTAATGAAAAAAAAATATTGATAAATAATGAAGAATCTTCATCAAAGCCATGGAACGTGTTTTTTTTTCCTGGACATGTAATTATGTAACAGCAGGCTGTATGTCCAGTGCCTTTTAATTTTTTTATTCTTAGATTTTTCTTTAATTCAAACATTATTGTACGGGTTAGTACTGATCAGTTGGATCTATAATTATTTATCACTCCTCCATACTGATCAGTCGTTTTTTTAAATAATTATTCATGTATTATTTCCTTAGATATATTAGCAAGTGACTGTAGTTTGTTTCCTTTTATGATTTGAATGGCAGTGACATAGCTTTTAATTCTTTTTATGATTATTGTAATTTCTTAGCACTTTATCAGCCTCTGTGTGTTGTTTTTAGTGCAATTTCTAGTGTACTGTTTAATTGTAGTGTGTCTATCCCTAGTGCTAGGGTATACAGTATATAGTTCTATAGCCTGTCAGGATTTGAGAAAGGGTCATGCCCCGAAACATGTCGTCCTGGTAATCGACTTAGTGTACTGTTCCATGGTGTCCCTTCAGTTTGTTCCGGATCAGTGGCTGAGGATTTCCAGGTTTTTGATGAAATGATTTTCTGGTTAGAGCTTGAAGCTTCCCCATCGTGGCTGGCAGCCATCTATCATGCTGTCATCACTGCCTGGGGTTACTGCTTGGCACCATGTAAGATCTATTTGATTGCTTCAGTAAACTTGGCATATTTTTCGGACATTATTGTTTTTTTGTCGAACTTCCTTTTAGCCCAAGACTGTGTGCATTACCCATTAATACAAAAGTTTTCTGGGGGTTTTTTTGACTGGAGCACCAATGGCTGAGAGCGCTGACCGTTGTGTTCTTGCAAAAGGGCTGTCCCCTGTCAGAACAGCTCTGCAGGAAAGATCACTGTACTAACGTAGAATAGTTAGTACAGCGCCTCCTCTTGAGCATATCAGGCTTTACTCCTCAGCCTCTGATCACTGGGTATTTTCACTAGCACTTTGGAGTCTGTGAATTTAGAAAGCAGAATCATTAAAAAGAAAAAAAGGAATCTGCATTATTCCATTCTTCTGAGAGCTTCAGCATTACCTTTCTAACAGTTTGAGTACTATCCTAATTTAGTCATGTTACATTCCATTATTCTCATGCCATACCCTTTAGGCAAAGAGAATAGAAGAGCAATATCAATTGCAAGACAGTGACATACAATAGTGAACAGGTTAGTTAGCAAACTGAGGTATAATACAAGTCACTAACCCTTAAGTGATAGTGGTCATTGCTACGAATGCACAATGGTAGCCCAATGTGAACGTGACTATGTTACCATATTGCATCTACGATCTGAGATGAATGAGATAAGGCTGTAGTGATGCCATGCTTGACATAAACATAATAGAGAGAAATGTGAAAAGAAGGATAAAGGGAAAAAATACAAGGGCTTAAAAAAGGGGGGGGGGGGGGGGCAGGAGGACCAGCCGGTGCCCGGCTCTACATGCAGACCATAATGCAGTACCTGAAGGCCATGTAAATATATCAAGGAAGTAGTTGAGAGTCTTCAAATTGGGAAGGAAGAAAGTGCTGAGCCCATGACTGCCATAATTGTGTATAATATTCAACTTTGTTTTGGAGGATCGCAAAATGAACTTTTTTATTCCTCAAGCATTTAAACATGGTGGTGGCTTTATAATCTGCCCCATCGGTTGCTTTGACCAGTTTGAATCATATCTCCTCCTCCAAAACTTTTTGGCTAAATGGACTAAACAACACTTACGATATGCAAATTATGACTTTTTTGCCAAAAAAAACTCCAAAAACCCATTGCCTCTCTCTGGTTACTGTTGCACAGTTCACAATACAAAGAATACTTCAGGGCCTTAATGCATTGCCACCCAGGTCTTGTGACTTTCTGCTGTACTCAGTCTTGTGCAGCATGTCTCTACTACAGACTACCACCCCAGCAGCTAGTTTAGATGCTCTTTATGCCACTACTGATGCAGGAAGTTACCCAATCTGAGATCTCCCAAACACAGTTTAAATTAGACTTGTGCACAACAGGAAATTTTGTTCAGTTTCGGTTTGTTGTCATTCATAAAATACATAATTTTGTTCTGTTATATTTGTTATGTTACAATATTTTGTTTTCGGATAATTTGTCATTATTCGTAGAGTGTCGATATTCATTATTCTGAATCTCAAATCATTTCGAATTAATTTGTTATACCTGCTATAATTTCTTTTGTATTAGTTTAAATTCGATATTTAAGTATGTATATATATTGTGATAATGATTCGTGGTTTGGAAAGCCGTTTGTTTATTGAATCTATTAACACACACAATGACAATATCTCTCCTCCTCTGCTCAAATACAATTCAACACCCTTCTCACTCAGTTCTCATTAATGCACTTTGCCAGTAATCCAACCTCCAGCACAAAATTAATCAGCTGATTGGACTGTAAGATTTACTTTGAGTTGACCTTCTGTTTCATTAGATCTTTAACGAACTACTGAATCATGTTGAATTCATTCGTTATATCCGCTATAATTTCTTTCATATTAGTTGAAATTCGATATTTATGTATGTATATTGATTCGTGATAATAATTCATAGTTTGGAAAGTCGTTTGTTTATTGAATCTATTAACACACACAATGACAATATCTCTTCTCCTCTGCTCAAATACAATTCAACACCCTTCTCACTCAGTTCTCATGAATGCACTTTGCCAGTAATCCAACCTCCAGCACAAAATTAATCAATTGATTGGGTTGTAAGACTTACTTTGAGTTGACCTTTTGTTTCATTAGATCTTTAACGAATTACCGAATCATGTCGAATTCATTTGTTATATTCGCTATAATTTCCTTTGTATTAGTTGAAATTCGTTATTTTTTTATTCGGACATATGGATGCATCCGAATGTCCGAAAGATGCAAAATTTGGCCGAATTTCGATTCATTACGAAACACATTGTACATGTCTATTTTAAATTCACTTTTTCAGTTCCTTATACTACTCTCTGCTTTCAAAGATATGTATAGGTAAGGTAAAGTTTTAAGCCTCATAGTAATTGCAAATACATGGAATAAAGGGTACCATCATCCAAAATGATTTGAGAAAATTAGGACATGGATACCTTTCCTTGCCCTCTGTTTTTTGCCTCATTCCTCCTGGACATCCAAGATTAACAGTGGCCATATCAGTTCTAATTGCTGTGCGTGCCTTACATGCCCCCCACATCCGCCGTAGGGAATTTTTGGGTGCTCTATTGATGGAAACTTATTGACAATGCTCTCCTGATGAAGCGGCAAAGCCCTGCGAAACATGTTGACAAAGACTAATGCATGCCTTGTGTGGATCCACTATACTTCTGTTCTCCTTCTTGGAGCACATCCAGTGGTAGTGACATACATGTATAGTTCATATATACCTTTGAACATTAGCATTAGAATAAAATGCTATTTTTTTATGTCTTTTTGGGATTTGTATGCTAAATTTTAATATTTTGTATTAATAAAATATACTTTACTTATAATCAACTGTGTACTCTGCTCAAATTGGTACCGTGATAGTCCATCTCAATTGTCCCAATTTTCCTTTGTAGCTGTTGGGAACAGGTTTCCATGTCCCAATTTTCTCATATTTATAGGTAAATAGAGACGAGAAAAAAAATCAAATAAAGCAGAAATGTCTGCATGTGGACTGCAAGCTGTAAGTAGAAGAATCCTAGCCTATGGGTGTTTGAAGACTATTGTAGCAGAATAATTAAGAAAACATTTTGAAAGACCTAATGTATATGTTTAATTTCAACAGAAATAAAATCTATTTCTACTTTCAATGTTTTTCATTGGTATCCATCTAAACAATCATGTATAACATTTTGTTTATAGTATCCTTGTTTCCAGAGAAACACATTGTAAATTTAAAATAAGGCTATATAAAATCAGTGCATAGTAGGTTCACCGCCCCAGGTCCACATGAAAAAGCCAGACCCTGAACTTTCAATGTTAAGCCATAACAACATAATAAGAAGTGGCCTAAAGGTGTCTTCAAAGGCAATATTCCCTTCAGAGATAGTCTGCCCATTTACATAGTGGAGCCATGGATCCCAGATGCTCTTGTTTCTCATGTGTCATGATCCAAAAAATTTTGGTCTTGGTTAATGATATAAACACAGTGGGGGGGGGGGGTTCAGAAGCATTTAAAAGATAAGCATTTGGGAGCATCTCGGTATATCCTGGCAGCATCTCTGAGTATCATTTAATAGTGCTGCCTGCTGGTCTTTTGGAATTCGAAAGCAGGTGACCTTCCAGATAAGGGCCTATAGCACCTTTCAAGAACTTTTGATTTTGGGGCATTACCACCATGTGTAAAAGATCATACCTTGGTAGTCACAGCCCCTAAAGCAAAGTGAAGAAGAGCCTAGATACATTAATGATAAATGAGAAAGGACCAAGTTGATAGAACCTGGATGTTAGCTTTTGTAAGGGGGGTGTGTATAATACCCAATATACTCAGGAGCTTCTGAGGAAGAGGGGATTCCCCCTTCGAAACACATCCGCCATTTAGAAGGCTCTCCGACGTGCTGGACACGGTCCTGGTGACCTAGTTGCTTTGTGTCCATTGTGGACTTTGGAATTCTTTTAAGATTGACTAATTTGTGAGTATACACTCTTTCTTTTTATACCAATAAACCCAATTGGGTAATGCGCAAGGTTGGTGCGCCCTCTTTTCGTTTTCTCCACAGTGTTCCCACTGGGTTCCTCGACCCTTGGAGGGCAGCAAGTTCTATCACTTTTGAACGCAAGAGATTGTATCTGTCTTTTACTCAGGAGCCTCACATAGTATATGACTTGCCTATATTGGTTTCCCAGACTGTCATAGAAAATAGTTTAGCAAGGGGCCCAAACAACAGTGAGTAATTTATGGATATTCCTCCTCTTTGACTCATTGTATTTGCACACCACTTCACAATCAGATCTATTTCTAAATACAAAACTGTATCAGTCAACTATAGTTGTCACCTAGCCTTTAATCTCCTTATCCGCATTCACTTACTCCAAGCATTGGAGCTTTCTGATTACCATATCTTGTAGCATCTGCTATTTACAAATACCATTTGAAATGTAATAGCTTATTGACTTTGTACAAGTAGCTCAAATGGTTTTTCTGCTATTTCCTATAAGAATTTTGAATATTACATCTTATCTTTTTTTTTTTCTGGTAATTGTTTTTTCATACCACTGAAACCATTAATACTTCCTTCAAGAAGCCATAAAATGTATTGTTTTTCTATTTTTTCATTAGATTGTCAGAAAGAAGAGGAGGGAAGAAAAGGAAAAAGGGGAAATTGTTTCCAGTGTGTTTGCACCAGTTTTATAATTCACCTGACAACTGAACACATTTAGATCGTAAAAGTCCTATAAATATATAAATGTATTCAGCTAGTGATTGGAAGACCCTGAAAAGGTCTTTTGAGTTAATGATGTGTATATATTCTGAACATATTGCTGATATATTCACATGTATAATTGGCATGCTATTTTACTCTGGTTCTCTCACATATGTGTGATAAAAATCTATACATCTATTTGTTCTTATTCAAAAAAATCCTTTAAAATTGTAAAATTATTTTTGGATGCTTACATATCCAAGGTGCATTAAAAAGTCCATACAAAGGACAACCACTGGTCCCTTTATCATGGCGGATCTAGGAGTCTGTTGGGGTGGGCTGCGCCCCCCCAGATTTCAATAGTACTCCTCCAGGCTGGCCCTCCCATGGACATAATGCCTGGCCCAATGAACTCCTCCACCCCATCCCTACACTCAGGGCTGGGATAAGGAGGGGCAGCTTGGTACAGTGAACTAAAATGAATGGTAATGTCCAGACAGAAGTGACAGCGGCGGAGTGGAGAAAGCAGGTTCTGCTGTGCTCTACCCCTATACAGCATTTCTCTATACAGCAGATGACACAGGATCACTCTTAGGTTAAACTGTACATGGTTTAGTTACACTTCCCTCATCTACTCCACGTACTGCTCATCTCTTGGCAGCAGGAAATATGGGTAGGGGGTGGGTAATCAAACCATGTACAGTCTGGTCTAAGAGTGATCTTGTGTCATCTGCTGTATGAAGGAGTGCTGTTCTGACAATAGGGGGGGCACAGCCCAACCTTCACTTACTCTCATTGTCAATACTCCTATAGTGTGTTCCCTACTGTAAGTTTGAGGGATGGGTGTGAGGGAATTGTACTGGGAACACAGTGGGAGGAGGGGGTAACAATCATTTGTACTTGGGATGAGATGTTTGTGCAGGAGGGGGGTGGAGGGGTATTTGTACTGGGAAGGGTAATTTGGGAAGGGGATTTGCACTAGGTGGAGGAATGGGGGGATGATTTTAAGATGTGGGGGGGGATAGGTGCTAGGAGGGAAGATTTTGGTGGGGAGGAGAGGATGTGTGCTAGTGGTGGGGGAGGTGGGGGGATTTGTGTTAGAAGGGAGTGGGGGGATTTGGGCTCAGAGTGGGGACTGGGGGGTTGTGCTAGGACGGGGGATCTGGTAGGAGGATTTGTGGTAGAAGGGGAGATTTGGAGTGGAGAGGATTTGTGCTAGGAGGGGAGATTGGGGGGATTTGTGCTAGGACGGGGGATTGGGAGCATTTGTGCTAGGAGGGAGGGTTGGGGGGATTTGTCCTGGGTGGGGGATTAGGGGGAAAGATTTGTGCCAGGAGGGGGGATTGGGGGGCAGAGGATTTGTGCTTGGAGGGCAGATTGGGGAGGGGGTTGTGCTGGGAAGGGTAATTTGTGGACACTACTTTTGTATAGTAGTCAAATGCCTGTAACTGTAACATGGCAATGAGAAGCTGCTGCACTGTAAATTTGAATGAGTTTTCTCAATTCATGTGACTAGTACAAGTGGGTTAATCAATCAAAGGTTGATGGTTTGTTTGATGTTTTAAAGTTGTGGTCTTGCCTTCTCCGATGTGAGCAGTTTCTAAATGGTTATTTGGGCAAGGCCCCTTGTCACCTTGGGCCCCTTCCTGTTGGGATAGTTATGTCTGTGTAGCATGTAAGCCTATGCTTCCCAGCAGTTATGGGTAAAAGTGGGCATGGAATGCATATGTGTTTCACCATTTCATGTGATTCTGGTTAGCAGAAGTTTAAGCTGCCCTTAAGAAGCCACAAATAAGTGATATAAAGAGTAACTCTGTCAACAAGTGATACCAGGGAAAGGCACTCTGGTGAGAAACGTCACAACTATTGAGCCAGTTGGAGGGTAGATCCAGTGAAGAAAGAAATCTATGCTTCAGCAGGGTTCTGCCAAGCTACAAGCAATAAAGTTTGCTATCAGCTTGTTCAAAGTGACAGTCAGCATTAGTATTAAAACTGAACTCCAGGCAGATGTAACAGGAACAAAACAACACAGCTTTGTGTTATTTAATGAATCATAAATGCATTTTTAACTGCAACTAGTGTAAGTATCTGAATGTGACTTGTTGTTATTCTATTGCAATCCCCTATAGTGTAGCACTCATATTGGGGGATAGAGACACAGGACTAAAAGCCATACAAGGTTTGCTTGTAAATGTCCCTACAAAGAATATTCTTCTAGGAGGAGAGGGCAGATAGACACATGACCTCATCAGTTTGTTGTTGCTCCTTTACTGTCCAGCCAGCAGGCTGGAAGTGAAGATAGGACACCACTGTATTTCTCCAAGTTTCTAACAGTAACAATTGAGTTTGGCATATATATTGGTAGCTCATCCATAATTAACAAAGAATATATATAATATATATATATACTTGCAGACTTACTGGTACCAGTGAAGGACAGTAACACACAATTTAATAAAAAAATATATATGTTTATTGCAAAAAGTTAAAAATATGTTAGCATTATTTTAATAATGCCTATGAGAATGATACAATGGAAGGTACAGATTCTGATTCATCCCATGTTTCACATGTCTCATATGTTTGCCACTTTTCACAGCTGTCTGGAAGAGAGAGAGGCATACATCGTGGTTCTAGAAAATGGCACACTACGGGTGAAGGTTACAATGGTGGTGGTAAGAAAAAGTTAAAGGAGCACACACAGGGCAAACATTCTGACTCTGATACAGGCAATGATAACAATGTTGGTGATGAGTCACTGGGTGATGAACAGGGGAATGACATGGGAGCAATTTATTCATTTATTCAATCATTTATTCATAATAGTGGTTATACACCCCTCAGAAAAATATACAAATGCACACTGGCACGCCCCGGAAATCCAGAGCTATTTCTAAGGGCACTAAGGATAAAGATTTTTTATTATATCCCCCTATTCAGGATCAGTCCAACAAAAGAGCAGCCTCTCACAATTTAGATAAGAACAAATTAATGAGAATCAGTTGCAAGTCATAAACTTATTTTCCCAAACACTCTCGCAAGTAGAAATTGAGGTTCTAGGCTTGGGCTTGAATTTCTGTCCAGCCTCTAGAGCTGATAGCTTCAAGATGGTTAAGGACCTAAACCTTTTTGCTTGAAGATTGACATATAATTATCTCTATGATGAGGAAAGAAAAAAGAAAAAACAAGAAAAAATAGAGAACAATGGAAAGGCTTTACAGTGAGGGACTTTTTGGCTCTTAAAGATCTAACAGATTTACTTGATGAAAATAAGTCGGCCGTGGGGAGCTCTGCTGAGGGGGGTCCCTCTGAGGCTTGTCCAGAGCTCTCTCCTCAAGCTCAGCCCCCTACGGAACCCCTGAAAATAAAAAAAAAATCCACCAAATTTCCCCCTCTATACACCAACCCTAATATTTGAACCTTTTTGTCTCAAGCTACATCTGAAATGAAAAAGCTAAGCTCTGGAATCTACCCACATAATAACAAATCTCCAGAGCAGCAGCAGGCAATAATTTGATTACAAAAAAATAAGAATTTAACAATCAAAAGGAGGCATTGTAGTGGTTATGGACACATAGATATACAGAGATATGTGTCTAGATATTCTTTCTAACAAGGATTGGTATGCCAAAATTCCAGAGAATAGAATCATTATCAATGCATATGCAAATGGAATTATCAATAGGGACATTTATGAGGCCTTACAAGTCCCCTATGCTAGCACTCCATCCTTTTATGCATTGCCTAAAACTCACAAGGATATGACAAGGCCACCTGGCCACCCAATTATTTTGGGGATAGGAGCGAAGACAGAGAAAAGAAACCGCCTAGTTGACGCATTTTTTCAAAATCATGTATTGGGTCTTCCGTCATATATACATGACACAATGGATTTACTGAAAAAACTACATAACATTATAATACCATCAGAGAGTATAATAGTCTCTATTGATGTGGAGGCTTTATACTGTAGTATTCCCCATAATTTGTGAATTTCAGTGGTAGAAAATTTCCTCAATGAGATGGATATGTCGGTAAGACCCTACATTGCTGTAATTGTGCATCTACTGTATCACATTCTTACAAAAAAATGTATTTTCATTTGATGGCTCACACTACCTCCAGGTGCAGGGGGTTGTGATGGGGACATGCTATGTCCCATTTTATGCCAACCTGTACCTTTATTTAGGAAACCCACTGCAGGGAATACTATACTCCACGCGTCCAGTGCACATCCACAACCCCTAATTAGGAGTATACCTTATTTGCAATACTTACGTATCAAACAAAATTGTTCGAGTACTGAATATTTTGAAAAGGAGTTCAAGCTTTTGAGGTCCAGGCTGCTTCAGAGGGGGTATACTAAAACCACTCTGAAAAAAGCTTATAATAAGGCATGTCAGAAAGATCAACATGAAATGCTATTTGGAAATAGAACCAGCTAACAATTGGATGCTGTGAGGATTGTTACTACCTACTCTAGCCATCACCATTTAGTAGAGGAAGCCAAAGGTAAACATCGGCACCTCCTAACCGGAAAGCCTATCTTGAAAAAATATATAAAAGAATATCCTCAACTTACATACAGAAAGGGTAGATCATTGAAAGATCAAATAGTTCATAGTCATTTTCAGGAGACTTCTTCACTAACTGAGGCTAGAAAGGGCATGTAAAAATGCGATACATGTGAGTATTGCAACTGGATTCTGGAAGCACCATCTTCTGTCTTGCCGGGTAGAAGCACGCACACTATATGACACTATGTTGATTGACAAACCAAAGGTGTCGTATACATTGTGTTCTGTAGGTGCGGAGCATTCTATGTCGGCAAGACAATTAGGAATTTTTGGGGAAGAATATATGATCACATTTATTATAATGGAAAAATCTTCTGTACACCCCTATAGGAAGACATGTGGCCTTCCTACATAAACATAATACATCTATGGTTCATTTCACAGTTTTGGAAAAGGTTTTAGAAGATCCTAGAGGAGGGAATTTTTATAAAAAACTGTTGCAACATGAGGCAAGGTGGATATTTAATTTAAATGCCACCTCCCCGCCAGTCCAACGACACCTTGAGCTACAAGCCCTTTTTGTGAAGTCCCCCACCCCAATGTCTAAAATTAAAGTAGTTTTGACAGGGGTTTGTTTTTTTGATATGTCTCAATTTGTAAATACAATAGATCAAGTTTGGTAATTGTGTGATTTTGAATTATTGATTTAAATTGTAGTACAAATGTTAGGTATGTGATTGTGAGAATCATCATTGTAACATGAATCGTTGCATGCTGTGCCTTTCTGGACATTGAGTGCCTTTTTTGAACAATGAGCTATACTGATGTGTTGGTTATGCCATTGGCTGTGATCCTAGCTTATGTAGATATATTTTTAAATATTAGATTCCCATGTATGCTTAAAATCTGGCAGGTGGGAGGGCAGGTTTGCTCCCTGCCCGGTCAAGAAGGAGGTGTTGAGGTGGTTGGAAGCATGGGTATCCCCATTTGCATGTGTGTCTCTGCAGAAGTCTCTACTCAATTTGTTACTCTGTCGCCTCTATTATTATGCCTTGAGAGGCTTATGATTTATGCTCCCATTGTGGATGTATTATGTGTGAGCTAAGATGCCTTTGCTTAGATTAGGGCATCGTGTTTCATCAGCTCTTTCATCACTGAGCCTAGTTCGCCTATTGCTATGCTTGGCCCCACTGTTTAGTGTCGGATAGGATCGCCTTCTATTGCGCATGCCTGGACTTTCAGTTTTGTGCTTGACGCCGATTGGGACGGTCTGCACGTGCGTGAGGCTGACCGTGGCCGTTGGTTAGACCGACTGGCCTGCCATTGGCCGTAAATTGAGCCAGGGGTGGACTCCCGAATGGGAGAGGGTGAAGCCCCCTCTGGACGGGTTGCTGTTGAGGGGATTGCATACTAGGAGATGGCACATTAGCACACACAAATAGTGTTAATTAAGGCGCCAATTTAGCACCAAAACAGATTTATATGTGGTCTCGTTTTGAAGGAGAAATGGTGGATGGTGCTTTGCAATTTCTGAAAGCTTGGTGGGTGAGTCCATCATGGTGTGGTAATTATAGAGGGTTGCTTATCTGTATTGGTTGTTTACCTATATGAAGAGGTACATACTTACTTTTTGGCACTGAGTTGCTGTACATCTTTTGATGTGTTCCCATTGGTATGGCTATTTCTTCTTTACTGAATTGACAGGCCCCGTTGGACTATATCATACTTATTGTTTTAAAGGAACATGTTTTGCCTTTATTCCCAGATGGTGTTTTCTCTTATCACCTTTGTGAACACTGGTGGCCCGTCCATTAGGGGCACCTGGGCACTGCCCCCTCTATCCACGGCTGCCATGGCTGCCACCCCCTATTCATGCTTCCGGCCCCTTTCAGGACACCAGGCGCATGAATTCCAGTGGCGGGGGTGTTTTTTGAAGCACCTGATTAGAGCCAGAGGCTCTAATAGGCTTCAAAATAGGGTGGGCTCGTAGCGCAGAGCATTGCGCCACAAGCCCACCCAGATGTAACAACAGCGAATGAATATTTGCTGTTACAACACTGATCCTTCTCCCGGTCAATCAGGAAATGGTCTGATACCTGTCACCCGGTTGGCTGAAAGGACAGGCGATCCTATTGGATGCCTAGGAGGAGGGGAGGAGAGGTACGGCAGAAGCATGGAGGAGAAGACACTGCCCGATGCCCTCTGCAGCCTGATGTCCACCGATGCCTCAATCCCCGCCGCTGCCCTAAGTGCTTGCTGATGCCCCGATTCCTGCCGCTGCCCGATGTGCCTGCTGCTTAGATGGAGATAGTGCCGTGGACGAGCAGACAGCAAGGTGCCACAGGGGGGTTGTTTGCTGCCCCCCAAAACAAAAAACTACAAGCCACCGATGTTTATGAACATGTACCTAGAGGACTAACTCGTTTCTGAAATAGATCTATATCGTTGGTTACGTTTTGGTACTATTAACCCAGGTATTGGCAAAATCCTGGGTATTATTTATCTACCCCTAATATATATGGAAGGGCGGATGAAATACCTGATTTTAATGTATGGTTTGTATGTATTGGATATTATAGGTTACATTAATCTGTATTGGATTGAACATCCTGATATTGTGATCCTTTTTCAGTGCTGATTTTCTCCTCTGGGATCTATTTACTGAGTGAGTTTTATACTCTTGGGCATCTTTGTTTGAACATAAGTCCAGCCTAGTGATGAGACTAGCTTCCTAACCAGTTGTGCTCCTTTATATAGGACAATTTTATGGCATTTTTATGTACGGTTCCACTGCACCACACTGCATATCACGGCTTTAAGGCATATGGCACACCATTGGCTTTTGCCTGGCTCTGACTGGTGCATGTAAGTGGTTTAGAGGGACACAGCATGCTATATATCATGTTACATGTTATTTACCCACTGTAGCAAACAATCTGGGAATAATATAGAGAGCCAGTGATGATACCACTGCATCAATAAAGAATGCAGTAAAAACAGAAAGGTTTTATAAAAAAATAAAACTTTTTTTTTTTTTAAATGCATTAGCTCTTTTGCCAAGAAAGGCAAAATATGTGCAACTTAAACTTCAGATTTAAATAAATACTCCTTTTCACCCTTATTTTTCCTTTGTTGTAGTTCTATCGATATTCTGCAAACTCTTTATCTACATGCATGCACTCCAGGGATAGATACAAAATAATAGGGGGAGATAAAAGTATCAGTAGGTGTGTGCACATACAGTACCTTTATTAAAAAAACAAAATAAAATAAAAAACATTTTTTATTGCATTCATACAAGTGTGAAAGGACACTAATAATTCTTACTATTTTTTCTGTTAAAAAAAAAATAATTCTTACTATTCAACTTCCTTAAAGCCAAAATTTACCTAAAAAATACAAAATAAGCACAGCGGACATTAGTTACCTTCAGTGTGTCTCCTGTGCTTCTGTCTAATTCAGTAGCAATCTTCCTCCTCCAATCAAGAGTGCCCGACTATGCCCACCCAGCTCCTCCATTACAGAAGCTGTATTAAAGCTTCTATGAATGAAACATAATCTATGAATGGAGGTCTGGCTTCACTATCCAAAGTAGAAGGGACAATGCAACCAATGTCCCCATGGAATTCCAAACCCTGCCCAGTGTCTTTCTTTATTGTAAACGTATGCATTAATCTAGACTCAAAATTGTAGGTACCACATTTCACATTTTAATAAACATTTGCCCAATGTGGCCTTTTTCCATCTTCCCTTCTTTTTTTTTCTCTTTTTTTTTGTCTCACTTTTACTCCCAAGTCCATCCATGTGGCTGATGTCTGTTCTTCGTACAAGTTGGCTAATAGATGTTGTATAGGTGATCATTGTGCATAATGTTAGTGTTGGATAGGGATCTCTATAGGATGGAGGCACTACAATGACTCTATGTTATGGTACATGGTTTAAGTGTGATCTTTTACATGTTGTTAAAAAAATATATATATTTTAGATAAATGTAAACTGTGATCTTTGGGTATCTTAAAATCTCATCTTTTTCCTTCTCTCTTTTCAGTGTATTTCTTTATCAAAATCATCCAAAACTGCTACATAGCTACCCTCTAAGCTATGTGGCTTCCTTTATGGGCTTCAAGGAGAGAATTTCCCAATGACTTCCAGGCAGGAAGTGATATCCAACCAGCTTGTACTACAAGCCAAAGTGAGGCAAGAAGAAGGAGCAGTAAGGGCCAGCTCAAAGTGAGCACTGTTGGAGCTACCACCAGAATTAGAGCACATGTGCATCAGAGGAAGTGCCCAACTAGCCCAGTTTGTTGGCTTACCTAATGACATGGGTAAGCTTTCAGGTACCAACACCAATGGAGGATTATTTATTTGAATGGCAGCTTATATAGCATTGTCGACCTGCCATCAGAACTCCTTTACAAAAAACATAACTGGCAGGATCAACAGGTTATTGCTGTATAAAAAGAATGCACATAAAACATGAGTATATTATGGCTGTATAGCTATTTTGAGACGCTATTGACACAGTGGTTTAATTTTTTCTCAGAGAAACACTTTAATGACTCAAGGACCTGGAGCATTGACCCAGTGAAGTCTGGAAAGTTTTGCATATTTAGTCTAGGTTAGAAGCTTGGTGGGTTATAAAGCAAGCATCAGGATGATGGCTCCTGAGTTTGCTTAAGTTAAGAAAAAGTCAGCAATGGAAGCTTTCATATTACTATCTTCACATACTAACTTTAAATATGGAGATTTGTAGATTAGGATCTAGAGTTAACTTCATATTTCATAGCTTAACAATATCCAACAACACCAGCACAGTGATAATAGCTCCCTAGCAATACAATATTTGATCCCAACACCATGATATTATCTCCAAGCACCATAAAAATATCCTCCGCCCGTATAATATTTCTTACCAGCAAAAATGTGTCATCTGGAAATGTAGTGAGTAAAACACCAACACAATCATATTAACCAGTATTATATCTCTCCACCAGCAGCATAAAAAATCCTCTAGAAATATAAAGTTAGCACCTAATGTGAAAATATTTTTCCATTACACAATTGAAAAAAAAATTAAGCAGTTTAAGCTGGCCATACTTCCTTAAAAATCAGAGATGTATGCTTTACAAATTATTATTATTAATATTATACCGCGCCAACAGTTTGCACAGCACAGTTACAATACAATATGATACAAGAGGGTTAAGAGGGCCCTGCTCATAACAGCTTACAATCTAATAGGGTGGGGAACATGGTACAAAAGGTAATAACTGTGGGGGATGAGCCGATGGAATAGATAAAAGTTCAGTTGTTAGTTGGAGGTGTAATGAGTTTTCCGGGATCGCCTAAAGGTGGCCAGAGTAGGAGATAGCTGGACAGAGTGTTCCAGATCCCCTTTGTTTATCAGAAATGGGGATGTACCAGAAGAATAAGAAAACTTGTCACACGACTGACAGGTCATGTGATCAAACTTTTCTCCTATGAGGAGTGTTCCCTACAGGACATCAGAGGCTCCACACTACATAAAACAAAAAATTCAAGAACGGTTGATCTAATCACTAATGTGTTTAGCACTGCACACATATTGGTATTTACTCTTTATTTTAAATAGGTCTCTTAATTATATACTTGATTATCTGCTCACAAGTGTGTGAATGATTAAAGTTGGAAACATGGAGTGAAAAAAATCACTTGAATCCATATAAAAGAAAATAATTCCAATAATGTATCTGTGAATATTAACTAATATCTATAATGTAGTGCTTTATGTGCTTTCAGCAATCACCAAAAAATCTATCAACCAATCATTAAAAATAAAACAGCAGTCGGGCATATAATCGTGAATGTAATAGTTCCATACAATTTGTGATGTGCATCACTCTCAAGTAGTGTATTACACCCAAAAGAAAACATTTATTATATTACAGTTAACCAATTCATAGATGTATTGGCTGTATTAATGACCCTTTTTAGTCTGTCTTTCTTCTAGTTTTATCTGGTTACCAGACGTGAGCATATATAACTTTAAAAAGTTCCCATCTACAATCGACAGGGCAGGTGGCAATGGATTGCAAGTTGACAATACAGGCTTACACTGAAGGATCTTAAAATGTTTTTTGTTGTGTTAAAAACACAAAGGTGTGTATTAATAACATAGTCATTGTCATCCTTATTCAAGGAGGCATCATAGAGGATGGCAAAGAAGGGAAAATGTATATATATAATACAGAGGAAAAAAAGTGGATCAAAAATAAAAAATTTAAGTTATACTTCCAAAATAGGGGACTAATTAAAAATAATTTTATTCATCAATAAAATAAACAGTGCGGTAGTATGGAAAAATGTTTATTCATAATAATGAGTTATATGCCACTCATAATTTAGTTTTTTTTTTACTCATACATGCACTGCAAAATATGCAGCAGAAAACACGTGCATTACCTTGGGAATAAATTTTAATTTTTTTTTTTTTTGGTACCAACACGCATTGAAGGCCTACAAAAAAATGGCCCCATACAAAAAATTAATTTACATCAATGTGAATGGGCCCTAACTTTTATTTGGTGAAACCTAACATGGGTACAAATAAGGTTCAGACACCATTTTGTCCGACATTGCTCAATAATTAGATATTTCAGTGTCCATAAGGAATAGGAGTGATCCATTAAACACCATTTGGCCGTTACAGTTGTAAGCAAAGTAATTTCATTTACAAATACAGTCCACAAGGTTGTAATTCTATAGTTCTTGAAAACATCAAGACACCTGTATATTAACTTTAGAAAGGTAACATTGAGAGTGGACTGTCATGTCATACTACATTGTCATGTTGCATACCTTAAATTAAAAGAAAAAAAAGAAAAAAGTTCAATAATTTGAATAATTCAATAGAGCTCCATCATGTCTAAATGTTTGCTACATTACAGCTATCCCAATAAGTTCCTACCTAAATCACTTATAAAGATGGAAGTAGCCTTTTTAAGATTTTTATGGCTATACGTGTAAAAGATGTATAAGTAATCTTATCAATATGTGTTACTATAGTAAAATCCCTTTACTATGTGTATTATCTATACAGGGTTACAGCCTTTGCGAATTGTGGCTTTTTCTATCCCACTGCTTAGAAGTGGCAGTTTTTTGTTTTATATTGTGATTTTATTTTCTTTTTTGTTTGTTTGTTGGTTTTTGTTTTTTTGCTCGTGAAAAAAGAAGATTTTTCTTTCGCTTACAATAATAAGATTTGTTAAGGCTTACAGGCACCTATCCTTTCATACAAAGTGTACATTTTAATGATAGATCCATTTTAAAATGTGTAAGTTCCCCTAAATTATTTCAATTTATAAATAACCACCAAACTAGTTATTTTCATTTAGCATGACTGTAAACATAATGCCTTCCTAAAATTTTCTTTATACATAATCTGAATAAAAACACATGTTCATAAAGCCAATCGTACGCACTGCATTAAATATAGAAAGCTACTTTTAAGACGGCGAGAGATATGTGACTACTCTCTTTAAGTGTGACTTTAGCAGTTTCAGAATCCCATTAAGGGAATGAAGGTGCTACATTAAGTCAATAATGCAGAAGTTTAAGCTTCTAATGGGTAGGTTATCTAATAAATTGTGCACATTAAAAAAAAAAAAACATTACAGTTACACTAAAAAAGAAGACAATGTTAATGGGTCTTTGGATTTTTCTTTAGAATGGAATGACTGATAAAAATAGCCTGAATCTGTGGATGTATCTCTAAGAAGCAGCTCTGTAAATGTACTTCGAATAAGAAGGATGCATTCTTTACACACATTAAAATCTCTGAAGTTTATAGCAGTTAGGGATGTTCAGTGTTCATTAAATTCTGCTTGAAATTCACAAAGCATCAAACCACATTGATACAAAATTTTGCTAATTTTCAAAGTTAATACACAAGCTATTGTCAAAAGAGGGTATGGAGAGCTGGGCACTGCCATGAGGGATATTTAGTAAAGCAAAGAATTGTTTAAAACATACCAGACAGAGGGTGACAATGAAAATCCTTTAAATTACATGCTTGAGAGATGCCTTAAAGCTGTTTGTGTTGTTATGGAACAATATGATTTTCAAGGACACCATACATTTGCATCACATATTTTGGATATGTAATTTTTTTACTTTTACATTTAGCTAAACTTAAAGTGGAGGTCCACCACAAAAAAAAAAAAAAAAATCGCACCAAAAAATCCATAAAAAATTGGAGGAAAGAAAAAAAAATTTAAAAAATTTAAACTCACCTGAAATGGCTGTTGCTAGGCAGTCTTCCTAATCTACCTCTTCCTACGCCGCGGTGATGTTCTGTCTTCTCCTCCCCGCGTTGTCTTCTGGGGAATGGGGCGCGGTGTGTTATGGGAACTGTGTGTGTCCCACAACACATCGCGTCCCATTCACAAAGTGCTGCGCGACTTGCACATGCGCAGTAGGAAACAGGCAGTGAAGCCGTAGGGCTCCACTGCCTGTTTCCCTTAGTTAGGATGGCGTTGCCGGGACCCGAGAGCCGAGGGACGGGTCGGCCTCGGGCGGCCGACATCGTGGGCACCCAGGACAGGTAAGTGTACTTATTTAAAGTCAGCAGCTACAGTGTTTGTAGCTGCTGACTTTTAAGAAAAAATTTTCCTAGCCGGAATCCCGCTTTAAAGCAGTATTACACCCAAAAGCAAACATTTATTATTTTACAGTTAACCAATTCATAGATGTATTGGCTATATTAATGACCCTTTTTAGTCTGTCTTTCTTCTAGTTTTATCTGGTGATCCAGCCAGCAAGTCTGTTGTTTTTCAAAAGCACAAGCTCTCCAGCAGAATGTATCAGTTTACATGGATGAGACAAACCACTTCACATTGGCAGGGGTGATTAAAATGATCATCTTTTGTTTATTCATGCAAAATCTTTATCCAAAAGGAAAATAAACTGTTTGCTGTAACTGATTATAAAGTGTGAGATGGAGTTTGGCTTCAATTTGTAAGTGTATCTAAATTTGCTAATACATTTAACAAATACCTAACTTCCCCCAGACCGACATTGCTGCTGTCTGCTGTGCCTCCTGTTCTCATTCATAGAGAATTGGAAGGTATTTTTGGTGTTATATTTTTTTGGAGGTAATAGGCCTGAGTTGACCAGTGGAAGCAACAGCCACAACAGTAGCCAGAGGCAGAACAGTTTCATAGTGTATTTTGTAAGATTGTTTTTCATGGTATCACAATACATTATCTTAAAATTTTTATAAAAAAAAAAAAAACATTGAAATCCACAACCCTACATTTCCTAAACCCCTTCCTATCCCTGTATACCCAATTATTTTCAAAATATTAAAAATGTAGATTTTAGATCTGCATTTAGCAGAGCAGTGTGCAAGCATACATTGGGTGTTGAATAGAAAAAGACAAAGCAGGTTATATTGTGCAATAAAATTTTAAAAGAAGAGACAATAGCCACATAAATTGTTCAATGGCTGGACGTTCAATAGATTAGTTAACTTGCAATATAAGATTGAAAAAGAGATGAGACAGATTATATTTGAGAGACACTGGCCACAAATATTGCACAGTGGCTTGACTGCGCAGCTCAAGATGGCAGTAGGCCAAGCTCTTTGCTCTGCAAACCTCTCCCCTATGTAAACTAGCCCAAATTTCCTATTCTGGGTTGCACCCAAAATTCCCCTTATGCTCAGCATCCTAATGCCAGCTTGCCAAAACTGCCGTATTTACAGTTGTTCCCAGCTTTACATGAGTTTATGACCTGTGTTACACCACAGTGTCAGGAACCCAACCGCTATTATGTCACCTAGCAGGCCATTTCTGCCTTCCAGTAGCATGTGGAATGCAATAAGGCAATGGGAGGCAGAGGGCAAATATGGGGAGGAGGAGTTGGATGGTTGGAGTGTTAGCAGTACAAAGAAGGAGACCATGGGACAGGAGAAGGTAATCACCCTTTTTCCAACTCAGGGGAAGGACAGGAAGTAGCAAATGGGAAGGGAGAGATTCTATGATAAGGGAAAATGGTAGGAAGCAGCAAAATGTTTAGCACAGAATCCTATGGCCATAGACTGCTTGCCCTTCCTTTGATCTTCCCTCAATGTACAAACATATGAGAGCATTCTGGAGATTATATCCTATTCAACCTTTTTATACATTTTATACATTACATATTTACAAAATTGGTATTCTTATTTTTTCATCCCAGCCCTGGTTAGGCACACAGGCAGGGATGGCATGGTTGTAACCAAAACACTTATGAGCGATCATATTCAGGTACTACATGCTATGTATATAATGTTGCAAACACTGTTTCTAAAACATGCATCTGTGCTATAAGAAAATACAATCCTCAAACATGACTAAATGACCATATAACAGTAAGTATCCTTCTTTCTGCGACTGATAAAAGGTTTTGTTATACAAATAGCAATATACAACATATGTAATATAATGTATCAATAAAGTCAATTCTACAAAAGTCTCTGTTTATACTTAAAGTGTTTGTAAACCTAAAAAAAAACTGAGATCCTGTTCCTTTAAGGCATGAATAGCAGCACAGTGCTTGTGCTGTGCAATTCTTCTCTTCCTAACTGGTAACAAACCTGGTTGATCCTGCCAGTTCCTGTGTCCCCCTCTGTGTACTGATTAATGTGGTCAGGTTACGTGCCTCCGTCATCCGCATTCCTTGTCTCTCCTCTGACAGTCTCTCCCCCCCTCCCTCTCTGTCACCATGAGAGCGTTTCCTCCCTGCCCCTCCACCCTCTATTCAGCTGCATAATGCAGCACATGTCAATGTATCCCATGCAGATATTCAACCATTACCAAAACTGTATGTGTTTGTTAGAAATGAAAAGGCTAAGTACTGTTTCTGACACCGCAGGTGTGCAGTCATGTGATCACGTGATCACCGTGTGCTGGCCGGCCCCGATCTATGGAGAGAAGCAGGAGGGGTGGAGATTCCCCTGTGCTAGCCGGCTGACATCACAGGGGAATCTCAGCCCCTCCCGCATCTCTCAGTAGATCGGGGCGGGCCAGCACAGGGTGATCACATGACTGCACAGCTGTGGTGTCAGAAACGGTAATTAGCCTTTTCATTTCTAACCAACGCATACAGTTTTGGTAATGGCTGGATATCTGCATTAGATACATGTAAAGTCACTTTAGTGACTTTACAAACACTTTAAAGTCCTTCAGATAGCACAGTCTTGTGTGATTAATGAGTAAAGGAGTGTAGTGTTGATTGACAACACAAACAATGCTGTCAGGCCTTTCATTACTAAGGCTAGGTTCACATTAGTGTGGCCTGTGGGAAGGGATGTAATAACACACCTTCCTGCACCCGCAGAAAAAATGCAATGCAGTGTAGGAGATGTGTGGGGGTACCACTAATTCTAATGGAATCCTTGCACACCAGAAATCGAAGCACGGTTTCCTGCACTGGAAACCACACTGCGTTATACAGCTTCCCTGCGGACACGTTTTCTCACAAGGGGCAGGGACCTTTTCCCTGCTTTTCAATGGGTACAGCAGTCCATTCAAGTGAATGGGCTGCTGTGCCCTAGCAAAAGCGGCTGCAGGGAAACCACGTAGATGTAAACCATGGCTAAATGGTCCACCTGTTCTCAGTGGTGTCCCTTTTGCATAGGTTGTGAGAGTGACTTTGCTTTATATTTATATTGCACAGTGATGGAGAATATTACAAGTACAATTACATGTACAATTTACAGTACAATTTGGAGGACTTCAAGGCAGGGGCGTTGCTAGGTGGCAAAAAGACCAGGGGCTTCAGCCCGAAGTCCAAAAACCAGGGGGGGGTGGCGCGGCTTTTTTTTGGGCTGGGTGGTGGGGTTGTGTGATTTACCATTGCCCATCAATGCTGACCAGTAAACACACCTGCCTGACACTGACCATTACACTGACCTGTCTGACCTACATACAATGACATACATACACTGACCACACCTACATACACTGATAGGGATGAGCCGAACACCCCCCGGTTCGGTTCGCACCAGAACCCGCGAACGGACCGAAAGTTCGCACGAACGTTAGAACCCCATTGACGTCTATGGGACTCGAACGTTCGAAATCAAAAGTGCTCATTTTAAAGGCTAATTTGCATGGTATTGTCCTAAAAAGGGTTTGGGGACCCGGGTCCTACCCCAGGGGACATGTATCAATGCAAAAAAAACTTTTAAAAACGGCCGTTTTTTCGGGAGCAGTGATTTTAATGATGCTTAAAGTAAAAAAAAAAAAGTGAAATATTCCTTTAAATATCGTACCTGGGGGGTGTCTATAGTATGCCTGTAAAGTGACGCGTGTTTCCCATGTTTAGAACAGTCCCTGCACCAAATGTCATTTTTAAAGGAAAAAATCTCATTTAAAACTGCTTGCGGGTTTAATGTCATGTCGGGTCATGGCAATATGGATGAAAATCAGTGAGACAAACGGCATGGGTACCCCCCAGTCCATTACCAGGCCCTTTGGGTCTTGTATGGATATTAAGGGGAACCCCGCACCCAAATTAAAATAAGGAAAGGTGTGGGGCCACCAGGCCCTATATACTCTGAACAGCAGTATACAGGCGGTGCAAACAAGACAGGGACTGTAGGTTTGTTGTTAAGTAGAATCTGTTTGTAATTTTGAACATTTTTAACGTGTTTAGCTCCAGCCAAAAAATCTTTTCTAAGCTTTTTGGAAAACATAGGGAAGGGTTATCACCCCTGTGACATTTGTTTTGCTGTCTTTCCTCCTCTTCAGAAGATTTCACCTCACTTTTTTGTCCCAATGAAAAATGTTTTTTGAAAATTTGGGTTTTTTTGTGGAACAAGGATTGGAAAGCATCAGTGGAAAGGAGAAATTGTTTTCCCATATTAACTCTTACAGGAGAGAATTTCCCTTCCTAGGGGTAGATTTCATCTCACTTCCTGTTGTCTCCTTCCGTTTGCAAGTAGGAGTCGTTTGTAAGTTAGATGTTTGAAAGTAGGGTCCTGCCCTATATACTCAGCAGAAATTTGGGCCTTAGGTGTTGCTGTGGCCACAACACTGTAAGCCCTCACAGGGCCCTGCTGTGAAATATTAGATCAAGAATTGTAATTACATGCCCCTGTTGAACAGGAGCTGAAAAATTAGGCCTTAGGCACTGGTGCTGGTGCCACAACACTGCAACCCCTCACAGACACTCTAGTTGGAACGCAGGAACGAGCCCTGCTGCAAATTATTGCTTCAAAAATTGTAATTACACGCCCCTGTTAGACAGGGGCAGAAAAATTGGGCCTTAGGCACTGGTGCTGGTGCCACAACACTGCAACCCCTCACAGACACTCTAGTTGGAACGCAGGAACGAGCCCTGCTGCAAAGTATTGCATCAAAAATTGTAATTACACGCCCCTGTTAGACAGGGGCAGAAAAATTGGGCCCTAGGCACTGGTGCTGGTGCCACAACACTGCAACCCCTCACAGACACTCTAGTTGGAATGCAGGAACGAGCCCTGCTGCAAAGTATTACATCAAAAATTGTAATTACACGCCCCTGTTAAACAGGGGCTGAAAAATTGTGCCTTAGGCACTGGTGGTGGCGCCCAGAACCAAAAATGTTCTTACAAGCTATCAGCGTGATGATTGAGGAGGAAGAGGATAATTACTCAGGGATAGTCACTCAGCATCAGCATAGGCAGTCTTTGAAGGGATCTGAGATTTCAAAAAAAATTATTCGGTTACATCAGCATCAGGTGCTTGGTAGCTGGTGGTGATCCAAGACTCATTCATTTTTATGAAGGTCAGCCGATCGACCGAGTCGGTGGACAGACGCACCCTGTGATCGGTTACCACGCCTCCAGCAGCACTGAATGTGCGTTCCGAAAGAACGCTGGATGCAGGACAGGCCAGTAGCTCAATTGCATACTGTGCAAGCTCTGGCCAGTGATCCATCCTCAAGACCCAGTAACCCAGAGGATTTTCGGTGGGAAAGGTGTCCAAGTCTGATCTTGCCCCTAGGTATTCCTGCACCATGTAAAACAGACGCTGGCGATGGTTGCTGGAACCGATCATACCTTGGGGCTGCGGACCAAAAAATTGTCTGAACGCATCGGTCAGACGGCCACCTTCTCCACCGCTCCTTCTTTGACTGACCGAAGCCTCAGCAACACGTTGTCCAGAAACAGGAGTTTGTAACCTCCCAGTCTCTGGGAACGCGTTGCACAGACCTTTCTGCAAGGCCTCCCGAAGATGTTTCATCCTCTGCTCCCTCTGCGATGGCAAGATAAGGTCCGCAACCTTACCCTTGTAACGTGGATCAAGGAGGGTTGCCAGCCAGTATTGGTCCTTCTCCTTGATACCACGAATACGAGGATCCTTACGCAGGCTTTGCAGGATCAGGGAGGCCATGCAGCGTAGGTTTGCTGAGGCATTCGGTCCGGAGTCCTCTGGGTCACTAAGAACGACATGGTCCGCAGCCACCTCCTCCCAGCCACGTACAAGTCCATGTGTTTCTTGGGACTGATCCCTTAAAGACTGCTGCTGATGCTGAGTGCCAGGCTCCACCTCCATACTGACACAATCTTCCTCCTCCTCCTCTTCCTCCTCGTCCTCTTCCTGTGTGATCGGCGGGCACGCAGGAACACTGTCTGGATAAAGGGGGCCTTGAGAGCTAAGGAAGTCCTCCTCTTCCTGCCTCTGTTCTGCCTCAAGTGCCCTGTCCATTATTCCACGCAGCGTGTGCTCCAACAGGTGGACAAGGGGGACAGTGTCACTGATGCATGCACTGTCACTGCTCACCATCCTCGTGGCCTCCTCGAATGGTGACAGGACAGTGCATGCATCCCTGATCATGGCCCACTGGCGTGGGGAAAAAAAACCAAGCTCCCCTGACCCTGTCCTGGTGCCATAGTCGCACAGGTACTCATTGATGGCCCTCTGCTGCGTGTGCAGCCGCTGCAGCATGGCCAACGTTGAGTTCCACCTGGTGGGCATGTCACAGATTAGGCGGTTCTTGGGCAGGTTAAACTCCTTTTGGAGGTCCGTCAGCCGAGCACTGGCATTATATGACCGGCGGAAATGCACACAGACTTTCCTGGCCTGCCTCAGGACATCCTGTAAGCCCGGGTACCTGCCCAAGAACCGCTGCACCACCAAGTTAAGGACGTGAGCCAAACAGGGCACATGGGTCATTTGTCCCTGTCGGAGGGCAGAGAGGAGGTTGGTGCCATTGTCGCAAACCACCATTCCTGCCTTAAGTTGGCGTGGCGTCAACCACCTCTGAACCTGCCCCTGCAGAGCTGACAGAACCTCTGCCCCAGTGTGGCTCCTGTCCCCCAAGCACACCAGCTCAAGCACCGCATGGCATCTTTTGGCCTGCGTACTTGCGTAGCCCCTTGAACGCCTACGGAGCACCGCTGGTTCCGAGGAAGAGGCCATGGAGGAAGAAGAAGAGGAGGGGGTGGAGGAGAGAGGTGTGTCACAATCAGCATTTTGGAGGCGTGGTGGCGGAACAACCTCCAACACTACTGCACCTTGTCCTGCATCCTTCCCAGCTGCCAGCAGAGTCACCCAATGCGCCGTGAAACTTAGGTAACGTCCCTGTCCATGCCTGCTGGACCATGAGTCAGCGGTAATATGCACCTTACCGCTGACCGCCCTGTCCAGCGAGGCATGGACATTGCCTTCCACATGCCGGTAGAGAGCCGGAATCGCCTTCCGTGAGAAAAAGTGGCGTTTGGGTACCTGCCACTGAGGAACCGCACATTCCACAAACTCACGGAAGGGGGCAGAGTCTACCAACTGAAAAGGCAGCAGTTGAAGTGCTAGCAATTTTGCCAAGCTAGCATTCAACCGCTGGGCATGTGGATGGCTGGGAGCAAACTTCTTTCGGCGGTGCAGCAGCTGGGGCAGGGAAATTTGCCTGGTACAATCTGACGTCGGTGTACCAAAAGCAGATTGCCCACAAGTACTTGGCTGTGACACACCTAATTCTACACCTTCATTCCTCTCACTGCAGGTCTCAGAGAGGACTGAAGGTCTAGTGGGGTTGGAAATCTCAGCTGATGAGGAGCAAGGAGAGATCCTCTTTGTTCTTTGGTGTGGGTCTTTTAGATACGCTTGCCAACGAACTGCATGGCAGGTCAACATATGTCTGGTCAAGCATGTGGTACCCAAGCGGGAGATATTTTGGCCACGCGAGATACGCTTGAGACATATGTTGCAAATAGCAGCGGTGCGATCTGATGCACTCGTCTCAAAAAAGGCCCACACCAAAGAACTTTTTGAATAACGCGCAGAGACTGCAGCGCCCTGCACATGTGGAGCTTTGGGGTGTGATGCAGTCAATGTGCTGCCCTTAGGCTGGCCCCTGGAGGGCATCCTGCCTCGTTGGTGATGTGCTGCCGCCTCCTCCTCCTCCTCCTCCTCCTCCTCCTCCTCCTCCTCTCTCCTATCAGGCACCCACGTTGAGTCAGTGACCTCATCATCCCCTCCCTCCTCATCACTGGAGCAAACCTGGCAGTATGCTGCAGCAGGGGGAGCATGACTGCCAGATTGCTGTCCTTCTTGGGCACCCCCTCTGTCCGCGCTCATGTTACTGCCTTCATCGAGCTCAGTATCGTCATCAGAGCCTTCCAAACGCTGGGCATCCTCCTGGAGCATGTACCCAACACTGTGGTCAAACAGTTCGAGGGAATCCTCATGAGGACATGGTGGAGCTAGGGAAGGAGTCACTGATGACATTGAGCTGAGGGAAGAGGCCGCTGCTTTGCCAGACAAAGCACCCTGGGCATGGGTGAGAGAGGATGAGGAGGATGAGGACGGCTTGGTCATCCACTCGACCAAGTCTTCCGCATGTTGCGGCTCAACATGGCCAGCTGCCGAAAAAAAGGCCAAGCGTGTCCCATGGCCACGTGCTGATGAGGATGCACCGTCTCCACGACCAGCACTAGACACAGAGCCTGCTTGCCCTCTCTTATTGGCTTGTGACTGTCTGCCTCTCCTTCTTGGCCTTCCAGACATACTAATGGCCTGTAGCTGCACTAAGCTGGGATAGAACACCTGTAATTTTCTTCAAGTAGCTTTATATACTGTAACCAGACAAGCCTGCCTGTCAGTAGGAAGATAACAGGAACGGATCTAGCTGAACACTGTGAGCAGGACGCACTGTACTAAATGTAAATAGTCTAGCTGCCTGACCGTGGTACTAATAGGATCAAATAGAACACCTGTAATTTTCTTCAGGTAGCTTTATATACTGTAACCAGACAAGCCTGCCTGTCAGTAGGAAGATAACAGGAACGGATCTAGCTGTACACTGTGAGCAGGACGCACTGTACTAAATGTAAATAGTCTAGCTGCCTGACCGTGGTACTAATAGGATCAAATAGAACACCTGTAATTTTCTTCAGGTAGCTTTATATACTGTAACCAGACAAGCCTGCCTGTCAGTAGGAAGATAACAGGAACGGATCTAGCTGAACACTGTGAGCAGGACGCACTGTACTAAATGTAAATAGTCTAGCTGCCTGACCGTGGTACTAATAGGATCAAATAGAACACCTGTAATTTTCTTCAGGTAGCTTTATATACTGTAACCAGACAAGCCTGCCGGTCAGTAGGAATTTAACAGGAACGGATCTAGCTGAACACTGTGAGCAGGACGCACTGCACTAAATGTAAATAGCAGGAACGGATCTAGCTGAACACTGTGAGCAGGACGCACTGCACTAAATGTAAATAGCAGGAACGGATCTAGCTGAACACTGTGAGCAGGACGCACTGCACTAAATGTAAATAGCAGGAACGGATCTAGCTGAACACTGTGAGCAGGACGCACTGCACTAAATGTAAATAGCAGGAACGGATCTAGCTGAACACTGTGAGCAGGACGCACTGCACTAAATGTAAATTGCAGGAACGGATCTAGCTGAACACTGTGAGCAGGACGCACTGCACTAAATGTAAATAGTCTAGAAGATAACAGGAACGGATCTAGCTGAACACTGTGAGCAGGACGCACTGCACTAAATGTAAATAGCAGGAACGGATCTAGCTGAACACTGTGAGCAGGACGCACTGCACTAAATGTAAATAGCAGGAACGGATCTAGCTGAACACTGTGAGCAGGACGCACTGCACTAAATGTAAATTGCAGGAACGGATCTAGCTGAACACTGTGAGCAGGACGCACTGCACTAAATGTAAATAGTCTAGAAGATAACAGGAACGGATCTAGCTGAACACTGTGAGCAGGACGCACTGCACTAAATGTAAATAGCAGGAACGGATCTAGCTGAACACTGTGAGCAGGACGCACTGCATTAAATGTAAATAGTCTAGATAGAAGATAACAGGAACGGATCTAGCTAAACTGAATACAGTGTATATATATATATGCAACACCTGGGATGCATATATATACACAATACACTGTAAGTGCAGCTAACTGACTGACTGTTCTGCCTAATCTATCTAACTCAAATCAAATGACACTGTCTCTCTCTCTCTCTATCTCTCAGCACACCGGAACACACACTACACAGGGCCGCCGTGCAGGCGGCCTTATATAGTGTGGGGTGTGTACTAAATCCCCTGAGCCATAATTGGCCAAAGCCACCCTGGCTTTGGCCAATTACAGCTCTCTCTACTGACGGCGCTGTGATTGGCCAAGCATGCGGGTCATAGTGCATGCTTGGCCAATCATCAGCCAGCAATGCACTGCGATGCCGCAGTGAATTATGGGCCGTGACGCGCCACACGAATTTAGCGCGAACGGCCCATAACGTTCGCAATTCGGCGAACGATCGAACAGCCGATGTTCGAGTCGAACATGGGTTCGACTCGAACACGAAGCTCATCCCTATACACTGACCTACATACACTGACCTGCCTGACCTACATACACCGACCTGCCTGACCTACATACACTGACCACTGACCTGCTTGACCTACATACACTGACCACTGACCTGCCTGACCTACATACACTGACCTTCCTGACTTACATGCACTGACCTACATGCACTGACCACTGACCTGCCTGACCTACATGCACTGACCACTGAGCTGCCTGACCTACATACATTGACCACTGACCTGCCTGACCTACGTACACTGACCACTGACCTGCCTGACCTATGTACACTGACCTGCCTGACCTACATAAACTGACCTGCCTGACCTACATGCACTGACCACTGAGCTCCCTGACCTACATACACTGACCACTGACCTGCCTGACCTACATACACTGACCACTGACCTGCCTGACCTACATACACTGACCTGCCTGACCTACATACACTGACCACTGACCTGCCTGACCTACATGCACTGACCACTGACCTACCTGACCTACATACACTGACAATGACATACATACACACACTGTGTGTCTGACCTACCTCAGGTCAGCCTTGGTGTGCGGTCACAGCAGGCAGTCAGTCAGTCACTCATCATCGTCAGAGAGGAGCCGAGCCGAGGAGGAGAGGAGAGGCGCCCGCTCGAGCGGGGATGTATCGTTCCTGCCTTCTGGAGTCTGCAGGCTAAGATGGACGTCACGTCACACGTCCCACGGTTCTGGCATTGGCGCTGAAGGCTCCAGAAGCAATCAGATCGGTCCCAGCGGCCAGCGCTCGGGGCTAACAATGGAATGCAGCATTCAATAGACTCGGGGCTTTTTGGGGTCACATTCGGGGCTTCAGCCCCTCCTAGCCACCCCCTCCCTATGCCCCTGCTTCAAGGATACACAGATACTTTTGTAGGATTTTTTTTTTTAAGTATACAAAACATTTTATCAATTACAGACATTGTATTTTGTATAGCACAGACCTGTTTTAGAGAAGGGGTGTACTATGTAATTTATGGAATATCGTGTTTTTAAGGTTTTTTTGACACTTGGATATTTATCAGGGGGACTGCCCCCCACCAGAACCCACTGGTCAGCATTCTCAGCCATTGGCTGCGAGCATTGATTGGATGTCAATCAACAGAGAACGGATGTTGCGGTCGGCTTCTGTCAGACAGACTGCTGTACACACGGGCCAAAGGTCAGCCGGTTTCTGTTGAACCAGCCGCTGCCAGCCGATATTCAGCCCGTATGTACCAGGCTTTAGAAAATTAATCAGACCTAGATCACAGAGGACTACCAAAGACCCACTTCAGATGTTACTGATAAAATCAACACACTTATGTTAAATATGTTTAATTAAGAAAAGACAAAACATTTTATGGGTATATGGGGATGTGGCAGGTGATTGCAGTGCAACTGTGGTGAAGGTGTGAGTTGTTTTGGTGAATAATGCTGCACTGAAAAAAAAGGAAGCTTTTGAATGCGCTGTCAGAAAAAAACGGTCTGATGTTCTCTAATAATCTCATTTCCACATACAATTCTAGTTATTTCTAGCTTATGCCTATAATCTGAATGATCTTGAAGTTTGAAAACGTACTTTTTTGAGGAATCCCATACTTTTACTTCCTTGAATACTACCCTTTTTTCCTGGGCTTCCCAAGCGAGCACACAGTCCCCAACCACCAAATCAGTCAGTTACTTCTCCGCTAATGGCTCTCAGCAAGAGAGAGCCATGAGAGAGAGCTCTGTACTGGGTGAGGATTTATGAGTGGTGAGAAAGAGCTCTGTTCTGAGGGGCATGTGAGGATTTGGGGGAGAGCTCTGTAATAAGGATGAGAAGAGGTATTTTTTGGTTTTACACTGGTTGGTGTATTACCTACTCCTAAGTCCTGTGCAATGTGCAATTCACACTGCTGAGCCTTGTGCCTTGTACGTTATGCACGCCTGAGCTCTGTTCTCTGTGTGTTATGTACTCCTGAGCTCTGCACTATCTACACTTTGCTGTACATTTTATACTCGTGACCCTATATGATGGGTTATATATGACAGACTCCTAACCAATGCTATAGTTTACATTACATACTTCTGACCAAAGTGTTCATTTTCTCAAAAGTGGTTAGTTGCCAAGTAGTCACTGACTATTTTATGAATTTCTTCTGCAGGGTAGACCAAAAAGTACATGTAATGATGTAGATGAGTTTCTTTTTTCAAAATGATTGTGCTGAATGTTGTACATGTCTCTTCAGACGTATGCTTGTGACACAGTAATAAAGCATATTGCATGGGTACAAGACATGCTGCATAGTGAACCATGTATACAATGAGTAGACTCGGGTTTTTTTAACCACGCCCCTTTAAGACCCTCCCACCAGTGCAGTTTGAACACAACCACTATTTGGCACATCTGTGCCAATTCTCTGTCAGAAAAAAGCCCTGCACATATACAGGGTGTCAGGGCCAAAACTGGGGGGGACATGTGCCCGGGGCACCACATTAAAAGGGGTGTCACCATCCTTATGCTCCAGGGGCCCGATGCAGCCTCTCTTTCACAACTGGACATCAGGAGTGGTGGGGCTGGCATTTACTTAAATCAGCTGTATTTTCCTCCTGCAGCAGCTCAAAGCCAGCTTCTCCTCCTCTCCCTCCAGCTAATCCTTTCTAGTAAATGCTGACACTCATGCCTTTCTCTGTAGCCTCAGCTGCACGGGGCAGTGAATTAATTGGTCTGTGCTGTTTACTATGTTTCAGTTATGAATAGACACAGTGAGTGAGTGTATTCACAGTGTTCATTTAGAAAAGGAAGGTTGCTGGTAAATTACATATTTACTAGCCCCTTCCCCCACTCTCCATCCTGAAACATCCCCCTCGGCATTCTGGGAGAGAGAAGGGAAGCTAGCAGCACTGCAGGGCAGGGGGGGAGCCTGGGCAGTAGAGGGAATCGTCACCGCACATAGTGATAAGGGTGTGCCCAGGCACACTCCCTGCACACACCTATGATGCAGAATCAGTGGGAGCACTGAGTGTGTCACATGCCACTGTTGCCTGCCACCAGATGCAGGTTGTCCCTTGCCACCGTCACCTGCCACCAGATGCAGCTTGTCACTTGCCACTATCGCATGCCACCAGATGCAGCTTGTCACTTGCCACCATTGCCTGCCACCAGAAGCAGCTTGTCACTTGCCACGTCCCCTGCCACCAGATGCAGCTTGTCACTTGCCACGTCACCTGCCTTTAGATGCAGCTTGTCACTGGCCACGTCACTTGCCTTCAGATGCAGCTTGTCACTTGCCATGTCACCTGTCACCAAATGCAGCTTGTAAATTGCCATGTTACCTGCCACCAGATGCTGCTTGTCACTTGCCATGTCACTTGCCATTAGATGTGGATTGTCACTTGCTATGTCACTTGCCACGTCACATGCCAACAGATGTGAATTGTCACATGCCACATCACTTGCCACATCTCCTGCCACCAGATGCAGATTGTCACTTGCCATGTCACTTCCCACTAGATGCGGATTGTCACTTACCATGTCACCTGCCACCAGATGCAGATTGACATTTGCCATGTCACTTGCCACTAGATGCGGATTGTCACTTGCCACATCACTTGCCACCAGATGCGGATTGTCACTTGCCACGTCGCCTGCAGTAGATGCAGATTGTCACTTACCACGTCATTTGCCACCAGATGCAGATTGTCACTTGCCGCATCGCCTGCCACAAGATGTGTATTGTCACTTGCCACAAGATACGGATTGTCACTTGCCAGTTACTGTGTCCCAGAGTGAGGGCGGGCAATGAGAGATGATATAATCTTTCTGCTGCCCGCGGCTGCACAGTGAGGGTAGTGTTGTGTCAGAATAGAGAACCCGTCAGATTAGGTAACGGGAGTGACGTTCCGTCAGCTTCACATGTGTTCTACTGCTACCAGGTTTGCTAATCTGACAGAACACCTGCAATCAGAAGGTGGCAGCAGACATCTTAGTACACCCAGCTACGTCTTAAATTTCAGAGTAATTTTAGCAATAAAGTGAGCGTATATAAATAAATATAGTATATTGACATCTGTGATACTGCTTGGATGTTTCATTTTGAAAGCCTAAAGGTTTAGCGATCAGCAGTGCGGGGTGTACCAAGATGACCTCTGCCACCTTCCTACTGCTGGCTTCCGGCTTCTTTAAAAATGTAACATCCAAACAGTATCACAGATGTCAATATACTATATTTATTTATATACGCTCAGTTTATTGCTAAAATTACTCTGAAATTCAAGACATAGCTGAGTGTAGTAAGAGATGTCTACTGCCGCCTTTTGACTGCAGGTGTTCTGTCAGATTAGCAAACCTGGTAGCGGTGGAACGCTCATGTGCAGCTGACAGAACGTCACTTCCGTTACCTAATCTGACGGGTTCGCTATTCTGACAGAACAGCGGAACTGTGGTGATGCAGGACGGGCAGTACGAGATGATGTCAGCTCTCTGTTCGCTCACTCGCTTACCCGCCCCGTTTACCGGCCTGCCCGGTCACCGGTCTGGCCGCCCACTCACCCACCGGCCGGCTCGCTATTTTCTCAGTGGGGGCCATTGTGATTTCAAGCCTCTCCTCCAGTCAGATCCACCCTTAACTGGAGCAAAGGCTTGAAATCATAATGATATGTCACTCATTCATCTCACCTGGTCAAACGTCCTATTCTTTTAATTCCTCTAGTAGTCATATAAATACATATTACATGTATTTCTCTTTCCCAATTTGTTTAATGAATGTGTTTTGATTCTGTGCCTTAAAATCGCCTTCTTTGGAGGAATTCTGTAAAAGTATACAATATTTGTTTATGAATCCAACCCTCAGATAAAAAACTCAACTATTCCTAAGTCCTTCTATTGATATAAATAGCTTCCTTTGTTATTCCAATGCTATTTAATATGTTTGGAACCCTATGAACTGATGTCTGTGTCAAGACACAGTTTGGCCACAGTCTTTTCATCGCACAAAGGAGTAGGGAGCACTTTTGCCATCTATGCCCCTTCACAGAAAGAAATGTTGGGCTTCGTCCTCATTTTATCCTCAGCCACTCTCATAAGTGCTGGAAATGTCCTCCATCAAAGTTGCCAAATTCCTGGTACCTGTCCCCAACACTATGACTCACATAGTCTAAAAACACTATCAAACATAATGATCATGCCTTACACTACTAAGATTTTTTTTCTGTGTTCTACTGGAAACATTTTCTATCATACTATGTTCTTGCAGGAAGTGGGGATGGGGGGTCTCCTCAATAGAGGCACAGTGGGCAAGAAAAACCTGGCAGAGCCTCTAACCCTTCCCTATCCAAAACATACTTTAAGATGTCTATGCATTGAAAGGGGATAATTTGTTCAATAACTGATTTGTGCAGGTAGTATTCTATCTTGCTCATTGCATAGGCAAAAAAGCTATCTAGTAACCTTTATGATAAGTACTGTACAATGCATAATAACACATCATTAATGGGCAACATATTCTAACTTACTTGCTTAGTTATAGAAAACTGTACCTAGACATTTATGACTAAACACTATGCATTTAAAACACATCAGAATAAGAAATGCAGCACTGGTTGGCCTACTCACCTCCTCTTCTTCCTTCCTTTTCCCATAAGAATTTGTTCTCACCACCAGATGCCCTCAGTTTTCTAGGTTTGATGGAATCCAGCATGAAGACATCCTGTGAGGGCAAGACCTCATGGACTTGCCTCTTGATACATCACCAACGCCATCCATTAAGTGTGATGGATCAGAGAGCTCTCTGTATCACTGAGGATCACCCAGTGCCTAAGAAGAGGCAAAGATATAAAGGACCCTGTACTTTCTGCGACCTGCCTGAAGACATCAGGAAGAGGTAACTAAAAAAAGGGGTAAAATACATGCAATAGTCCTCCAGTAGAAGTTGCCCCAAAGAAAACTAATGTGCAAATCCTTTGTGTAGGTGTAGGGTATCTATGCGCAACTTACCTAAATTGACCTGCTGATCCTGGATCCAGTGAGTTTGCAACATTAGTAAAGGAGCCCTTTAAACTATGGTTAAAAAAGACATGAGCAGTAAAAAAACATAATAATAATATAAATGGAAGTTTTCCAATGAACCAAAATATATGAAGTGATTATGTACTTTTTCTTAGTTCATGAGGTAAACATTGCATATCAAACTCCACCATTTCAGCTGAATTGGTCAGCTAATGCTAGTAAATTCAAAATATATTATAGAAACATTCAATCAATGCTAAAATGCAAAGGCATGACTCACTAAAAAGCTGATAGTGTTTAAAGTTGAAGGTAAAAGTAGCAAGAAATGCCGAAAACTTGATCGCTTCTTCATCTGTAAAGCTGGGGTATTTGTAAAGACTGAACTACAGCTTAACGCCACTGAGCTAACTTTCATGTGTTTTCCATAATTCTTATAATAATGAAGTTTCCTCCCTAAAAAAAAAAAGAGGTAACATTACAGTACAAAAAAATAACACTCAGTTAGACACCAACATGACTATACTACAAGGTCTGGAATGCTAATTAAAAATGTTATACCTCCTAGCAGAAATATACATCAGAAATATATCAATGTTAGTCTCTAGCAGCTCATAATGTCATTCTGATGAGCAATATGCTAGTTTTCGAATTGTGTTGGTAATGTTGGTAATCTTGACTTACCAAGCATAGTGGGCATTTAAGATGTTTCTACGTGACATAATTAAGTACCCCATCACACCTACAACACACTTCTCAGACCAATTCACTACTGGGTTATCTGCATCACCTTGTCCAGGAACAAGAAAAAAGAGTTGCGCAAGCTCCTAGCTCCAAGCTCTTGTTTCACCATTGAAACTGTGAAGGAATACTATGGATATATGGATATATGGATATAATACTGGGAGTATTTTTTAAATTAAAGGCCTCTTTTACACAACTGGTTATATGCAGACACCAGATTCTTCTGGCAAGAGTCATTGGATTCTTGCAGCTGGAAAGACCTGGACATGTGAATAGCAACCACAGCTCAGCCTATAAAAACTAATGACAGGCTGACAGCAGCCACCACTGTTCACATGTAACCGCACACAGAGTGGTTAGCTGTGGTTGTGGATGGATGTCCAAGGACATCTGTCCCTAACCACAGATAACCACTCTGTGTGCAGCTACATGTGAACAGTGGTGGCTTCTGTCAGTCTATCATTTCTGTAAATAGGCTGAGCCACTGCTATTATTAACATGCTCTGTATATTCCAGCCACTAAAACCCTTGCCACTGGAATCTGGTGGCTGAATGTAACTGGCTGTGTGAAAGAGGCTTTAAATCCTTTAGAAAAGAAGAAAAGGGTTTGGGACTTTATGAGAACATTAAAATTGTGCCTCCATCCCCGACATTTGGATAAATGAGAGCAAGGTTCGGGGCTTTATATGAAACATGCAGCCCGGGAGGTAACACAGCACAATGATGTCTGGTGGATAAACCATACTTGTGACCATTTATAATGCATAATAACAAAATACATACAATATAAGACAGTAAAACAAGGAGGCGCATGCGCGGAGGCTCCGAGGACCGAAGCTCCGCACAGCACCGGCCGTACAGAGACGATAGAGGTGGGTAACAGCTACCCGGAGTTCCCTGAATAATGGGAAAAGGTAGCGGAGACCCTGGGGCACCTTTCTATGCTAGATAGGTTATAAAAAATAGCCCTAAAACCTTTTTTTGAGCCCTCTGAAAAACTGGACTTTTTCAGAATGGAGACCGTACCTCATATAAGAGCTCAGACAGCAGCTGAAATCTCCTCAGAAGGCAGGCAAATTGTTAACCCTGCGACCCTCTCCTATGCTCCACAATTACTGAGCTTAGTTCCCTCCATGCCATCTCCTGAAACCACAGTAACCTTAATAGAATGCACTGTGGGACTTATGGGAATGTCTTCACTGGATGTTAACCCCATTCATCCTGACTCTATAACGGCACAAACAGTGCAGGCACCTGAGGTAACCTTTAATGTGACTGATTTATTTGCTAGAATCTCTGAATTGCTGGATAAAAGCCTAACCCAAAATGCTGACAGGATTACATGGGAATTAAGGGCAGATTTCCAGAACCTGGGACATAGGATTGAATATATAGAACACAAGCTAGATGTCACTATTTCCAGGGCAACTCAGAATACAGATAATTTGCAGTTTATGCAAGAACAGCTTGACACTGCTCAGGCTCGGATCGATGACCTTGAGAATCGATCAAGGAGAGATAATTTTCGGATCAGAGGATTACCAGAAACAATTGCTGATGTACAAGTACCGGTTCAAGATATTATCAAATCCTTGATCCCTTCGGTCCATCTTCGGTCCATCTTCGGCTCATAAATTGGAATTAGATAGGGCACACAGGTCCCTTGGCCCTCTGAGGGAGGATGGATCCCCAAGAGACATTCTAATAAAACCGCATTTTTATTCTATTAAGGAAGATGTGATGAAGAGATCTCATCAACAGGAACAGATTCAGTATCAAGGGTCAGTCATCCAAATATTTGCCGACATTTCCTCTTATACCATACAAAAGAGATGATCATTGAAACCCCTCTTGGCAGCACTCACCAAGAAAGACATAAAATACCATTGGGCCTTTCCGTTTGCCCTGAAATTTACTTACAAAGGTAAACAACATGCATTTTCATAGCTTTCCAGAGGGTGAATGTCTGCTGTTGGACCTAAAGCTCATTACACATGAATCTGACATGGAAACAGCACCCACACAACAGGGTTCAGCTGAACATCAATCCCCTACATGCCCACCTCCCTCATGTTGGGGTAAAGCTAAATACAGGAGAATCAAGGATAACCTCCCATCCTGATGAGGAGACTCACAACTCTTCTGTGCGAAATTTTTTACTTTTTTTCCTTGCCATGTTCCTCAGGCGAAAATTTTTTCTTTTTTTGTTCACAAATATCGAACTTAGACTGACTTGGTTTTTACTAAACGAGACTATTGCAGGAATATAGTTCAATGGTCTCTGCATAGTTTATCTGAGTCAAAGACTTTACCACTTATACTGAAATCTAGTCAGTTTGGACTCATCTGGGTTTTTTTTTCCAATTTTTCCCCTAGCTAGATAGTTTGGATTGCTATCTCAAAAGGGGGCTCCTGTTAGCTGGTCCTGTACTTTGAATATTTTATAATTTTTTCATATGCTGTCACTGGCCGGTGCTGATGCATTGTGCCTGCGTCTACTACTCAAACCAGTTGTTTGCTGCTTTGTGTGGTAGGTTTATAGCCCTTTTTATGGGCTGTTTAAATATTTTTGTTCTGAACGAGGGGAGGGAGTCTTATACCTCCCCACATTCCGGGCCTGGTTATGGCCTTTCGGTACTTTATATATCAATGATGTCTCTCTATGTCTATTCTTTTTTTTTTTTTCTTCTAACCTATTTTCTCTTCTAGCCTGTCTGCCGATGGGATATCCTTATTAGACATGTGCAGGATGAAAAAATTTGTTTAGTTTAGTTTCGTTTCGATTCGTTATTTAACTTAATTCGTTTAGTTAAATTCGTTGCATTCATTACATTCGTTTTCGGAATTCGTTTCGTTTCGTATTCGAATTCGAAAAAATTCGACCGTATTCGAAAAAAAAACTATCAAATTCGAAAAAATTCTAACACATTCGAAAAAAACTGTCAAATTCGAAAAAATTCTACCACATTCGAAAAAAACTATCAAATTCGAAAAAATTCTACCACATTCGAAAAAAACTGTCAAATTCGAAAAAATTCTACCACATTCGAAAAAAACTATAAAATTCGAAAAAAACAATAACTGAATTTGAAAAAGTAAACTATATATAACCATTTTGCGAAATTTGAAATTCGTATAGAATGAAATCGAATTCCAATAGAAAAGATTAGGATAGAATAGAAAGTATAAAAGAATAGCATAGAAAAACAATAGATCAGAATAGAAAAAAATATAATATATTGTATTCTAAGCTTTTCTATTTGAATTCGAATTCATTCTGTACCAAATTCCAATTTTGGAAGATGGTTAAATATATATATTATATTTTTTTTCTATTCTGTTCCATTGTTTTTCTATGCTATTCTTTTCTATTCTATTCTAAACTTTTCTATTCGAATTTGAATTAATTCTATGCGAAATTCGAATTTCGGAAGATGGCTTCTAAAATTAGAATTTCGTATAGAATGAATTTGAATTTGAATAGAAAAGAATAGACTAGAAAAACAATAGAACAGAACAGAATAAAATATAATATATGTATTATATCTTATTCTATTCTGTTCTATTGTTTTTCTAGTCTATTCTTTCTACTCTATTTTAATCTTTTCTATTCAAATTAATTTTATACGAAATTCGAATTTTGGAAGATGGTTTTATATACATACATACATACATACATATATATAAAAAATATTTTTTCTATTCTGTTCTATTGTTTTTTTATTATTTTCTGATCTTTTCTATTTGAATTCAAATTCATTCTATACAAAATTCGAATTTCAGAAAATAGTTATATAGAAATAGAATGAAATCAAATTCTAATAGAAAAGAATAGAATAGAAAAACAATAGAACAGAATAGTAAGAAATATTTTATATATATATAAAAATAAATAAAACCATCTTCCGAAATTGGAATTTGGTACAGAATGAATTCGAATAGAAAAGATTAGAATAGAATATTTTATATTTTTTTCTATTCTGTTCTATTGTTTTTCTATGCTATTCTTTTATATTATTTTCTGTTCTATTCTAATCTTTTCTATTTGAATTCATTCTGTACCAAATTCCAATTTCAGAAGAGATATATATATATATATTTTTTTTTTTTCTATTCTGTTCTATTGTTTTTCTGTTCTAGTCTTTTCTATTAGAATTCGATTTCATTCTATTTCATTCTGTTTCTGTATAACCATTTTCGGAAATTCAAATTTCGTATAGAATGATTTCGCATTCAAATAGAAAAGATTAGAATAAAATAGAAAAGAATAGAAAAGAATAGAAAAACAATAGACCAGCATAGAAAAAAAATAAAAATAAAAAAAATATATATAAATATATATACCGTATTTATCGGCATATAACACGCACTTTTTTCCCCTTAAAATCAGGGGAAAATCATGGGTGCGTGTTATACGCTGATCCCTTGCGATCCTGAGCTGACAGATCTTCAAAATCGCCGACCGCGATTTGAAAATGGCGCCGAAATACACAGAGCCAGTCCTCGGCTCTTCTCGGCCACTTTCGGCTTCACTCGAGTGCCGCCCGAACCTAGCCGAGTGTACTCGGCTAGGTTCGGATAGCTCCGCTCCCAGTCACGCCCATCCCGGGCGGGACTACGAGTGGAGCCGAAAGTGAGCGAGAGCCGCCGAGAAGAGCCGAGGACCGGCTCTGTGTATTTTGGCGCAGGCGGCACCATTTTCAAATCGCGGTCGGCGATTTTGAAGCTCAGGATCGCAGGGGATCACAGGATTTTCAAACTGCGAGCTGCAAGGCTGCACTGGGGCAAGGCTGCACTGGGGCAATGGACACTGGGAAGGCTGCACTGACAAGGCTGCACTGACAAGGCTGAACTGACAAGGCTGCACTGACAAGGCTGCACTGGGGCAAGGCTGCACTGGGGCAAGGCTGCACTGAGAAGGCTGCAATGATGGGCATTTAAATGTAAGTTTTTTTCCCTTAAACTTCCCTCCTAAAAGTTTTTTTTTCCTTAAAATTCCCTCCTAAACTTGGGGTGCGTGTTATACGCCGATAAATACGGTAATTTTTTTGTATTATTCTCTTCTATTGTTTTTTTATGCTTTTCTTTTCTATTATTTTATATTCTATAATAGTCTTTTCAATTCAAATTCATTCTATACGAAATTCGAATTTCGGAACATGGCTTCTGAAGTTTGAATTTCTTATAGAATGAATTCGAATTAGAACAGAAAAGAATAGAAAAGAATAGACTAGAAAAACAATAGAACAGAATAGAAGAAAATATAATATATATATATATTATATATTATATTTTCTTCTATTGTTTTTCTAGTCTATTCTTTTCTATTATTTTCTATTCTATTCTAATCTTTTATATTCAAATTTGATTTCGGTCTATATGAAATTCGAATTTTGGAAGATGAGATATATATATATATATATATATATATATATATATATATATAGAGAGAGAGAGAGAGAGAGAGAGAGAGAGAGAGAGAGATAGATAGAGAGATAGAGATATATATATATATATATATATATATATATATATATATATATATATATATATATATATTATATAATTTTCTATTCTGTTTCATTGTTTTTCTATGCTATTCTTTTCTATTCTATTCTAAACTTTTCTATTCGAATTTGAATTCATTCTATACGAAATTCGAATTTCGGAAGATGGCTTCTGAAAGTGGAATTTCGTATAGAATGAATTCGAATTTGAATAGAAAAGATTAGAATAGAAAATAATAGACTAGACAAACAATAGAACAGAACAGAATAAAATATAATATATATAATTTATTCTATTCTGTTCTATTGTTTGTTTTTCTAGTCTTTTCTCTTCTACTCTATTCTAATCTTTTCTATTCAAATTCATATTATAAGAAATTCAAATTTCGGAAGATGGTTTTATATATATATATATATATATATATATATATATATATATATATATATATATATATAAAACCATCTTCCGAAATTTGAATTTCTTATAATATGAATTCGAATTTGAATAGAAAAGATTAGAATAGAGTAGAAGAGAAAAGACTAGAAAAACAATAGAACAGAATAGAATAAATTATATATATTATATTTTATTCTGTTCTGTTCTATTGTTTGTCTAGTCTATTATTTTCTATTCTAATCTTTTCTATTCAAGTTCGAATTCATTCTATACGAAATTCCACTTTCAGAAGCCATCTTCCGAAATTCGAATTTCATATAGAATGAATTCAAATTCGAATAGAAAAGTTTAGAATAGAATAGAAAAGAATAGCATAGAAAAACAATGAAACAGAATAGAAAATTATATTATATATATATATATATATATATATATATATATATATATCTCATCTTCCAAAATTAGAATTTCATATAGACCGAAATCAAATTTGAATGTAAAAGATTGGAATAGAAAATAATAGAAAAGAATAGACTAGAAAAACAATAGAACAGAATAGAAGAAAATATAATATATATATTATATTTTCTTCTATTCTGTTCTATTGTTTTTATAGTCTATACTTTTCTATTATTTTCTGTTCTAATCTTTTCTATTCAAATTCGAATTCATTCTATACGAAATTCAAACTTCAGAAGCCATGTTCCGAAATTCGAATTTCGTATAGAATGAATTTGAATTGAAAATACTATTATAGAATATAAAATAATAGAAAAGAAAAGCATAAAAAAACACATATATATATATATATATATATACATATTCTAACGCTTTGTTATTTTATATTCTACCTTATTGTTTTTTTTAGAAAAACGTTTTCTATTTTTTTTAATTTGATTATGTTTTCGAATTCGATTCGAATATGTTTTCGAATTCGATTCGAATTCGATTCGAATATGTTTTCGAATTCGATTCGAATATGTTTTCGAATTCGATTCGAATTCGATTCGAATATGTTTTCGAATTCGATTCGAATATGTTTTCGAATTCGATTCGAATATGTTTTCGAATTCGATTCGAATTCGTTCGTTTTTTTTCGGATTCGTTTAAATTCTTTACTTTTGTCATTCAGAAATTCGGATGCATCCGAATTTCCGAATAATGAAAAATTTGTCCGAATTTCGATTCGGAACGAAACGAAATGCACATGCCTAATCCTTATGAGGTGTGTTTAGAAGTGTAATGCCGTGTACACACGGGCGGACTTTCTGACTGGACTGGTCCGATAGACCGAATCCGGCGGACAATCCGACCGTGTGTGGTCTGCATCGGACTTCCGACGGACCGTTTCAGTCGGAAATCCTACGGACAGGGTACTGCCTCTCGCGTTCGCTGCAATAGGAAAAACAAATTTTCCTATTGCGGCGAGCGCGAGGCGACGATGTCCCTTGGGTCTGGTATGAGTTTTAAGGGGAACCCCCTACGCTGAAAAAATGGCGTGGGGTCCCCCCCAAAATCCATACCAGACCCCTATCCGTGCACACAGCCCAGCCGGTCAGGAAAGGGGGTAGGGACGAGCGAGCGCCCTTTCCTGAACCATACCAGGCCGCATGCCCTCAACATGGGGGGGTGGGTGCTTTGGGGGAGGGGGGCACCCTGCGCTAGCAAAAGAGCGGCAGAAGATAGTGGAGGAGCCGGCAGAAGAACCGGACACCGGGAGAAGAGGTCAAATACCGGGAGAAGAGGCCGGAGAGCGGGAGAAGAACCGGACATTGGGAGAAGAGGCCGGAGACAGCGGCAAAGTCGGAAGAAGACCCCCGAAGTCTGAAGAAGACCCCCAGAGCTGTCTAATAAATTACTTAAAAAACCTGTGTAGTGTGTTTTTTTTATTGACACTTTTTTCCCTAGGTGAATGGGTAGGGGTATGATGTACCCCATACTCATTCACATAGGGTGGGGGGCTGGGATCTGGGGGTCCCCTTATTAAAGGGGGCTCCCAGATTCCGATAAGCCCCCTGCCCGCAGACCCCGACAACCAACGGCCAGGGTTGTCGGGAAGAGGCCCTTGTCCTCATCAACATGGGGATAAGGTGCTTTGGGGTGGGCAAGTCCGTTCATTTAGAAAGTCCTCCATAACTCCATCGGGAACTAGATCCGCCGGAAAGTCCGGTCGTGTGTAGGCAAGTCCGTCCATAGTCCGGTCGTGTGTAGGCAAGTCAGTTCGTAAAAAAAGTCAGTCGGAAGTCTGTCAAAAGTTCATCGGAAAGTCCGTCGGACCAGTCCGGTCGGAAAGTCCACCCGTGTGTACGCTGCATTACTCCCAATAATAGTAAACGATTTTATCTTCTCTACTTTTTTCTACCACATGCAGTGGGGTAGGTGACTGTGGATTGGTCAGCGTTATTTTCTTTTTGATCCATGGCTGGTAGTAATGCTACTTCTTCCCCCCTGCGCATTATCTCCCATAACACTCAGGAGTTGAACTCCCCAGTCAAGAGATGGAAGGCCTTTCAGGTCTATCGTGCTAGTCACATTGATGTAGTTCTCCTACAGGAGACTCATTTTCCACTGCGCTATATCCCCTCATTTTTACATGCACAGTTCCCAGTATTTTATTTGGCTAATGCTGAAAACAAAACAAAGGGAGTAGCGATTATATTTTCTAAACAATGCAAATTTAATTTTAAGATGGAACACAGGGACCCGGAAGGAAGGTTTTTACTGGTTAAGGGTACGATTGATGATAAGTTATATGCTTTAATTTCTTACTATGCTCCTAATAAAGGACAAACACAGTTCTTCAGACAATTGTTTAAGACCCTTGGCCCACTTATGGAAGGTGTAATAATTATGGGAGGTGATTCTAATACAGCCTTTGATACTGGTCTGGATAAATCTAATCCACTTAAAGCACAATCAGTTAGACCCAGCAGAGCTAGTTTACAAATAGCGTGAATGATTTTTCAATCTGGTTTAACTGACATTTGGAGGGAATTAAATCCAAACGTACGAGATTTTACTCACTACTCAAATCCACACCAGTCTTATTCGCGTATAGATCACATCCTTGTCTCTATACATCATATTCCATTGGCCATTACATCCTCTATCTTAAACGTAGCTTGGTTAGACCATTCCACGGTTCTATTAACAGTAAGAATAGATAATTATGGACAACAAGCTTTTCATTGGACTCTTAATCAATCTATTTTGAAGGACCCCATTATAGTGTCTGAAATACAGGAGGCTCTGCGGGAATACTTTTGCCTTAATGATGTGGGTGATGTTTCTGCAGAAACTCTATGGGCTCACAAGGTGACCATTAGAGGCAAACAAATACAAATTTCAGCAAGACGAAAGAGAGAGAGGATGTCAGAAATAGAGAGATTGGAGAGTGATTTTAAGTAAACAACATAAAAGAGATCCCTCCAATGTCCCTATTTCCAAGCTAGATGCTGCTCGGATGGCCCTAAATTTGTCTCTCACAACAAAGGAGGATAAATCTATCAGATGGTCTGGGGCCAAGTTTTACCAGACTAAAGACAAAATAGGAACCATGCTAGCACATAAATTGTCACCCAGGCTTCGTTCACACGCTCTTCCTAAAATCAAACAGGTGGATGGTACCTTTACCCTAAATTCACAGCGCATAATGAAGGCATTCCAGGACTTTTATGCTGAGTTATATAAGGCAGAGATAAATTCTAACCCCATTAAAATAGACGAGTTCCTAGACAAATTACATCTTCCAACACTGACGACTACTCATAAAGCAGAAATGGATGCTCCATTGAGGAGGTGTCAGAGGTTATAAAAGCCTTAAAGGGTGGTACAGCGGCAGGGCCTGATGGCTTCTCTTCCCCTTATTATAAAACATTTTCTGATCTTCTAACCCCCTACCTCACTAGATTCTTCAACTCCATGAAATGAAAAAATAAAACTGTAGGGTTGATTGTTCCAATGGTGTGTGCAAAGAAACCACCCATTGCACACGGAGAATTGGAATTAAATAAAGGAATAGTATGGACGGCTGAGAGGCAGCCATAAAAATGCTGAAAATGTGTTAATAGTGCAGCCGTGTGCTTCCATCCCTATATGTTAAACAAAAAAAAAATGGAGAAAATGGATATGGTGGGACTTTGTATGAGGATAGGGGGCCGTACAGATCCTATCCTCCATCCCGTTAGGTTTAAAGGAAGTTTGAGGGGCGGGACTTTGAGTGAAGCACACAGATGCAATAAAGGAATGAATGGAAAAATGATTTTTTATTTGAGTCAATTCATAGAACAAAAGGTTGGGGGTATACAATTCATTATATCATGTATATCAATACTTGAAGGTCAGTCATCACACATAAATACATTGTTCAACCAGAGTTTAAAACAGTATTTTACAAATACACTGGTCACGTAATAACATGATTAATTGCATTGTAGAAAATACTCATAAAAATAACTAGCGCATTAAAGCGTCATTAGAAATAATAGTTAAGGTAAGATAAGTAAGAAAAATAATATAAAAGCATGTATCTTGACTCTATTAGGAGATATAAGGCAGTATTATACAGTTGCACAGGTCACATAAGTACGTGATTAATTGCAGTGTAAATAATACTAAAAATGGAATTATGATGCATTAAAGCATCACTGGAGAAAAAGAAAAAAAAAATTAGAAAATAAGCTGGGTAGGGAGGAACGGCCATAGTAAATTCATGAATATATTGTTATAACGGTAGTTGTTAGCTCTACGCGTTTCGGGACCTTAAAGTCACTCGTCAGGAGCAAGACCACAATAATCATCTAAAATTGGAAAAAAGGACATATTGGTAATGTATTTATGTGTGATGACTGACCTTTAAGTATTGATATACATGATATAATGAATTGTATACCCCCAACCTTTTGTTCTATGAATTGACTCAAATAAAAAATCATTTTTCCATTCATTCCTCTATTGCATCCGTGTGCTTCACTCAAAGTCCCGCAACTCAAACTTCCTTTAAACCTAACGGGATGGAGGATAGGATCTGTACGGCCCCCTATCCTCATACAAAGTCCCAACATATCCATTTTCTCCATTTTTTTGTTTAACATATAGGGATGGAAGCACACGGCTGCACAAATAACACATTTTCAGCATTTTTATGGCTGCTCCTCAGTCGTCCATACTATTCCTTTATTTAATTCCAATTTTCCCTGTGCAATGGGTGGTTTCTTTGCACACACCATTGGAACAATCAACCCTACAGTTTTATTTTTTCATTTTATTTCCTTTTTGATTCTATTTTTCAATTTTTGCCATTTTTAAAACTTGCACTGTGAGGTGCGCACTGGGGACACCGGCCGCTGTTTGTCTTTTCCCGTGCCTCCCCTGTCATGTCCCGGAGCTGTGACGCGCACTGTGGGTTTCCCCTCCGCCCCCTCTGACGTGGGGTGGGCGGGGTTTCCCCCACTGCTCGTCAGTGTCATGCCCTCTGTGTCGGCTGTTTGGTGTCCTCGAGGCACCTATAAATCAGCCGACCGGTATACCATCTTCAGCATTAGGGAGACTCGGTTGACTCCCCTGGCTGGTCACGCTTGGCTGAGCTGGCGGCCAGACTCTTGGTGTGTCCCCTGCCCCCTTGCCTGCTGTAGCATGACGTTGGAGGCTTGACCTGGACGGCTCTCCTTGCGGGAGCTTCCCCCGAATTGGGATCCACACCTTTGTCTCGGGTGCATATTTCCCTCATCACACTACTCTTCTCTTGGCTCCCTTGTCCAACTTACTTTGCAGCAGGTAATCACTATTTTACCCTCACCTTCCTTTCTTTTTTCCCCCCATCTCCTCCCTCCCTCTCCCCTTTTTCCCTCTTTTTTCCTACTTTGTACTTTCCTTGTTTCTTCTCAACACTTCACTTCCCCTTCACCTTGTGTTTTTTACTCTTTCTCACTCTCCATCACTTCACTTTCTAATCTTTCCCTCCCATATCCCGATTGCACTTTATTCAAAGGCCTTTTTCTCCAGCAGGTTTTTTCCTCCCCCCTCCTGGGGCCATTCCTCTCCTCCCTTCACTACACACCATCTCCACTTCTCCACTTCTTGACCGGTTTGGGATGTGGCCCCTGCTGGTTATGTGCGGCCTGGACGGGCCCCCTCAGCTCTGTGATGTGGCATCTTTGGCCGGTATGACTCACGCGGCTGTGTTCTCCCCTCTGTGCGGACACACTCATGTAAGATTGTGGGACAAATGTATGGATGTGTGGGGGTTTTTACATTCTTTGCATTTGCCCACCCATTTTTCAGATTACCAATATGTCCTTTTTTCCAATTTTAGATGATTATTGTGGTCTTGCTCCTGACGAGTGACTTTAAGGTCCCGAAATGCGTAGAGCTAACAACTACTGTTATAACAATATATTCATGAATTTACTATGGCCGTTCCTTCCTACCCAGCTTATTTTCTATTTTTTTTTTCTTTTTCTCCAGTGATGCTTTAATGCATCATAATTCCGTTTTTAGTATTATTTACACTGCAATTAATCATGTACTTATGTGACCTGTGCAACTGTATAATACTGCCTTATATCTCCTAATAGAGTCAAGATACATGCTTTTATATTATTTTCCCTACTTATCTTACCTTAACTATTATTTCTAATGACGCTTTAATGCGCTAGCTATTTTTATGAGTATTTTCTACAATGCAATTAATCATGATATTACGTGACCGGTATATTTGTAAAATACTGTTTTAAACTCTGGTTGGACAATGTATTTATGTGTGATGACTGACCTTCAAGTATTGATATACATGATATAATGAATTGTATACCCCCAACCTTTTGTTCTATGAATTGGCTCAAATAAAAAATCATTTTTCCATTCATTCCTCTATTGCATCCGTGTGCTTCACTCAAAGTCCCGCCCCTTTAAACTTCCTTTAAACCTAATGGGATGGAGGATAGGATCTGTACGGTCCCCTATCCTCATACAAAGTCCCACCATATCCATTTTCTCCATTTTTTTTGTTTATATTATTAACCACTTCAGCCCCGGAAGGTTTTACCCCCTTCCTGACCAGAGCACTTTTTACAATTCGGCACTGCGTCTCTTTAACTGCTAATTGCGCGGTCATGCAATGCTGTACCCAAACGAAATTTGCGTCCTTTTCTTCCCACAAATAGAGCTTTCTTTTGATGGTATTTGATCACCTCTGCCGTTTTTATTTTTTGCGCTATAAACGGAAAAAGACCGAAAATTTTGAAAAAAAATGATATTTTCTACTTTTTGTTATAAAAAAAATCCAATAAACTCAATTTTAGTCATACATTTAGGCCAAAATGTATTCGGCCACATGTCTTTGGTAAAAAAATGTCAATAAGCGTATATTTATTGGTTTGCGCAAAAGTTATAGCGTCTACAAACCAGGGTACATTTTCTGGAATTTGCACAGCTTTTAGTTTATGACTGCCTATGTCATTTCTTGAGGTGCTAAAATGACAGGGCAGTACAAAACCCCCCCAAATGACCCCATTTTGCAAAGTAGACACCCCAAGGAAATTGCTGAGAGGCATATTGAGCCCATTGAATATTTATTTTTTTTGTCCCAAGTGATTGAATAATGACAAAAAAAAAAAAAATTTACAAAAAGTTGTCACTAAATGATATATTGCTCACACAGGCCATGGGCATATGTGGAATTGCACCCCAAAATACATTCAGCTGCTTCTCCTGAGTACGGGGATACCACATGTGTGGGACTTTTTGGGAGCCTAGCCGCGTACGGGGCCCCAAAAACCAAGCACCGCCTTCAGGATTTCTAAGGGCATAAATTTTTTATTTCACTCCTCGCTGCCTATCACAGTTTTGAAGGCCATAAAATGCCATGATGGCACAACCCCCCCCCCCCAAATGACCCCATTTTGGAAAGTAGACACCCCAAGCTATTTGCTAAGAGGCATGCTGAGTATTTTGCAGCTCTCATTTGTTTTTGAAAATGAAGAAAGACCAGAAAAAAAATTTTTTTTTTCTTTTTTCAATTTTCAAAACTTTGTGACAAAAAGTGAGGTCTGCAAAATACTCACTATACCTCTCAGCAAATAGCTTGGGATGTCTACTTTCCAAAATGGGGTCATTTGGGGGGGTTTTGTGCCACCTGGGCATTCCATGGCCTCCGAAACTGTGATAGGCAGTGAAGAGTGAAATCAAAAATTTACGCCCTTAGAAAGCCTGAAGGCGGTGCTTGGTTTTCGGGGTCCCGTGCGCAGCTAGGCTCCCAAAAAGTCCCACACATGTGGTATCCCCATACTCAGGAGAAGCAACAGAATTTATTTTGGGGTGTAATTTTACATATCCCCATGGCATGTTTGAGCAATATATCATTTAGTGACAACTTTGTGCAAAAAAAAAAAAAAATTTGTCTCTTTCCTGCAACTTGTGTCACAATATAAAATATTCCATGGACTCGACATGCCTCTCAGCAAATAGCTTGGGGTGTCTACTTTCCAAAACGGGGTCATTTGGGGGGGTTTTGAACTGTCCTGGCATTTTATGCACAACATTTAGAAGCTTATGTCACACACCACTCACTCTTCTAACCACTTGAAGACAAAGCCCTTTCTGACACTTTTTGATTACATGAAAAAATTATTTTTTTTTGCAAGAAAATTACTTTGAACCCCCAAACATTATATATTTTTTTAAAGCAAATGCCCTACAGATTAAAATGGTGGGTGTTTCATTTTTTTTTTTCACACAGTATTTGCGCAGCGATTTTTCAAACGCATTTTGTGTGGAAAAAACACACTTTTTTAAATTTTAATGCACTAAAACACACTATATTGCCCAAATGTTTGATGTAATAAAAAAGATGATCTTAGGCCGAGTACATGGATACCAAACATGACATGCTTTAAAATTGCGCACAAACGTGCAGTGGCAACAAAATTAATACATTTTTAAAAGCCTTTAAAAGCCTTTACAGGTTACCACTTTAGATTTACAGAGGAGGTCTACTGCTAAAATTACTGCCCTCGATCTGACGTTTGTGGTGACACCTCACATGCATGGTGCAATTGCTGTTTACATTTGACGCCAGACCGACGCTTGCGTTCGCCTTAGCACGAGAGCAGGGGGGACAGGGGTGCTTTTTTTTTTTTTTTTTTTTTTTTCTTTATTATTTTTTTGCTTTTTTATCTTATTTTTAAACTGTTCCTTTCTTTTTTTTTTTTTTTTTTAATCATTTTTATTGTTATCTCAGGGAATGTAAATATCCCCTATGATAGCAATAGGTAGTGACAGGTACTCTTTTTTGAAAAAATTGGGGTTTATTAGACCCTAGATCTCTCCTCTGCCCTCAAAGCATCTGACCACACCAAGATCGGTGTGAAAAAATGTTTCCCCAATTTCCCAATGGCGCTGTTTACATCCGGCGAAATCTAAGTCATAAAATGCTCGTAGCTTCCGGTTTCTTAGGCCATAGAGATGTTTGGAGCCACTCTGGTCTCTGATCAGCTCTATGGTCAGCTGGCTGAATCACCGGCTGCATTCTCAGGTTCCCTGTTGAGACAGGAGAGCCAGAGAAAAACACGGAAGACGGTGGGGGGGGCATTCCCTCCCACTGCTTGTAAAAGCAGTCTAGAGGCTAATTAGCCGCTAGGATTGCTTTTACATGAAAGCCAACCACTGGCTGAAAAGAATGATACCAAGATGATACCTAAACCTGCAGGCATCATTCTGGTATAACCACTCAAAGTCGTGAATGGCGTACCTGAAGACAAAAAAATGGTTAACAATAAAGCACAGTGAACAGTAAAGTATAAAAAATTGCATACCTGAAAAGAAAACATGATAAAACATAATAACAATAAAACATTGCAGAATAGAATACAGTAAAAAAGAGCAGAACAATAGAGAGAGAGAATAGAGAGAGAGAGAACAATAAAACAACAACTATTTTTTTTTATTTTTGTTTGTGGTTTTTTTTTTTTTTTTTACACTTTTTTTTGTAACTGTAACTTTTATAACTGTAACCGGTTCCAGGTTCGGGTCTCTCAAAATGCGATGGCATCTTGGGAGACCCTGTGAAAGTGTGTCTAGTCTGTGCAATGCTGTACCCTACGCTAATACTCAACTAGTGAATGGTAACGTTCAAAACATTCACCAATGCAAAGACCAGGATTGTCAGGACAGGAGGGACAATAATAGCGGGTGTCACGCCTATATCCGCGCTTGCTGCAGACACGACATCTTTTTTGGGGGGGTTCGTTGGGTAGGGGTACTCGGGAGGACATAAAGAAAATGCCTCTCATGCAGCCGACTGCATTTGGTTGGGGATGTGAATGGGGGAAGTACGGGCGCTGCAGAAGCGGTGGGTTCCCAATTAGGATTGGCGAATGCGGCAGGAAGGGCACTATGGGCACGACGGGCCTGTGTTTGTCTTCTTGGTGGCAGCAGGACACTACTTGTGCTTGCCACCTCACCAGCTTGAACTGCACTTATGGGACTCGCCACGTCACCAAGTGTTACTGCAGTGCTGGTTTGACTACGACCGGGGTGTACTAGGCCGCTGGCGCTTGCCAGTTCATCAAAACGCTACAAAAAAAACTGTTAGCGATCGCAGGGATCAGGCCTGACTCTGCGAACGCTGCAGTTATGCGTTTAGTGTTTTGTAAGTGACAGTGATCGATCGATACTGCACTTGGGTGGGCTGGGCTGGGCTGGGCTGGGCCGGGCGGAGGGGCAAAACGCAGGTGCTAGCAGGTATCTGGGCTGATCCCGCTAACACTGCGTTTTTGGGAATCCTAAACTGCTGGGGACGCTAGTATAGATCTGATCAGATCAGATATTGATCCGTTCAGATACTACACCACTAAGGGAGGTGTACGGTGCGTGCGTGGGTGTTAGCGCTACTGGCACTAACCTGACGCTGCCTGGGGCTGGTGCTTGCCATTTCACCAAAACGCTACCAAAAAAACTGTTAGCGATCGTAGGGATCAGGCCCGACTCTGCAAATGCTGCAGTTATGCGTTTAGTGTTTTGTAAGTGACAGTGATCGATCGATACTGCACTTGGGTGGGCTGGGCCGAGCCGGGCGGAGGGGCAAAATGCAGGTGCTAGCAGGTATCTGGGCTGATCCCGCTAACACTGCGTTTTTGGGAATCCTAAACTGCTGGGGACGCTAGTATAGATCTGATCGGATCAGATATTGATCCGTTCAGATACTATACCACTAAGGGAGGTGTACGGTGCGTGCGTGGGTGTTAGCGGTACTGGCGCTAATCTGACGCTGCATGGGGCGACGCATATCACCGCCGGGCGATCAGGGGGCTAAACCTTTATTCGGTAATAAACGGCGGGTGCCCTGACACTATAAAAAATAAACAAACTAACCAGTGTCACCCGTAACGGTTATACGGTGATCAGTGGTAAAAGGGTTAACTAGGGGCAATCAAGGGGTTAAAATATTTATTAGGTAGTATATGGGGGTCCCTGACGCTATAAAAAGCTGACGGCGAACCTAAATATTTACCTCCCTAACTAGCGTCACCAGCGACACTAATACAGCGATCAGAAAAATGATCGCTTAGCGACACTGCTGACGGGGGGGTGATCAAGGGGTTAAAACTTTATTAGGGGGGGTTAGGGGGGTACCCTAGACCTACAGGGGGCTAATACTCACTGCCCTACCACTTCTAACTGTCACAAACTGACACCATGCAGTAATCAGGAAAAAAAAAAAAAAAAAACAGCTTGGTGTCAGTTTGTGACGGGGGGGGTGATTGGGGGGGGATTGGGGGGCGATCGGGGGGGATCGGGGGTGTTTAGTGTGCCTGGCATGTTCTACTGTGTTGTGTAGTGTTTTACACTTACTCAGATGTCTTCTCTCCTCTGCGTCGGAACGGAAACTGCCAAGCCGAGGAGAGATGACATCACATCCTCTGCCTGTGTGTACTATACACAGGCAGGGGATGTTTCTCATTGGCTGGGAGCGATCGCGAGGGGGGGCCACGATCGGATGGCCTCCCCCTCATCTCTGATCGCTCCTAGACAAATGCCGACCGCCGCTGGCACCGGGGGGGGTCCGATTGGACCCCCCGCCCGTGGGAAGGCAATCACGTACCAGGTACGTGATTTTGCCTGCCCGTGCCGCTCTGTTCACGTATATATGCGTGAGGCGGTCGGCAAGTGGTTAAAAAACTCTACGCATCTAAATATCACAAGTGTAATATCGATGGCAGAAAGATAAATCTCAGATAAAATTTTCTTTAAAATATCTGTAAAAAACTATACCAGTAAAAGAAAAAGAAAAAAAGAAAAAGGTAGGTCCAGACTCCCAGGCTCCCTCTCGAAGCTGAACCTGAATAGGGTACACCGACTTCGATAAAACCTTTCAAAATTAGAAAATGTTGTGACCCCACATTACACATAATCCGTGACACAAACCGGAAAAAGTCCGTGATGGGGTCATGGGGACAAATTTAATTGCAAAAGCCCCCTAGTGGCCTTCTTGATGGTTGCATGCATAAACTAAGCCTAGACCATATCGGGTCGCATCACTTACATGCAATATCGATTGATTGTTTGTGTCGGGAACAAATTTGAGTCTAAAAATAGACCAACTAGAGAGTATATTAGCCATGTCCAGGAATAGGCCTGAATGGGCCCAATATAATAACTAATAAGGATTAATGAAAACCTGGATATGGATATCCTGACTTTAGGAAGAATTAGAATACAAATATAAAACACAAAAAATTAAAACACAAAAAATTTATTAAAAATGAATTAAATCAAAATTAGAAAAATTTATGATATTAAGCTAAAAATAATTTAATTGTATAAAAAAATACACAAAGGGATGAAACTCCAAAAAATTGAATGGAGGTCCAAAAAATTGTTGGAGACTCAGAGAGACTGGGCACAACATCTGGGTCCCAAACCGTATCCTCTCATCTCTAATGTCAAAAGACCCTAAGGGTCTAGAGCAGGGGTCTCAAACTGGCGGCCCTCCAGATGTTGCAAAACTACAAGTCCCATCATGCCTCTGCCTGTGGGAGTCATGCTTGTAACTGTCAGCCTTGCAATGCCTCATGGGAATTGTAGTTTTGCAACAGCTGGAGGGCCACCAGTTTGAGACCCCTGGTCTAGAGGGATGAAAACCCAGAGTAATGTCACGGACTGCCCTGATGGTCTGGATAGGCAAAAACTCAGAGCGGTAGCTTTAACAACAAATTGCCATATATGACAAAACCATATTCCCAATACACTCGCAATGGTCCCAGTCCAGTTGGTGGAAATAAGATGATGCAAATAGGTTAAGTTAACAGACCCTATATAAAACACAAGGGAACCTGAGGTTGGTGTAAGAGAGGTTACCTGATTGGGCGCCGTCGCGCACCGGGGCATGTTGGTGCGCGCGTTCCTGCGGGTGCATGGGTGCCTGCCTCTATGGGCACTGGTGTTGGCATTCCGGTTGGCCGCGGTGGGCGCGGTGGTGCCCAGGCGCGTACGCGCGTTCGCGTTAGCGCGCGTTCGCCTGTGGGCGCTACTATGCGTTTGTCTGGTGGTGCTGGTGTGTGCACTGCTGTCCGGGGGCGCACTCGAGCGCGTGGGGGTGTGCGGGCGCCTGTGCATAACGGCGCGCGCACGGGCACGGCGTTTGGCGCCAATCAGCCTATTTAGGCTTCCCTCTCCCCCTGATCAGTGCTGCCTGATCAACAGCTCCGTGCCTAGTTCCTGTTTCCTGTTCCTAGTTCCTGTGTTCCTGTGTTCCTGATCTGTTGACGACCCGGCTTGCCTTTTGGACTCTTCTGACCTCCGCCTGCATCTGACCCCGGCTTGTTTGACCTCGCTTCTGCCTGCTCCTCCTGTACCTCTGCTGCCCGCCTGTTGCCGAACCCAGCCTGTGCTTTGACCTGTCTTTAGCTCCTGCTCAGCATCCATTGCATGTGCCTCTGACTATCATCTGCTGTTTGAAGACTGCTAGCTTCCGGAATACGGACTCCTGCACAGGCTCTCATACCACTCCGCACTCGTGTGCTTCCTGTCTGCTCTACCAGGGGCCGGAGTCGGATATGTAAGGGAGCCTACCTTCTGCCCAAGTGGACTCTCTGGTCAGGTAAGTGAGAGACCTGACAGTTGGTCTGACCCCATACCACCCACATAGGTGCTAAAAAGCAATCTAAGGGGCTCTATCAAGCATTATAAATAAAAGCATTCACATCTGTATCCACATTCATGCCAAATGGCACATAGCTTTTTAGTCTTTGGATCCAGGACATCTCTTGTTTGGAGATCTCCCTAACTAGAGAACTACCTCGCCAGTGTGGTCTATACTTATCGATGCCTACATATAGGGTGTTGGAGGGGTCCCTTCTATGCACCTTATCGTAATGTCTAGAGACAGGGTGTTTATCATAACCCCTCCTTATGTTCCCTATATGCTCATACAGGCAAGCCCGTAAAGCCCTTTTGGTCCTTCCTACATACTGAAGCCCACAGGGGCATTGTAGGAGATAGACCACCCCCTCAGAGCTGCAAGTAATAAAGGGTTCAATATCGTATGATCGCGAGGTGCTAGTGGATGTGAATGTGGTAATATGCCTTGATCTATTGGCATTTAGAGAACAGACCTGGCATTTACCACATTTATAGTACCCAGTAAGACTTTGGAGGAAGACCTATTCTCCCGTGGAGGGTCTTGGACCGAGGGGGCTATTTTGCTCCCAAGAGAAGCTGCTCCCTTGAACACCACTTTAGGTCGAGTTGGCAAAATGGTACTGAGGATTTGGTCACTGCCCAACACATGCCAATGCCTCTGTATCAATGATTTAATGGTACGGTGCTGAGCCGAATAAGTAGTAATGAATGGCACAGTATCGGGAGTACTATCCCTATGTGTAGAGGCATCAGACAGAAGGGAGGATCTATCCCTATCCCATGCTGTCTTCACAGCCAGAGAGAGGGAAGTTGGATCATACCCCTTTTCCAAAAACCTAGTCATCAAAATGGATGCTTGTTGATCATAGGTGTTCACATCCGAGCAATTGCGTCTCAGGCGCAAGAATTGGCCTTGAGGAATGGCTTTGAGTCAAGGTTCGTGATGGCAACTGTCGATAGAAATGTATGAATTTCTATCGGTTGCCTTGAAATGGGTAGACGTCACAAATTGGTTGCCCTCAATCTGGATCTTCAAGTCCAGAAAATGGATGGTATCGCGGCTGGCTTCAAAATTAAAACTGATGCCTCTATCATTATTGTTCAAGCCCGCCATAAAATTCTGCAGCTCCCACTCACACCCATCCCATAGGAGGAGGAGTAATTCATAAATTAAATATTTGGGACTTAATATAACTCCCAAGTTTGAAAATCTGTACCAAGCAAACTACCCCCCAATGTATCGAAAACTGGAAGCTGATCTCAAGAATTGGGAGTCACACATTATTGCCTAGATTGGTAGAATTAATTTGGTCAAGATGACCTTATTGCCTAGACTTTTGTATTTGTTTCGATCCCTTCCTAGTCTGATTAGAAGGGATCATCTAAAAACATTTCAAGGTAAATAGGTGATAGGTGGCATGTCCTAGTAGATACGGCACCTCATCCCTTTAAAGAGTATTCAAATAGAGGCAAAGGGAATGGGATTATTGCGGTGCCACAAATAAAATAGAACAAATTTGTAATAAAATTTCTTTTTTATTTTATTAGTATCAAAAGGCTAAAAGATGTATATAAATCATACATATATAGAAAATTTCAAAGACAAAAAAACCACAATACAATACAAGATAATGACCGTCATCACTGATGTTGAAAGGTGATCGCTGGTCACTTGTTGTCACAGCCTGTCCAAAGGACAAATGTTGTCACCATAACAACCGAGATGTGACCCATCAGGCAGGACGCCTACAACAGTAAAAATGTGGATTGAGTAAAAGAAATACAATGATTAGAACATCGTTATAATCTGATAATAAACCCAATATTCTTAAATTTCATTTCATGTGTACATGAATGGTGATCATCATAACAAGAAATTTTACAATAATCAATCAGTACAAGGTATCAACACACTCTAGTAGAGATGAAATACAGGTGAAAAGAATAATTTTTTATATAATGAAAAATTGATAAAAATTAAGAGAATAATTGGACATCTTAACATACAATATTAGTCTCTATTTAAAGAGACAGTATAGCAGTGGGCACTGGATGAAGGCAGGAAATGAGGACAAGATTGGTTACCAAACTTTGGGGACCAGATTAATCAAAGAACGGTCAAGCAATGGGGGGACAATCGATGAACAGACCAGTTGGACAGAATGGAGCAGAGCCAGTTAATACAGACAAACAAATATCATTTTACAGAAAGGATTTAAAGCTAATATATTCATTTAAACCAGGGAATTTTACGGCGTCCAACAAGTATATCCATCTAGTCTCCATCTGAAGCAAAGTGTTATCGATTTTACCACCCCGGGCATGTGAAGGAACATGCTCAAGGGCAGCAAATTGAACAACATCAGGATCATAATTATGTTCCATTGCAATGTGTTTATTCAGGGCTGTGGTTGTTAAATGTTTGTATAAAGGTGCAATATGGTCCTTAATGTGTTTGAAAAATGGACGCTTGGTTTTCTCCACGTAAAAGCAACCACATTGACATAAGCTCAGATATCCTACGCCAATTGTCTTACAGGTAACTCTGTGTCTCTCTGTAACTCTGAATACCATTCGGAAGAACGGTATTCCTGGAATTATGAATAAAGGGACAAATGTCACATACACCACACGGGAAGGTAACAACATTGGAATAATCCACGGGACCTCGAATCATGTGGTGACTGTGAACTAGTAGATCTCTCATAGATGGAGCACATCTATAAGTGATTTCAGGATATGGTTTGAGGAATTTTTTGATAGTGTTGTCAGCCGTCAGAAGTGGCCAATATTTTTGAAGAATCACTCTCATCTGACTATGTTGTTTAGAAAATTGAGTAATGATCCTAACAGAAGGGTTTAATTTCCGAGATTTAGTTAGATGAATAAGATCATGTCTATTTCGCTTAGTGACTCTGTTGAAGGACCTCTTCAACAAGGAACGACTGTATCCCCGTAGACGAAGTCTTTCATACAGGTCATTAGCTGCCAGATGAAAGTCTGAATCCTGAGTGCAGTTCCTTCTGAGCCTTAAAAATTGGCTGTAGGGTATACTATCTAGTAGAGGCTGGGGATGTGCACTAGCCGCATGTAGAATCGTGTTGCCCGAAGCGGGCTTGCGGTATAAGGATGAATGCAAAACACCGTCATTACCTATATGTATTTGTAAATCCAAAAAGTTTATCTTAGATTGACTGCATTCCATTGTGAGACTTAAGTTAAAGATATTAACAGCCAGTAGGTCCATCACCCGAGAAAGTTCATCTCGACTACCCGACCATAAAATGAAAACATCATCAATGTACCTGTACCAGGCTACAATATGTGAGAGCAGTTCTGACATAGATTCTTGGGAAAACAGGTCCCTCTCCCACCCCCCAGGTACAGGTTGGCATATGAAGGGGGCACACTTGGTCCCCATAGCCACCCCCTGCACCTGGAGGAAGTGGGAGGAGCCGAACATGAATACATTTCTAGTCAAAATGAACTCAAGCAGCCAAAGGACAAATGGGCTGTAACTATCAAAAGATGATCCTCGTTCTTGGAGATGAGTACAAATTACTTCAATGCCTTTAGTGTGTGGGATTGAGTTATATAAACACTCCACATCTAAGGCCACCAATCAAGTATTGGGAGGGACCTGCTTTCCATCAATATGACGTAACAAATCAATAGTGTCCTGAACATAAGAAAATAAAGCAGTTACGTGGGGTATTAGATATTTATCCACCAAGGCACCAACATTCTCTGTTAGACTTTGGCATCCTGAGACAATAGGTCGTCCAGGTGGTTTCTTCACTGATTTGTGCACTTTTGGCAGGGAATAGAAAGTAGGGATTTTGGGATCCTTTACATTAAGGTAATTCCATGTACTGGAATCAATGACACTGGGTTGATACGCCTCGAAAATTAGACTATAATATTCATTGTTGAAATTAGTTATCAATGTTTTAGAGATGGGGCGGTACCAATGCACGTTGTCAAGGACCTCCCGGCACATAGTCTCATATGCGAGGACGTCCATGACAACAACGTTGCCACCCTTATCAGCAGGCTTGATGACTAAACCAGGATGGCATTGCAGTTCTCGAAGGGCTTTCCGATGTCTAGAAGATAAGTTATGCTTATGAACTTGTTGCAAGTCCAAATTCTCATTTTCATGAGTGATCTGTTGGACAAAGGCCCAGATATTGGGATTCGTTTGGAGTGAAGGAAAGTTGCGTGATTTAGGTTTGAAAGATACTGGTGGGGGGAAGGAGACACCAGGGATGACTATGCCACAAGAAGGAGTTTGTGGCTCATCCTCTAGAGCATGTCCCTCCTCCCACAAATGCTCAAGGTCCTCCAGAGCCCGAAACTCAGACTCAGAGGGTTCCAAAAAGGTGGGTTTAATAGGTTCCAAGGATGGTGTTTTATCATAAATTACCTTAAATAAAAGGCGTCGGGCAAATAAATGTATGTCCTTAATAAGTTGGAAATGATCCAGATCAATGGAAGGGCAGAATGTGAGACCTAATTTCAAAACATGAATTTGGTCGGCTGTAAGGTTGACCGAGGACAGGTTAACAATATCTAGTTCCAAAGAGCTAGTGTTTAAAGAGGTGGGGGTGGGTTGGTCAGATCCGGTGTCTTTCCTAAAAAAATAGGTGCCAGCTTGGGATCAATGGAATGGGTGCTAGTGGGAAAAAGTGAAGATATAGTAGGTTCACTTGCTCGACGGCCGGTAACTGACAAGGCCAAAGTGGAAGGAATAGGAGTGGTGGTGAAAGTGGAAGGCTAAGGTGTCAGAGGAAGTGAGTGTAGATGCAGATCTACCCAGAGATGGAAATGGGGTAGATGATAGTGTTTTGGATGAATGTGTGCAACCCACTGAGGATCGGCGTGTAGAAGTGGGACCTGGTGTGCGGTGGGGGGGGGGGCGGTGACAGTGCAATCCCCCTTCCTTTTCTTAGGTAGTCTTTCTTGAGAAAGTTCGTGATGAGTAGTAGAGGAACTTGGAGAAAAAGTCACAGAGTTGACATTAGGTATCACATTATCTGGTTTAGGAGCTTCAGCGGTATAAGGTTTAGAGAAGGGCTTGCTATAAGTGGTTTGGTTCCACCTATAGGCAAAGCCATTCTCATGAGCTAGTTTGTCACGAAGGAATTTACCTTCTTTAATGTTTATGATTTCTAACGTGTATTCTTCCAGATGTGACCGTAGATCTTTGTCACATTTAATGAATTGGGGAGACAAAATGACAAGGCTATATTCATCATACCAGTTGCTAATCTGTATATCTAGTTGACTGAGTTCAGATTCATATTGTTTACATAATAATGGTAGGAGCAAGTTTGGAGATTTTGCTCCCACGATTGTTTAAGAGAATCATTGATCTTCCTAATATTAGGGAAGATCTGGATCCTCAGACCCCAAGTTACTATGCCGTTCAAGGAGTATTTTTCAAAATAGGCTTTGTGCCAATATGTGCGTACCTTTTTTTCGAGAAGACGCTGCAGTCTCATGAATGCGTCAAGGTTATCATCAGAAACATTGGCCTCCGTTTTGAATGACCAAATCTTTGTCATCAGGTCCGCAAAGGCCTCACCACAAAAATCCGCCATCCTGTTCCACTGCTAGTGAATAAAGAGTATTGGTAAATGGATTAATTTATTTTTAACAACAGCTGCCCTTCACAAATAATAATATAGGAATTATAAATAAAAAAATATTAATTACATTTAATTTAGGAACAATTTCTGCATGCAAACTGATAACACATTTATTGATTGACAAAATGTATAGTTTTAATGTTTGTAGCTAAAAGGACAGACCACCTGAAGTAGATAGTGTATTGAAACACTTAATTAGGATAAATAGGTGATAGGTGGAATGTCCTAGTAGATACGGCACCTAATCCCTTTAAAGAGTATTCAAATAGAGGCAAAGGGAATGGGATTTTTGCGGTGCCACAAATAAAATAGAACAAATTTTGTAATAAAATTTCTTTTTTATTTTATTAGTATCAAAAGGCTAAAAGATGTATATAAATCATACATATATAGAAAATTTCAAAGACAAAAAAAACACAATACAATACAAGATAATGACCGTCACCACTGATGTTGAAAGGTGATCGCTGGTCACTTGTTCCCAACTAGTTTCGCCAAAACATTGGCTTCATCAGGGGACTGTACAAATTAACACAGAAGTAAAAACACTGAAAAAAGAAAAAATTGTATATTATTGGAATAAATTCACATGATCTAGTATAATAAAGGCGAACTGTCATATCTCAAAACGGTCGAAAAACTGTCCAGCCCATGTCCCCAGTCTCCTAGTCCCCACACCTGAGACGTACCATGCAGGAGTCCCAGGACACAAGGAGAGCACCACCAGACCACTGAGAATAATGGTCACACTCAGCGCTGTATTTGGCTACAGGGGAATCAGAAGGCGCCTGAAAGAATGAAAATTAGCATGTAAGTATTCAATTATTCATTAATTAGTAAGGGGAGCTAAGCCATAATTACATACCCTAATTATATGCGGAAGAGACACCCAATGGTGCCCGGGAAGAGTGAAGGCACATTGGTTGGATGCGGAAATCACGAAATATATGTATAACCAAAAGAACTAGAAAATAGTACAAAATAGTGGTATTGGTGGGATGACCAAGATTTTATATAGGCTGAATAAATTAATGACAGATACTTATAGTGGATTGGAGAGCTAATTCGATAGTCAATTAACTATGAGTGCTTACCAAAAAAGCGCATATCACTGAGAACAAAGGTGCACACTAAATATGAGATTCCGTCATTATAAAGGCTGAGCACTGGAACCTCCCCGACATATCCTTCAGATTGCACCAGCTGAATTGATGATCTATGTAAAAATCCAATGCAAATAGAAGTACTGTCAGTGTGGAGACCAACCAACATAACAGGATTAAACAGCAATGGAAGAGATGAAAACACTCCAGCACAAAGTAAAAGAGAAGGAGGTACAGAACTTTTACCTTTAACAAGTATTGTCTGGCCACCGCACTTATCCCACAGCAGGTAAGTAAAGATTGCTGAGATGTGGTAGCCTTTTAAATCCCCCACCCGATCAGCATGAAGGAGTCAGCCAATCGGGAGCGGACGAGAGGCGGACGGGGCGCATGCGCAGTAGCCAAAGCCACCGGCCTACACTACACAGAGGACCAAGCGTCGGCCGCGTCACATGGTAGTGTTTATCAGTGACGCGGTCTATGTGGCATTGGACCCAGCCGAGGAAAAGGGGGAGGGAAGATGGAAAACCTCATGGCCATCGGGGAAAAGGGGGAAGGAGGCAGATAGGTTGGCATTGAAATGTCTGAGAAGGTCCCGGCCGAAGGGGCGGGCTGACTAAAAAGTCAGCCCTTGGGCGTCCATGCAGCCAAAGGCTGTAGTAGGACAAATTCTCAAGCGGAATAGGAGCAATGCAACCGAGTACACTGGATCCACACAGTAGATCACAGGGGGAAACCGGAACAGCCAAAGAGCAGGGGACACAGGCGGGACAGTCTGTCCAAAGGACAAATGTTGTCACCATAACAACCGAGATGTGACCCATCAGGCAGGACGCCTACAACAGTAAAAATGTGGATTGAGTAAAAGAAATACAATGATTAGAACATCGTTATAATCTGATAATAAACCCAATATTCTTAAATTTCATTTGATGTGTACATGAATAGTGATCATCATAACAAGAAATTTTACAATCATCAATCAGTACAAGGTATCAACACACTCTAGTAGAGATGAAATACAGGTGAAAAGAATAATTTTTTATGTAATGAAAAATTGATAAAAATTAAGAGAATAATTGGACATCTTAACATACAATATTCGTCTCTATTTAAAGAGACAGTATAGCAGTGGGCACAGGATGAAGGCAGGAAATGAGGACAATCTGGTCCCCAAAGTTTGGTAACCAATCTTGTTTTGTGATATGACAGTTTGCCTTTATTATACTAGATCATGTGTATTTAATCCAATAATATACAATTTTTTCTTTTTTCAGTGTTTTTACTTCTGTGTTAATTTGTACATTCCCCCGATGAAGCCAATGTTTTGGCCAAACTAGTTGGGAACAAGTGACCAGCGATTTCAACATCAGTGGTAACGGTCATTATCTTGTATTGTATTGTGTTTTTTTGTCTTTGAAATTTTCTATATATGTATGATTTATATACATCTTTTAGCCTTTTGATACTAATAAAATAAAAAGAAATTTTATTACAAATTTGTTCTATTTTATTTGTGGCACCGCAATAATCCCATTCCCTTTGCCGAAATTTCAAGGTAAACTTGATAAATTTATATGGAACAAGAAAGGTTCACATCTAGCAAACCGTAACTTATTTAATCTCCCTAAGCAAGGTGGATTGGTTCTTCCAAACCTCCTATGGTACTATCAAGCAGCCCGATTACAACCATTAGCTCATCTGTTCCAAAATCCTCTATTCAGACATGGCATGGATGTTGAGGCCTTCAAGTGATGGAGGGACAAGGGGATGTACCGCATTGGTCACTTTTTTTCCTGCACAGGCCCACTACCCCTTAAACATTTTATAGATGAACTAGATCTTCCCTCTACAGAAAAGTCTAGATTTTACCAGATCTCAAGCTTTGTTCACTCTTTATGGAAAAATAAACCTAACCCTCCAAGATTTACGGCATATGAAGGTTGGTGTACACAAGCCATGGAGCGGAAGGGGGAGATTTTTGTGATCTATGCTTCACTTGCTTCTAATTCTGTAAAATTACCATACATGTTGGCCTGGGAGAAAGACCTTCAGACTAAATGGGATCTGGAAGACTGGTATGAGAACTATTCTTGCTCGATTAAAGGTTTATACAATACTTCACTCATCGAAGCTAATGTTAAAAAATTCACGAGATGGTACTTGGTTCCCACAAGATTGACAGCAATGTTCCCTTCCACTTCATCTTTATGCTTTAGAGGCTATCAGGGAATGGGTTCTATGATTCACATATGGTGGGAATGTCCCAGAATCCGAGGATTTTGGAATAGAGTCTTCCACATCATACGATAGGTTACAGGTTGTGCTATCTCTCAAATATCTCAAACTGCCCTGCTGAATGGATTCTTGACGCATGTCCCTAAAATCACCCGTAAATTGATTCTGTTTATATTGACAGGAGCCAAATTGACTATTGCCAAAGCATGGAAGAAGTCTTCGATATCTCTATTATCCATGAAAAGAAAGATTTCATGGATAATGGAACAAGAAAAAATGGTCAGATCCTTATTGGACAAGACCACTCAATTTGAAGCCACTTGAGAACCCTGGGCTCGGTTTATGGGAATTTCTCTGATACCGAACATAGGTAGCAACACGAATCGCTGAATTTTTAGTTTCACATCGGATAGACAGGCATTCTATACGCTTTTTCTGTACTATTCCTTTATCTTTTTTTCTTCTCCCCTAGTCTTTTCCCTTTAAAATATCTTCTTTTTCTGTTTTAGGAACAGTATAATTTTTCCTTAAAGTTACATAGAAATTCTCAGGTTTATATACTAATTTTTCATACTAGGGTCAGGATGTTAGACTTTGATCTAGTATAATGGGAACATTATATTATACCCCTGTTAAATTCCGTAACAATCTTTGAGCTGGATTTCACAGGCTGTCAATAATATCTCCTCTCTTCTCTAAAATAGAAGTTTATAAGAGAAAAAATGGATAATGAGAGGAAAAATCCTCACCCCTCCTTGGACACAGTGTGATCCCTTTCGGGGTGTCGAAGGGGGAGTAAGGCTTTAACATAACTTAAAATAGGCAGGTGTATGATTTGATATTGAATGGATATAGTCAAAGTCAAGAGTTTATATTATATTATTTTATATTTTATTTCTCCATATTGTTAGTTCTGTTTACCACAGTAATAAGATAACCAATAGACTGTGATCACATATTTTGAATTCACTGTGAATTTATATTGTAATGATTTTTTCATGATGATTATACTGTAATAATTTTTCAATGATGATAATAAAAAACTTGAATGATAAAAAAGACAGTAAAACAAGGAAAATGTAATTCCATAACATAATCCATGATAGCATATTGACATATGGTATTACAATAGTAACATCATAAAAACGCCAGACTCATAGATGTGTGTCTCCACGGTAATAGGTATATTGTGTGTTTTCAAGTTGGTAGAATCCCCCCAAAAAACATGTAATAGGTAGTATATGAAAGTAGCATAGAAGGCATCAGATAGCTCTATGCGTCCCTGGGAGCTGAGGCGGTGATCTCCCCAGGAATGGAACCCCCAAGGAAATGGTGGGTAGTGGGAGCCACATATAGAAAGCCCATCTATAAAAAAAAATTTATATATATATATATATATATATATATATATATATATATATATAGTAATGAAACATAAGAATGTATATAAGGGTGACTATTGTTTCATGCAATGTATACCAATATGTGACCAATATGTAGATGAGTAGCAAAAATTGCACAGGAAGCATAATAATGAGTGATAGGGAGGGATTAATATATCCCAATCAAGGGAGATAGTTGGTGTGGGAAATGAACAAAATCACCAAGGAAAAATAAATTATGACAGAAAAAAGAGGACACCGAAAATGCTACAAAATGTATAAATAAAATTAATAAAATTAAATAAGCTAATAGTACCTAAGAATTTTTGTGTAGATAAATCAGTCCAATAGTATCCAATGTCCACAAGACCATGAGGCCAGGGAGTGTCTGGTAGGGTATATGGAGTATAGTTACTCCAATGTGACTGGGCATGACCAGTCAGGAGGGAGGCACGGCTGCAGCAACCGAGCAGTGGGAAAGCTCGCAAGCCAGCACCATGGTACCTCGATAAGACTGCTGATGTAAATATCACCGCATCTGCGCCACTGGTGATGATGTGGCGCACACTGCGTGGGATGGTGTAGCGTCGATGAGCAACATGACGCCCGCCCCCATCCTCGTAACACAACAAAAGGAGTAAAAGGGGAGGACTCCCGGAGCTCATCACAGCTCCCGGGGCCAAAGAGAATCCCAGCCAGACATAAAAGCCCGTCACACCCAACCCAAATCCCGTGGGTCTTGCAAAGTTTGGGGGGGGGAGTCTGTGGTAGGGATCCGAAATGAATTTGGGCACCCAACCAACACTCTCCATCATACATTCAAACTAAAACCTGAACACACTTCTTAGACCAATTTACTACTGGGTTATTTGCATCACCTTGTCCAGAAAAAAGAAAAAAGAGTTGCGCAAGCAGCTTCAAGCTCTTGTTTCACCACTGAAACTGTGAAGGGATACTATGGATATATGGATATAATACTAGGAGTATTTTTTAAATTTAAGGCCTCTTTTACACAACTGGTTACATGCAGCCACCAGATTCTTCTTGCAAGAGTCATTGGATTCTTGCAGCTGGAAAGACCTGGACATGTGAATAGCAACTACAGCTCAGCCTATAAAAACTAATGACAGGCTGACAGCAGCCACCACTGTTCACATGTAACCACACACAGAGTGGTTAGCTGTGGTTGTGGATGGATGTCCAAGGACATCTGTCCCTAACTGCGGATAACCACTCTGTGTGCAGCAACATGTGAACAGCGGTAGCTGCTGTCAGCCTATCATTTCTGTAAATAGGCTGAGCCACAGCTATTATTCACATGCTATGTTTATTCCAGCCACAAAAACCCTTGCCTGGAAGTGGCTGAATGTAACTGGCTGTGTGAAAGAGGCTTTAAATCCTTTTAGTTTTACTGTTGCTTATTGCTGTTTTGCAATACCTTTTCTGTAAATATTTTTTCTTTTCTTTTCATAAAACAACGTTTAAAATGTTAAGCTGAATCTCTCAATGCCCTAACTAGAGATAGAGGAACTCCATCTCTCTGAAGAAGCTACTATAATTTAAAGTCTGTTACATTCCTGTCTGGGAGTGGTAGCAAGTGATACATTTTTTGAAAATACACATTTTAAATGTAAATGGTGTTCCCTCTAAAAAACAAAGGAGTTGATTTACTAAAAATAGAGAGTGCAAAAACGGGTTCAGCTCTTCATAGAAACCAATCAGCTTTCAGGTTTTTTTTGTCAAAGCTTAACTGAACAGGCTGAAGTTAGAAGCTGATTGGCTACCATGCACAGCTGCACCAGTTTTTGCAATCTCCATTTTTAATAAATCAACCCCTCGGTGACAGTTGTGGTGTGTGTGTGTAAAGGGTTAACTGCTCATTTGACCTGCCCCAGTGATAGTGACTCTCAGTCTTCTAGTGCTTAGATTGTTGTCCCACAAGCTGGAAAATCTTTGTGCAGGGTGAGGCTGTGTGTGTATCACATCTTGGTGTGCCAAATTCCTTGAGATCTGAAGTACCCAAACCAGGTAAAGGACCATTCAACAACAAAGATCTTGTGTGCCCAAGATATTGTATCCAGCTGTATCCCCGTTTTCGTGCGGCGGTCGGCTTTCAGATAAAAGTGGTCCCTGCGGCGGATTCGCCGCAAGATCACTTTTATCGGTGGCGGGAGAGGGCCCCCCTCCCGCCGTGATCCGGTGCCCTCCACCGCTTACCGGAGCCGTCGGTAGTGGCGGAGGCGATTGCATCCATCTCCCTTCTGTACCTGGAGATGAGTGAGGCTAAGATGGCGCCCACTCATCTCCATGACACTGCTGGGCGGAAGCGATGTCAAAACGTCACTTCCGTCCACGCCTCTTAAAGGTACATTTTTTCAATGTCATTTTTTTAGATGACTTTTTTTAATTGCATTTTAGTGTAAATATGAGATCTGAGGTCTTCTTGACCCCAGATCTCATATTTAAGAGGTCCTGTCATGCTTTTTTCTATTACAAGGGATGTTTACATTCCTTGTAATAGGAATAAAAGTGACAGAATTTATTTATTTATTTAAAACCATGTAAAAATAAATAAAATAATGTAAAATAAATAATAAAAACAAAAAACATTTTTTAAAACCCCCCGTCCCGACGAGCTCCCGCGCAGAAGCCAACTCATACGTGAGTAACGCCCGCATATGAAAACGGTGGTCAAACGACACATGTGAGGTATTGCCATGACCGGTAGAGTGAGAGCAATAATTCTAGCCCTAGACCTCCTCTGTAACGCAAAACATGCAACCTGTAGAATTTTTTAAACGTCGCCTATGGAGATTTTTGAGGGTAAAAGTTTGACACCATGCCACTAGCGGGCACAATTTTGAAGCATGACATGTTGGGTATCAATTTACTTGGTGTAACATTATATTTCACAATATAAAAAAAATTGGGCTAACTTTACTGTTGTCTTATTTTTTTATTCAAAAAAGTGATTTTTTCCAAAAAAAGTGCGCTTATAAGACCGCTGCGCAAATACGGTGCAAAAAAAAGTATTGCATTGACTGCCATTTTATTCTCTAGGGGTGTTAGAAAAAAAACAATATATAATGTTTGGGGGTTCTAAGTAATTTTCTAGCAAAAAAACCTGTTTTAAACATGTAATCACCTAGAATCCAAAACGAGGCTGGTCCTTAAATGGTTAATGTAAACCTGTTTACTGATTTGTTATGAAAACTAAAATTCGGAAATTCAGAAATTTGAATATTCGTACATTTGAAAAATTAGGAAATCCAAAAATAAGAATGAAAATACGAACATAAGAAGGAAAATTTGAAAACCCAAAAAATTGAAAATCTGAAATAATAACTTACTAATAACAATAACTATTACTAACTATTAAATTATAGGTATTGGAATTTCCTTTCAAATTTGGCAAATTATCCAAAATAATGAATGCCACATCTAAACGAATGGAATGTAACAAATTAAAAATTATATCTTATAATAATAACGGTACACGGCAGCAGACACCTGGTTAGCTGATCCTTAACAGATAGAGAGGTAAATGAATAAATAGTGATGTTGCACTGTGAACCTAAATTACTATATTAAAGTGCTGGCGCAGAATCAAAACACAAAGGTGTATATCTATACAATTGTATACTTGCTGAGTGCTAAAGTGCAAAGTGAAACACATTTTTTACAAACAGTAATCATCAATACCTGCTAGTGGCAACTTGATATTAAGACCAATCACATAATCATAAAACAGTGAAAATATTACTAACGTGTAGTCTTGAAATAGTTAGTAGCATATAGCAATAATGAACATAAATATAAATGAAAAAGTCATGTAAACACAGTCGCAAAAAATATTTTGACAATCAAACAATGTTGAGATGAGTGGTATATCCCTCCACCATGAACAGAAAAAAAACGGCCCATGACAGGTCAATCCACTGTAGTGACACCTGAATGTGTACAAGCCCCTCACCATACTGCTGTAAGGTTACAGCATGAAGGGATCAAATGCAGCAGTCCTCAGAGGGTCCCTCTTTGGTGTTTACAGAAATGGATCGTGGTGTAACCTTCTCCTCTAGTAAGCTCAGTTTAGGGAGGTAGGAAAATGGAAGAAAGATTCCAATAGTGTAATCCTGTTTAAAATATGTCGATTTAGTAAAACGCAAACATAGATACACTCACTGTAGTTTAAAAACACAGGTAACACTCCACAAGCTCGTATACTTCCGTCACTTCCGGTTCCGCCTACTGCTCCAATTCCAATGCGTATTGTCACATCATGGGACTTCAACAGTCCTGCTCCTGTTGACCAGGTGCTCGCATGTAAATATAGTGGTTTATCTGTTCTGTACATAGTTTAGATTCAATGTAATGGCTAAATTAGCCTCTGTTCCAGTATTGGCTGTGTTGCGTGCAGTTCCACACTGTCGTCTGTAGGTGCCGTTGTCACCTTCCAGAAACAGCCCAGTGGGAGTGGTTCACTGCTGAGCATTCTGGGAAGGGATACTTAAGGGGCAGACGCCATTTTTTTCTCTCTCTCACCTCATGGCCCACTTGGCCTAAGGTATGTGACAATTCCTTTTCTGCCCCGGGGTCCTGCTTGCCTGAGGCTACGTGACTGTAAGTAGGCCCAGAAGCTGCTTGGAGCCTACTGGTTCAGAGGTGGTCCTGTGCTGTGTTGCTGTATTCGTTACCATTACTAAATCCTGTGGCAGAGACTTTTGTCCGTGCGTCATTCCGGCTGCTAGGTCAGTGAGAGAGGCCTATCCGGGTGAGCAAGATCCGTTGACTGAAGGTGTACTTGTCTCCAGGATCTCAAGTTCCTCAGTGTTCTGCACAAGGTATCTGAACTTTCCCTTTAACTCTCCATCCCTCTACTGCTCAAGTTGTTTAATAAAAAGCATTGGAAAAAGAAGGAATTGACTGGTGCATACATCGGTGGGCATAAGGCCCAGTATAGACTCTAAGTTTCTGGTATGGTGAACTGGGGGTAAGGGGTGACGGCAAAGACCCAAAATATTAACCAACATCTCCTTCGGGGGTCAGTGTTACAAAATAAAATGATGCAAGGTATAAAAACTGGACAATACATATGTAAATAAAGTCACATAATTGAGTAGTAGAGATATGAGTGTCATACGCAGACATCTGTCAGGATTATATAATGCAAAAAGGTGCAACAAGACGATGTTTAGAAAAAAAGGACAAAAATACTTTAAAAAATATTTTAAAAAAATATATAGCTCCTACTATCTGTAATCAGTTAGTAAAAATCATTCTAGATCCCCCAAAGAAGAGTTTTACCTTTTTTATTGGTAAAGGTTTTTATCCATGCAAAAGATGTTTTGCATAAACTCGAAAGAAACGCCCTGACGAGAAGAAGTTATAGTTTAAATCCACCACTAATGGCACCACCTATGACATACAGGAATTCATAGGGTGCAATACTGAAGGGGCAGTGTATGCCCTAGAATGTAGCTGCGGGCTACAGTATATTGGCCGTTCCAAAAGACTTCTGAGAATTTGCCTAAAGGAACATGTGCAGAATATATTAAAAGGTTACAATAAACGCAATGTATCTAAACACTTTGCAAAATGTCACAACAAAAACCTCACACATTTGAATTTTTGGAGCATTGTACCCTATACAAGACATTGGCGGGGGGGCCACAAGGTGAGAACTCTTAGCCAACTCGAATCCAAATGGATATTTTTAATGGACACCTTTTCACCCAACGAACCAAATATTGAGTTCTATTTAAATTACTTTATTAATGATTTCCAGCATTTTTAATTTTTTTTTAAATATATATTTCTTTATACATATATCTATATAGATTTATATCTATATATATATATATAGCTATATATAGATATAAATCTATATAGATCTATATAGATATAGATCTATATAGATCTATATAGATCTATATATAGATCTATATAGATCTATATATATATTTATATAGATATATACACTATATTTTTTAAATTTCTTGCCCTTTTTTTCTGAACATCCTCTTGTTGCACCGTTTTATTAACCCTTTCATGACTACGCCTATTTTTGAAATTTGGTGTTTACAAGTTAAAATCCGTATTTTTTGCTAGAAAATTACTTAGAGTTCCCAAACATTATATATATTTTTTTAGCAGAGAATCTAGAGAATAAAATGGCGATTGTTGCAATATTTTTTTAGCACACGGTATTTGTGCAGCGGTGTTTTAAACGCAAATTTTTGGAAAAGTGACACTTTCATGAATTTTAAAAAATCCAAACAGTAAAGTTACCCCAATTTTTTTGTATAATGTGAAAGATGATGTTATGCTGAGTAAATAGATACCAAACATGTCACCCTTTATAATTGCACGCACTCGTGGAATGGCGACAAACTACGGTACCTATGAATTTCCATAGGTGACACTTTAAACATTTTTTACGGTTACCAGGTTTGAGCTACAGAGGAGGTCTAGGGCTAGAATTATTGCTCTCGCTCTGACGATCGCGGCGATACCTCACATGTGTGGTTTGAACACCGTTTACATATGCGGGCGCGACTTCCGTATGCGTTTTCTTCGCTGCACGAGCTCGCGGGGACAGGGGCACTTTAAAAAAAATTTTTTTTTTTATTTATTTTATTTATTTTTTTACTTTATAAATTGTGTTTAAAAATTTTTTTTTTTTTTTTTTACTTTTATTGCTGTCACAAGGAATGTAAACATCCCTTGTGACAGTAATAGGTGGTGACAGGTACTCTTTATGGAGGGATGGGGGGTCTAAAAGACCCCCCATCCCTCCTTTACACTTCAAAGTATTCAGATCGCCGAAAACGGCAATTCTGAATACTGTGTACTTTTTTAAATTCGGCGCCATTGGCAGCCGAGTAAACGGGAAGTGACGTCATGACGTCGCTTCCGCGTTTACAATGAGAAGGCTGGAACGAAGCCGCTCACAGCTTCGTTCCAGCCCGCCCCCAGCCGCCGAAGGCAGCCAAATGGACACCGGGCCTCCCGACCGCACAGGAGGCCCGGTAACAGCGGTGGGAGGCGGCGGGAGGAGGGGATGTCCCCTCCCGCTCCTCCGGTATAACAACCGAGCGGCTTTCAGCCGCATCGGTTGTTATACACGGGTAGCCGATCGCCCGCTGTAAACAACGGTACTGGGATGATGCCTGCAGCTGCAGGCATCATCCCGGTATAACCCCGGAAAGCCGAGTACGCATATCTGCGTACGGTTGGCGGGAAGGGGATTTTATACATAATCCTAACTGTCATGCCTTCAGCCTATAAGGAAAAATAATATCTTCTGGACTTGCAATACCAACATTGTCCACTAGATGCCACTTTAACAAAACACTACTGATGGGCAGTGTTCTATGGTTATTACACATTTCCTGTTATATCACTGGGAACTAGCTTCACTTCCTACTCCAATTTCTTTCACCTTCTCCATTGGGACAGACTGCATGGGAGCCAGCTAAGCCTGCACCACGTGTTTCTGAGGAAAATCCTGGTTCTTCTAAGGCAGCATCGCTGGTATGGTAAAAGATTGTTTAACTGTATACCTAGTGTACATTTGTTCATATTCATGTAATTATTATATGTTCATTTTATCTGTTTATTTCTAGTTTCACCGCGTGTACATCCTATTCTGATATGGCCACCACCTGTTCATTGTAATAAAGATCCAAAGTTACAGACAGTCTGGTTATTTTAGGATTCAAGGTTTAAGCTGTATGTTGAGCTACATACACTCCAGGGGCAAATGTGTAGCGAGAACAGAACAGGGAAACAGCGGCTATCCAGCAAGTGGGATTTAGGACAGTGACTACAGAGAGGCTTGCCACCCTGTCAGCGCAGTCACCTGCATATGGCAATACAGCAGTCTCTACACAGTCAAGCATTCCTGCAAGCAACATGTCACATAGCCAGGCATCTTCACTCAAGACAAGGTCTCAAGTTTCCAGGCCCTCCAGATCCTCCTCCGCAAGCAATGAACTCGCTATCGCACATGCAAAAGCTGAAGCCGCCAAGGCCTGAGCAGCCTTTGCTGAGCAAGAAATGCAGATTAAAAAGGAGAAAGTGAGGCTAAAGACAGAGAAAGTGCAGCAAAAGGCACAGTTAGAGGCCAAGGAAGCCCTCCTAGAACTAGCCCTAGAGAAACTCACTGTAGAGAAGGAAGCAGCAGCTGCCATAGCCTAAGCAGAGGCCTTAGAATTAGCTGTATAATCAAGAAGTGAATGCAGCAGACGCAGAAATATTCTCGACCCAGAATCTGAAACTCAAGGTTCTCTACAACGAACTTCAGATTACATCAATCAACATCTTAAGCCAAGCAGTGACAAAGATGACGTCAAAGAGACAAGCCAAAGACACTACACTGTACCGCCGCAAGTCAGCGACAAGTATCAAGCCTGCAAACAGGAGAAATCCATGCAAAGTGACGCCTCCTACGACAGACTCCCTACACATGAGATAACAGAGCATTCTAATCATCCTCCAGAACCAATGTCGAAGTCAGAACGGTACGACAGAGGCCGGCTTGACACCCTCAAAAGGTATGACTATACACAGACATCTCCCCATGGCAACACACAGCAGGCTAACCAAGCCACCATAGACTTAATGAGTTTAATGACTGCCCTGAAAGCTACAGAGCCTGGCAGTCTTCCTTTCAAAATACCATCAAAGACTTAGATTTGCCTTGCAGTGAAGAGATAGACCTCCTGATCAAATGGCTTGGCAATGAGTCTACCAAGCATGCCAGGCGAATCAGGACAATAAATATAAACCACCCAGACACTGGTCTTAAAACTATCTGGGATAGACTTGATGAGTGAAAAAACAAAAAAAAACTGCGCTAAGCTAGTACATAAAGCAGCTACATACAATGTGACAAACCATGATGAGAAATATAAATATAAAATGTAGCGCATAAATGTGATAAATATTCTTCACAAGACACCTCAATGGTGTGAACCAAGTGTGGTAGATATCTAAACAAATGAAGTGAGGGTGAAGGTAAAGTCCATATGAATGAACTTAAAACACAGAAATGTCTCTGAACAAATGTGAACAAGGAAAATCGCTGTCTGTGAAAGTGTTCGTGATGTAAAACTGAAGACTGGGTTGGTCAACACATGGATGCGGCTTCCCCCTAGGACTGCAACAATTCAAAACAGTAGTAAGCTTGGACTCTTACCAGATCCTGTGGACTCCCCTGTCGTATGACATGGAGTCATGTAAGCATTTCGCCACTCCGGGCATGTAGATCGATATCCAGATCGTCAAGGGTCATAGATGTCGATTCTCCAGGTCCTCCCGGGGTCATCAGACGAATCCTTGTGATGGATATGAACGGAGTTCTGGCGACTAAGGTATATAGTATGTAGCAAGGATGGGCTATATTACTCCTCTCCCGATCATATGTAGAAAGAAAAGAAGAGCTTCTCCATAGTGCAGATAAACGGTGGTATCTTTTTATTGTAATGAAACAAGATACATAAAAACAGAGTGATCACTAAATAAAATATTTTGGGGCAACCTGAGAGAAGGTAAAAAGGGCCTCCATGGCTCCATTTACAACACACTCTCAGCACTAGTGAGCATGGCAGGGAAGAAGAGCACACCATTACAACTACACCAGAGATCACTTCACAATGTACAGAGGTCTGCATAGGACTTATAAGTGGCAGGTCCTGCTCCAAAATCTGCCTAGTCAGAGTCTACCTAGCAGGCCAAAAAGACAAAGCTATTAAGCTTTACGCAATTCTGGATGACAAAAGTAACAAGTCATTAGCCAGCTCAACCTTCTTTGACATCTTTGGCATTAAAGGCCCCAGCATCCCCTACTCCTTAAAAACTTGTGCAGGAATAGGGGAGACGGCGGGGAGGAGAGCAATCGGCTACCAAGTCGAGTCCATTGATGGACAATCATGCTTGTCTTTGCCAACTCTTATCGAATGCAACCAGATTCCTGACCATAGATCTGAAATTCCTACACCAGATGTGGCTGCTCATCACCCACACTTGAAATGCATAGCGCATCTGATACCAGAACTTGATCCTCGGGGTCAGACTATCCTACTCCTTGGGAGAGATATCTTACGAGTCCATAAATCAAGAGCTCAAATTAATGGTCCCAACAACGCACCTTATGCTCAGAGCTTAGACCTCGGATGGGTCATCATAGGAGATGTCTGTCTAGGAAGCGTGCACAAACCTAACTCCATTAGCAGCATGCTCACAAATACCCTAGAGAATGGGCGCCCCTCTCTTTTCCAGCCATGCCACAACCATTTCCTTGTTAAGAAATTGGCCTACACCACCCAGCGCGGGTGACCGTGCACCTTCCGTATCCGCTGATGAAGTCCCCGCCCACAGGGACGCAACGCGTTCGGAAAGGAAGCATCGTGACGTCACCCGCGGCCACCTCGCATTCTCAACCACATGCTCTAGCATCTGGCACTGGATTAGTGCCTTTTTTGTAAGTTTTACTCTTATTGTTCGTTATTAAAGTTTTTCTACGGAAAGCACTATGTTGTGCGCTTCTCTATTCACATGATTCATTCCTCCTGGGATTATCCGTGCTGCATAGCCCCTAGTTTTTTGCCGTTATCCGACCGATCTGAACCTGCTGCCTACTGTCTTCATTCACCCGTAAGGGAAGGTGCATATTGATAGGGATGAGCCGAACACCCCCCGGTTCGGTTCGCACCAGAACCTGCGAACGGACCGAAAGTTCGCACGAACGTTAGAACCCCATTGACGTCTATGGGACTCGAACGTTCGAAATCAAAAGTGCTCATTTTAAAGGCTAATTTGCATGGTATTGTCCTAAAAAGGGTTTGGGGACCCGGGTCCTACCCCAGGGGACATGTATCAATGCAAAAAAAACTTTTCGGGAGCAGTGATTTTAATGATGCTTAAAGTAAAAAAAAAAAAAGTGAAATATTCCTTTAAATATCGTACCTGAGGGGTGTCTATAGTATGCCTGTAAAGTGACGCGTGTTTCCCGTGTTTAGAACAGTCCCTGCACCAAATGTCATTTTTAAAGGAAAAAATCTCATTTAAAACTGCTTGCGGGTTTAATGTAATGTCGGGTCCTGGCAATATGGATGAAAATCAGTGAGACAAACGGCATGGGTACCCCCCAGTCCATTACCAGGCCCTTTGGGTCTTGTATGGATACCCAAATTAAAATAAGGAAAGGTGTGGGGCCACCAGGCCCTATATACTCTGAACAGCAGTATACAGGCTGTAGGTTTGTTGTTAAGTAGAATCTCTTTGTAACGGAACGGGTACATTTTTAACATGTTTAGCTCCAGCCAAAAAATCTTTTTTAAGCTTTTTGGAAAACATAGGGAAGGGTTATCACCCCTGTGACATTTGTTTTGCTGTCTTTCCTCCTCTTCAGAAGATTTCATCTCACTTTTTGTCCCAATGGATTGGAAAGCATCAGTGGAAAGGAGAAATGTTTTTCCCATATTAACTCTTACAGGAGAGAATTTCCCTTCCTAGGGGTAGATTTATTCTCACTTCCTGTTGTCTCCTTCCGTTTGCAAGTAGGAGTCGTTTGTAAGTTAGTTGTTTGAAAGTAGGGTCCTGCCCTATATACTCAGCAGAAATTTGGGCCTTAGGTGTTGCTGTGGCCACAACACTGTAAGCCCTCACAGGGCTCTGCTGTGAAATATTAGATCAAGAATTGTAATTACATGCCCCTGTTGAACAGGAGCTGAAAAATTAGGCCTTAGGCACTGGTGCTGGTGCCACAACACTGCAACCCCTCACAGACACTCTAGTTGGAATGCAGGAACGAGCCCTGCTGCAAAGTATTGCATCAAAAATTGTAATTACACGCCCCTGTTAAACAAGGGCTGAAAAATTGGGCCTTAGGCACTGGTGCTGGTGCCACAACACTGCAACCCCTCACAGACACTCTAGTTGGAATGCAGGAACGAGCCCTGCTGCAAAGTATTACATCAAAAATCGTAATTACACGCCCCTGTTAAACAGGGGCTGAAAAATTGTGCCTTAGGCACTGGTGGTGGCACCCAGAACCAAAAATGTTCTTACAAGCTATCAGCGTGATGATTGAGGAGGAAGAGGATAATTACTCAGGGATAGTCACTCAGCATCAGCATAGGCAGTCTTTGAAGGGATCTGAGATTTCCAAAAAAATTATTCGGTTACATCAGCATCAGGTGCTTGGTAGCTGGTGGTGATCCAAGACTCATTCATTTTTATGAAGGTCAGTCGATCGACCGAGTCAGTGGACAGACGCACCCTGTGATCGGTTACCACGCCTCCAGCAGCACTGAATGTGCGTTCCGAAAGAACGCTGGATGCAGGACAGGCCAGTAGCTCAATTGCATACTGTGCAAGCTCTGGCCAGTGATCCATCCTCAAGACCCAGTAACCCAGAGGATTTTCGGTGGGAAAGGTGTCCAAGTCTGATCTTGCCCCTAGGTATTCCTGCACCATGTAAAACAGACGCTGGCGATGGTTGCTGGAACCGATCATACCTTGGGGCTGCGGACCAAAAAATTGTCTGAACGCATCGGTCAGACGGCCACCTTCTCCACCGCTCCTTCTTTGACTGACCGAAGCCTCAGCAACACGTTGTCCAGAAACAGGAGTTTGTAACCTCCCAGTCTCTGGGAACGCGTTGCACAGACCTTTCTGCAAGGCCTCCCGAAGATGTTTCATCCTCTGCTCCCTCTGCGATGGCAAGATAAGGTCCGCAACCTTACCCTTGTAACGTGGATCAAGGAGGGTTGTCAGCCAGTATTGGTCCTTCTCCTTGATACCACGAATACGAGGATCCTTACGCAGGCTTTGCAGGATCAGGGAGGCCATGCAGCGTAGGTTTGCTGAGGCATTCGGTCCGGAGTCCTCTGGGTCACTAAGGACGACATGGTCTGCAGCCACCTCCTCCCAGCCACGTACAAGTCCATGTGTTTCTTGGGACTGATCCCTTAAAGACTGCTGCTGATGCTGAGTGCCAGGCTCCACCTCCATACTGACACAATCTTCCTCCTCCTCCTCCTCCTCTTCCTCCTCGTCCTCTTCCTGTGTGACCGGCGGGCACGCAGGAACATTGTCTGGATAAAGGGGGCCTTGAGAGCTAAGGAAGTCCTCCTCTTCCTGCCTCTGTTCTGCCTCAAGTGCCCTGTCCATTATTCCACGCAGCGTGTGCTCCAACAGGTGGACAAGGGGGACAGTGTCACTGATGCATGCACTGTCACTGCTCACCATCCTCGTGGCCTCCTCAAATGGTGACAGGACAGTGCATGCATCCCTGATCATGGCCCACTGGCGTGGGGAAAAAAAACCAAGCTCCCCTGACCCTGTCCTGGTGCCATAGTCGCACAGGTACTCATTGATGGCCCTCTGCTGCGTGTGCAGCTGCTGCAGCATGGCCAACGTTGAGTTCCACCTGGTGGGCATGTCACAGATTAGGCGGTTCTTGGGCAGGTTAAACTCCTTTTGGAGGTCCGTCAGCCGAGCACTGGCATTATATGACCGGCGGAAATGCACACAGACTTTCCTGGCCTGCCTCAGGACATCCTGTAAGCCCGGGTACCTGCCCAAGAACCGCTGCACCACCAAGTTAAGGACGTGAGCCAAACAGAGCACATGGGTCATTTGTCCCTGTCGGAGGGCAGAGAGGAGGTTGGTGCCATTGTCGCAAACCACCATTCCTGCCTTAAGTTGGCGTGGCATCAACCACCTCTGAACCTGCCCCTGCAGAGCTGACAGAACCTCTGCCCCAGTGTGGCTCCTGTCCCCCAAGCACACCAGCTCAAGCACCGCATGGCATCTTTTGGCCTGCGTACTTGCGTAGCCCCTTGAACGACTACGGAGCACTGCTGGTTTCGAGGAAGAGGCCATGGAGGAAGAAGAAGAGGAGGGGGTGGAGGAGAGAGGTGTGTCACAATCATTAGCATTTTGGAGGCGTGGTGGCGGAACAACCTCCAACACTACTGCACCTTGTCCTGCATCCTTCCCAGCTGCCAGCAGAGTCACCCAATGCGCCGTGAAACTTAGGTAACGTCCCTGTCCATGCCTGCTGGACCATGAGTCAGCGGTAATATGCACCTTACCGCTGACCGCCCTGTCCAGCGAGGCATGGACATTGCCTTCCACATGCTGGTAGAGAGCCGGAATCGCCTTCCGTGAGAAAAAGTGGCGTTTGGGTACCTGCCACCGAGGAACCGCACATTCCACAAACTCACGGAAGGGGGCAGAGTCTACCAACTGAAAAGGCAGCAGTTGAAGTGCTAGCAATTTTGCCAAGCTAGCATTCAACCGTTGGGCATGTGGATGGCTGGGAGCAAACTTCTTTCGGCGGTGCAGCAGCTGGGGCAGGGAAATTTGCCTGGTACAATCTGACGTCGGTGTACCAAAATCAGATTGCCCACAAGTACGTGGCTGTGACACACCTAATTCTACACCTTCATTCCTCTCAGTGCAGGTCTCAGAGAGGACTGAAGGTCTAGTGGGGTTGGAAATCTCAGCTGATGAGGAGCAAGCAGAGGTCCTCTTTGTTCTTTGGTGTGGGTCTTTTAGATACGCTTGCCAACGAACTGCATGGCAGGTCAACATATGTCTGGTCAAGCATGTGGTACCCAAGCGGGAGATGTTTTGGCCACGCGAGATACGCTTGAGACATATGTTGCAAATAGCAGCGGTGCGATCTGATGCACTCGTCTCAAAAAAGCCCACACCAAAGAACTTTTTGAATAACGCGCAGAGACTGCAGCGCCCTGCACATGTGGAGCTTTGGGGTGTGATGCAGTCAAAGTGCTGCCCTTAGGCTGGCCCCTGGAGGGCATCCTGCCTCGTTGGTGATGTGCCGCCTCCTCCTCCTCCTCCTCCTCCTCCTCCTCTCTCCTATCAGGCACCCACGTTGAGTCAGTGACCTCATCATCCCCTCCCTCCTCATCACTGGAGCAAACCTGGCAGTATGCTGCAGCAGGGGGAGCATGACTGCCAGATTGCTGTCCTTCTTGGGCACCCCCTCTGTCCGTGCTCGTGTTACTGCCTTCATCGAGCTCAGTATCATCATCAGAGCCTTCCAAACGCTGGGCATCCTCCTGGAGCATGTACCCAACACTGTGGTCAAACAGTTCGAGGGACTCCTCAGGAGGACATGGTGGGGCTAGGGAAGGAGTCACTGATGACATTGAGCCGAGGGAAGAGGCCGCTGCTTTGCCAGACAAAGTACCCTGGGCATGGGTGAGAGAGGATGAGGAGGATGAGGACGGCTTGGTCATCCACTCGACCAAGTCTTCCGCATGTTGCGGCTCAACATGGCCAGCTGCCGAAAAAAAGGCCAAGCGTGTCCCATGGCCACGTGCTGATGAGGATGCACCGTCTCCACGACCAGCACTAGACACAGAGCCTGCTTGCCCTCTCTTATTGGCTTGTGACTGTCTGCCTCTCCTTCTTGGCCTTCCAGACATACTAATGGCCTGTAGCTGCACTAAGCTGGGATATATATATATATATATATATATATGTACTGATACTGCAGCTAGCAAAATCAACTGCCTGCCTGTAGTATGAGAACACCACCAACCTTCTACAGGTAGCTTTAGCTGAACACTGTGAGGTGGACGCACCCCACTAACTTGTAGGTTTAGCAGAACACTGTGAGCAGGACGCACTGCACTAACTGTAAATAGTCTAGCTGCCTGACTGTGGTACTAATAGGATCAAAAGAACACCAGCAATTTTCTTCAGGTAGCTGTATTTACTGTAACAAGACAAGCCTGCCTGTCAGTAAGAAGATAACAGAAATTGATCTAGCTGAACACTGTGAGCAGGACGCACCCCACTAGCTTGTAGGTTTAGCTGAACACTGTGAGGTGGACGCACCCCACTAACTTGTAGGTTTAGCTGAACACTGTGAGCAGGACGCACCCCACTAACTTGTAGGTTTAGCAGAACACTGTGAGCAGGACGCACTGCACTAACTGTAAATAGTCTAGCTGTCTGACTGTGGTACTAATAGGATCAAAAGAACATCAGTAATTTTCTTTAAAATACTGTAACAAGACAAGCCTGCCTGTCAGTAAGAAGATAACAGGAACGGATCTAGCTGAACACTGTGAGCAGGACGCACCCCACTAGCTTGTAGGTTTAGCTGAACACTGTGAGGTGGACGCACCCCACTAACTTGTAGGTTTAGCTGAACACTGTGAGCAGGACGCACCCCACTAACTTGTAGGTTTAGCAGAACACTGTGAGCAGGACGCACTGCACTAACTGTAAATAGTCTAGCTGCCTGACTGTGGTACTAATAGGATCAAAAGAACACCAGCAATTTTCTTTAAAATACTGTAACAAGACAAGCCTGCCTGTCAGTAAGAAGATAACAGGAACGGATCTAGCTGAACACTGTGAGCAGGATGCACCCCACTAGCTTGTAGGTTTAGCTGAACACTGTGAGGTGGACGCACCCCACTAACTTGTAGGTTTAGCTGAACACTGTGAGCAGGACGCACCCCACTAACTTGTAGGTTTAGCAGAACACTGTGAGCAGGACGCACTGCACTAACTGTAAATAGTCTAGCTGCCTGACTGTGGTACTAATAGGATCAAAAGAACACCAGCAATTTTCTTCAGGTAGCTGTATTTACTGTAACAAGACAAGCCTGCCTATCAGTAAGAAGATAACAGGAACGGATCTAGCTGAACACTGTGAGCAGGACGCACCCCACTAGCTTGTAGGTTTAGCTGAACACTGTGAGGTGGACGCACCCCACTAACTTGTAGGTTTAGCTGAACACTGTGAGCAGGACGCACCCCACTAACTTGTAGGTTTAGCAGAACACTGTGAGCAGGACGCACTGCACTAACTGTAAATAGTCTAGCTGCCTGACTGTGGTACTAATAGGATCAAAAGAACACCAGCAATTTTCTTTAAAATACTGTAACAAGACAAGCCTGCCTGTCAGTAAGAAGATAACAGGAACGGATCTAGCTGAACACTGTGAGCAGGATGCACCCCACTAGCTTGTAGGTTTAGCTGAACACTGTGAGGTGGACGCACCCCACTAACTTGTAGGTTTAGCTGAACACTGTGAGCAGGACGCACCCCACTAACTTGTAGGTTTAGCAGAACACTGTGAGCAGGACGCACTGCACTAACTGTAAATAGTCTAGCTGCCTGACTGTGGTACTAATAGGATCAAAAGAACACCAGCAATTTTCTTCAGGTAGCTGTATTTACTGTAACAAGACAAGCCTGCCTATCAGTAAGAAGATAACAGGAACGGATCTAGCTGAACACTGTGAGCAGGACGCACCCCACTAGCTTGTAGGTTTAGCTGAACACTGTGAGGTGGACGCACCCCACTAACTTGTAGGTTTAGCTGAACACTGTGAGCAGGACGCACCCCACTAACTTGTAGGTTTAGCAGAACACTGTGAGCAGGACGCACTGCACTAACTGTAAATAGTCTAGCTGCCTGACTGTGGTACTAATAGGATCAAAAGAACACCAGCAATTTTCCTCAGGTAGCTGTATTTACTGTAACAAGACAAGCCTGCCTGTCAGTAAGAAGATAACAGAAACGGATCTAGCTGAACACTGTGAGCAGGACGCACCCCACTAGCTTGTAGGTTTAGCTGAACACTGTGAGGTGGACGCACCCCACTAACTTGTAGGTTTAGCTGAACACTGTGAGCAGGACGCACCCCACTTACTTGTAGGTTTAGCAGAACACTGTGGGCAGGACGCACTGCACTAACTGTAAATAGTCTAGCTGCCTGACTGTGGTACTAATAGGATCAAAAGAACACCAGTAATTTTCTTCAAAATACTGTAACAAGACAAGCCTGCCTGTCAGTAGGAATATAACAGGAACGGATCTAGCTGAACACTGTGAGCAGGACGCACTGCACTAAATGTAAATAGTCTAGAAGATAACAGGAACGGATCGAGCTAAACTGAATACAGTGTATATATATATATATATATATATATGCAACACCTGGGATGCATATATATACACAATGCACTTTAAGTGCAGCTAACTGACTGACTGTCCTGCCTAATCTAGCTAACTCAAATGAAATGACACTGTCTCTCTCTCTCTCTAAGCACACCGGAACACACTGCACAGGGCCGCCGTGCAGACGGCCTTATATAGTGTGGGGCGTGTACTAAATCCCCTGAGCCATAATTAGCCAAAGCCTCCTTGGCTTTGGCCAATTATGGCTCTCTGTTAAGGCGGCGCTGTGATTGGCCAAGCATGCGGGTCATAGTGCATGCTTGGCCAATCATCAGCAAGCAATGCACTGCGATGCCGCAGTGAATTATGGGCCGTGACGCGCCACACGAATTTGGCGCGAACGGCCCATATCGTTCGCAATTCGGCGAACGATCGAACAGCCGATGTTCGAGTCGAACATGGGTTCGACTCGAACACGAAGCTCATCCCTACATATTGACCCTCTGTGAATTAAAGGGTCCCTGCACTGAGGTGAGAGGCCATTTCTAACATTGGTGGAGGGATCACATATTCCCAGTGAGTTTTCTGCATGAAGCCACATCACTGTTGACCATTTGGATACAGTTTTGCATTGTTTCTTTTATGGACTTTAGTACTTATATTACAGCGCTGTACTATCTGTTTTATATTGCCTGTGACAGTGACCGAGACCATTTAGGGTGCACAGTCTTTCAAAGAACTAAAGATGACAATCATGTGGCAATGTCTATTGAGGACAAACTCTTCTTAGAAATAATGGAGCAAGGACTAGTCAAAGTTAGCACAAACAGCTGGGTCACACCTCTTCCCTTCAGACCACAGAGACAACACTTACCCAATAACAGAGAACAAGTGCTACAACGTTTCGCTTCCCTTAGATGTAATTTACAAAGAAAGCCAGAGATGAGAGAACATTTATTTTATTGCATGGGGAAGATCGGTCACATCGAGATAGCTCCCACCCTTAAAGACTCTGAAGAGTGTTGGTACCTCCCTATATTCGGAGTGTACCATCCTAAAAAGTCAGGTCAAATCAGAGTAGTGTTTGACTCTATTGCCAAATTCAAGGGTGTCTCCTTGAAAGATGTCCTCTTGACAGGCCCAGACATAAACAACAAACTCCTGGGAGTGCTCATAGCTTACATCCAACAGATGGTCCATTGCTTCCAGGTCAGAGAGGAAGACAGAAACTTCCCAAGGTTCCTTTGGTTCAGGGGCAATGACCCTTCCAAAGACATCTCAGAGTATCGCATGAGGGTACACATCTTTGACAATAGCCCTTCACCTGCAGTCGCTATCTACGGACTCAGACATTCCCCCCGATTGCTTCCAACAGCAAAAAGTTAATGGAAGTTTTCCCTGCTCAAGACCATTCTAATGATCTAAGGGACTTAGATCTAGGTACAGACTATTTACCTGTACAGCGCAAACTAGGTCTACTTTGAGACTTGAAATCTGATTCCTTTACCTTCCAAATAAACAGGGAAGAAAGGCCCTTCACTCGCAGAGGTGTCTTGTCCACAATCAATAGCCTATACGATCCATTAGGATTTGTGGCACCAGTTACAATTCAAGGTAAAGCCCTACTTAGAGACTTGATTCGTGAAACATCCGACTGGGATGCCCCACTACCCCTTAATAAGAGGAACTCTTGGGTAGAGTGGAGGAACTCTCTATCAGTCTTATCTGATTTCTATTAGATAAGACTATCAAGGCAATATCAAGGCAATAGCTGCTGTGGCCTACTTAAGAACTGTTGACACTACAGCACAATGCCACGTAGGATTCGTCATGGGCAAGGCAAAACTAGCTTAACTTCCTGAGAACACTGTACCTAGGCTAGAACTTTGTGCTGCAGTACTAGCTGTTGAACTAGCAGAACTAATAACCTTAGAGATGGGCATTGAATTCAAGGATATCCAGCTCTACACTGACAGCAAGGTAGTGCTAGGCTACATCTACAATGAGGCCAGACGTTTCTATGTTTAACTCAACAACAGAGTGTTGAGGATTAGGAGATCCACTCGTCCAATACAATTGTGCTACGTACCTACTGACCATAATCCTGCAGACCATGCTACAAGAGCCGTTGCTGCATGTAACCTTAGACACAACATGGTTTACAGGACCTGCATTCTTGTACAATGCAGAACAGACTGTTGCTAAGATTGACACTACTGAACTAGTAGATCTAGACTCAGATACTGACATCCGTCCTGAGATCTCTACATTTCAGACTGCAACTTCAGACTGCCAGCTTAAATCTAACAGATCTAACAGATTCTCAAAATGGAAGGCACTTGTTCGAGCTATTTCTTGTCTTATCCATATAGCTCACTCTTTCAAAGGTGACTCAAACAGCTGTGACCGCAAAGGATGGCATCATTGTCAAAGGATCAGTTCAGAGAGAGAAACCCTCTAATAGTTCCTGGTTACCACCACATTGCTTACTTGATCATATCACATCATCACCTCCACGTCAAACATCAAGGAAGTCTGTTCACAGAGGGAGCTTTACAAGCTGCAGGCCTATGGATAGTTGGAGCTAAGAGATGTGTGAGTAATGTGATCTTTAAATGTTTTACTTGTCGCAAACTTTGTGGCATGCTACAAACACAAAAAATGGCCAACCTTCCAGCCGACAGACTTTCTCCAGACCCTCCTTTCACCAATGTTGGCCTTGATGTCTTTGGCCCTTGGCCTGTTGTCGCACGTCACACCAGGGGAGGTCACGCAAACAACAAACGCTGGGCAGTCATATTTACTTGTATGGTCATCAGAGCAGTGCACATCAAAGTTATTGAGTCTATGGATACTTCAAGCTTCATAAATGCCCTCAGGTGCTTCATTGCTATCCGAGGCCCCATAGAACACATCCGCTCAGATAGAGGCACTAACTTTGTTGGAGCAGCCAGGGAACTGCATATTCCTTCAAACATGGACACCAAAGGGGTAGAAAGATACCTCAGAAACCAGGGCTGTTCATGGACATTAAACCCACCTCACTCCTCTCACATGGGTGGAGCATGGGAAAGAATGATAGGCATAGCCTGCAGAATCCTGGACTCTATCTTTCTGCAAATAGGGACCTCAAGACTTACCCATGAGAGTCTGGTAACCTTCATGGCAGAGGTCTCAGCCATCATCAATGCCAGACCTCTAACTCCAGTCTCAAATGACCCAGACAAGCCTGTTTTACTCACACCAGCAGCACTCCTTACACAGAAAACTGGAGTAATCAGTGCTCCTCATGGGAATTTCACCACTAAAGACTTATACTTGCGTCAGAGGAGACAAGTACAAAGTCTGGCAAATACCTTCTGGGACAGGTGGAGGAAGCAATACCTCTCCACATTACATATCAGGATTGCATTACATACAGAGTGCAGAGTTCATGGGGGTTACACAACTGAGTTCCACCAAGTCCCCCCTGAAAAAAAGCCCTGCTTACACCATTCCCAGTACTCCAGAAGCTCCTTCGTTGTTTTTGTCATTCCCCTTTTTTTTATATAAATATTTTTTACCTTTATATTTAGGAAGCCATAAGCAGGGCTTTTTTTCAGGGGGGACTTCGTGGAACTCAGTTCCACCACCTCTGGCTCAGACCCTTTGGTGCCTGCTCACCACAATCGCTTGTAAACACAGAAGTCTGGTTTCTGTGTTTACAAGTGAAAGCTCTGCACTCCGTATGTAACCCCCATGAACTCTGCACTCTGTATGTAATGCAATCCTGATATGTAATGCCCCTTTAAGACCCTTCTACTGTTTGTGAAATATGATCACACCCACTATTTGATGTGATTTGGAGGGTGTGTGTGGGGGGAGGGGTTTTGGGGGGTCGTGGTTGAGTTCCAGCACCTATTGATTGAGAAAAAGAGCACTGGCTATAAGTGTTCTACTATAAGCCTATTATAGTGCGTTCTTGTCCTTTTGTTTATATATATATATATATATATATATATATATATATATATATATATATATATATGTTGTTTGCCCAAGCAAGCTATTATATATATAAATTTCACATTAATATTCCTTAATTCCATTCCCGGGGTCTCCAGAACATTATTTATATGTCTCTCGACCTATATTCTTTCCATGACTCCTTTATAATGGCCACTATAATGTTAGTCTATGTGGAGAACAACAGAAAATGGCCGCCATAGTGTTAATCTATGTGGAGACCAATGGCAAATGGCCACCACAATACTAACCTATGGGAGACCAAGGCAAAATGGCCAACGCAATGTATTTCAATGGCGGACCACAGGAAAATGGTCATCGGTAATTCAATTTAACATACTATTTAAAGACATCAATGACAGCCTATTGTTAACCCCTGATGAAGTCACACGATGTGATGATACACGTCGGGATTGGAGCAATAGGTGGAACCGGAAGTGACGGTAGTATACGAGATCGGCACTCGTGGAGTGTTACCTGTGTTTTTAAACTAAAAGTGAGTGTATCTAAGTTTGCGTTTTAATAAATTGACATATTTTAAACGTGATTACGCTATTGGAATCTTTCTTCCATTTTCCTACTTCCCTAAACTGAGCTTACTAGAGGAGAAGGTTACACCACGATCCATCTCTGTAAACACCAACTAGAGACCCTCTGAGGACTGTTGCATTTGATCCATTCATGCTGTAACCTTACAGCAGTAAGGTGTGGGGCTTGTACACATTTAGGTGTCACTACAGTGGATTGGCCTGGCATGGGCCATTTTTTTCTGTTCACGGTGGAGGGATATACCACTCATCTCAACATTGTTTGATTGTCACAATATTTTTTGGAAATGTGTTTACACGTTTAAGATACTCTAATCTAGAATGTGCATTGGACTTTTTCCTTGTCAAAAGAAGTTTATTGAGTATACAATGTTATAAAGATACATAAAGTAAGTTTACAAGGATCTATAAAGTAAGCTCATTGTTTTACAGTAGGGTTTATATAGGTAAATATCATGAAATTTCAAATATTAAACATTGGGTTCACGTAAACCTAAATTAAAGATATATATCATTTCCTTAGTTACTTTTGTAGGTATTTAAATGATTTATACCTACTATACATATTGTTTACAAGTAGAGTGTATATAGGTCAAATAAATTCTGATAATGAGCTTTAATCGTAAGGTGGAGAAAAGGAAAGAGAAAGAAGAAAAAGGGTTGAAAGGTAGAGGTATGGTCCACAAGGTTGTCCCCGCTCGTCAGTTTATTATTCTTTTTAGTTCTCTTTGAAGCCTTAGAATGGGTGTCTCTGTAAGTCATTTAATCTGTTACCATGGCAACAGGACAGAGTCATTGAAGTTTGACAGGAACTGTTGTTTTATCCAAGGATGCCAAAGTTTTTCAAATTTTGGAATTTGATTTTGATCGATGGCTACCATCTTAGCATGGGACATTGTATTATTCATTCTGTGAATTGTTTCTGCTAGTACCAATGTAGGAGATTTCCATGCCTTGGCCACTGTTTGTTTTGCAGCCGTTATTAGTTGGATCATAAGTTTGAATTGAGAGAGTGTTAACCATTCCGGTTTTAGATTAAGTAAAGTTAAATATGGATCTGGTTGTATTATTTTTTTAAATATTTTAGATGCAATCACGAAGACTTCCTTCCAGAAGGTTTGGATTACTGGGCACGTCCACCATATGTGTAAATATGTGCCTATTTCTGGGCATCCTCGAAAACAAAGAGCTGAGGTATTAGGTGAATATTTTGCCACTCTAGCGGGTACAAGGTACCAGCGAATTAGGACTTTATAATTTGTCTCCAGTGCTAAGATGTTGGGTGAAGATGACTTAGATGTGAGCCATATGTTAGACCAGTCCGTGTCTTCTAAAGTTTGTCCCAGGTCCTCCTCCCACCTCTGAACGTAAGAGGGTCTATTAAGATTTGGTACTCCATATAATTGATTATAAAGTGATGAAATTGTACCTTTAGCAAATGGATCTTTTGTACAGATTGATTCAAAAATGGATAATTGGGATAATGGTGTATCCCCCTTTAGGAATGGTGTATAGAAATTTTTGATTTGGAGATATCTAAATATCTCAGAGTTTGGTAGATCATATTTTTCTCTAAGTGATGGGAATGAAAGGAATGATTTAGATGCTATGAAGTCATTTAGTGTCTGAATGCCTGATGTTGTCCAAGCTTTAAAAGAATTTGGGTAGATCCATGCCGGATAAAAGGCCGGATTTCTGATAAAAGAAAGGAGAGGATTGTGTGGAGATTGTAACTGATATTTGGTTTTTAGTTTATCCCAGAGAGATAAGAAGTGTTTAGTTATGGGATTATGAATTTTAAAGCGGTCTTTAGGATCAAGCCATAATAAATTTGATATTAATAGAGGGTCATTTTCTGAAGCCTCTATAAATACCCATAATGGGATTTCCTGTTTTGCATGGTATTTGGACAGACTGGCCAAATGTGCCGCTCTGTAGTAGTTAGTAAAATTAGGGTATCCCAGGCCTCCTTTATTTTTGGGAAGATGTAGTGTGTGTATAGGTATACGTGGTTTAGAAGAGCCCCATATAAACGAAGTTGCTCTTTTTTGTACTATTCTCAAAAAATAGGAAGGAATTGGAATAGGGAGGACTCTGAATAGATAAAGCAATTTGGGTAGAATAGTCATTTTGATTGCATTAATCTTCCCCATCCAGGATAAAGGAAGTTGCGACCATTGTTTTATTAGATTTGTGATCTGTCTTAATACAGGAGGATAATTGGTTGAGAATAAGTCAGAATGAGAGGCTGTTAAATGAATTCCAAGATATGGGATTGATTTTTCTGCCCATGTGAATGGGAGTGCAGCCCTAGCCGGGATCAATTCCATGTTTGTGAGTGAAATATTAAGCACTAGGCATTTCTTAGGATTAATCATAAGGCCGGATAGGGCTGCAAATCCATCAAGAGCTGGTATTAAGTTAGGACCAGAGACCTGTGGTGATGATAGAAAAAGTAATATATCGTCTGCAAATATACATAATTTGTGTGTAATACCTCCTACTTCAATGTCAGTTATAGTTTGGTTTGTTCTGATATATTGGGCCATGGGTTCGAGTATAAGGGCAAATAATAAGGGAGATAATGGGCAACCCTGTCGGGTACCTCTTTCGATATTAAAGGCTTCAGATTTGTATCCAGCATATTTTATATAGGCTTTGGGTTTATTATATAATGCTTTGATCCATGTTAAAAAGTGGGGTCCAAAACCCCATTTTTGTAATGAATATTGCATATATTGCCAGGATACTGTGTCAAATGCCCTCTTAATATCGAGAGATAGAAAACATAAAGGGATTTTCCGTTTTTTAGCAATATGTGCCAATAACACTGCCCTGCGTATATTATCGCCTGCCTGTCTATTTGGCATGAAGCCTACTTGATCTCTATGTATTAATTTTCCTATAATGCTATTGAGGCGTTTTGCTATTATTTTTGCTAATAATTTAATATCGAGGTTTAACAGAGAGATAGGCCGATAATTCACACAGGAAGTATCATCAGAAAGGGGTTTTGGGATCATACAAACAATTGCCATTAGTGTTTCTTGCCGAAAAGAATGTCCTTCTAGAAGTTTGTTAAAAGTTTCAGTGAGAATGGGAGAGAGTATTTCTGAGAATGTTTTATAGTATAAAGCCGAGTAGCCGTCTGGGCCTGGTCTTTTGTTAAGTTTTAGGTCTTTTATGGCGTTAGCAACTTCATCTATAGTTATAGGCTCATCCAAACTGCTTTTTTGATTCTGAGATAATTCAGGTAAGGTTATTTTTGAAAAGAAGGATTCAGCCTCTGTAGGATTAAATTCATTGTTTGTCTTGTATAAAGTTGCGAGATGTGAGTGAAATTTATGGACTATTTTAACTGGATTACAAGTGTAAACATTTTTTGATAATTTCAAACGTATTGGTTTGAAAGATTTGTTAGTTGAATTTAATGCCCGAGCCAAATATGTACCTGGTTTGTTTGTATTCATGTAGAAATTGTGTTTGGAGCGTTTGAGGGATTTATCAACTGACTCAGTGAGAAATAGATTGTATTCCAATCTAGATTTTTCCAGATGAGATTTTGTACTCTGAGATGGATTATCTTGAAATGATATGTAGGCTGCATTAAAATTGAGTTCTAGTTTTTTTGCTAGATTTTTGCGTTCCCGTTTAAATAGTGCCATTTGTCTTTGTATTGTACCACGCAAGACAGGCTTATGAGCTTCCCACAGTGTTATTGGGGAGATGTCTGTTGTATTATTAATTGATATGTATTCCTTTAAAGCTTGTTCAATGGCCATCTGATGTAGTGGGTGTTTGAGCATTATGTCCGGTAAGTACCACGTTGGGTCATGCGCTTTTGGTATGGCTGAGGCTATAGTAGTGTATACTGCATTATGATCAGACCACGGAATCGGAATTATATCTGATGCAATAATTTCTGGTATCATTCCTATTGTTAGAAAAATATGATCTATTCTGGTGAAGGTTTGATGAGGGTGCGAGAAATAAGTGAATTTTTTTTTCATTGGGTTACTTTCTCTCCATGAATCTACCAGATTGTATTTGCAAAGAAGTTGAGAAAAAGGTAATCTAGAGGTTATTTTGGATGGTGTAAAAGGTGATTTATCTAGAAATGGGAGGAGGACCTGGTTTGAATCCCCACACATTATCACTGTTCCTATTTTGTGTGTATTAATCACTTGTAATATATGTGAGAGGAATGGTGTAGGTTGTTTGTTAGGAGCGTAGTAGGAAATCACCGTGATTGCTGTATCCATTATATAACCCATGAGTATCAGGTATCTACCTTCTGGGTCTTTAATTTCTGATGATAAGGTGAATGGTGTGGATCGGTGAAATGCAATTAGAGTTCCCCTTTGCTTGGTACAGGCAGAAGCCATGTAAATTTGTTGATAAAAAGGAGAAATATATTTTGGAGTAGAATCTTTGGTGAAGTGTGTTTCTTGGAGGCATACTATGTGAGCCTTCTTGTTATGGAAAGTACGGAAGGCTTTGGTCCTTTTTTGAGGGACATTTATTCCCTGAACATTCAGGGAAATTATATTCAGTGGTGCCATGGCAATAGATCAAATAGTTTTGACTTACTTTTTGTTATGCAGAGCTGACTGCGCAGATCAACCTGTGTGGACTGAAGAGATGAATAGATAGAAAAGAAACCAGTGAATTCTGGAGTAAAGAGTAAACAAAAAACATATGAGATTAGATGATACATTGTATAAATTATTTTTTGCAAGTAATCACAATTTACCCGTGAAAGAGAATAAATATCTCTCTCAGGGGAATAAGTGCCTTCGTCACACTCCCACATAATATGGTTGGGAGAATGAGGAGGGCTAATGGGGGTACATGGATCTTCCGCTTACAGGAGAGAAGTGCTATGTCAAAAGACATCAAAATGATGTTTCATTAGTTGGAGTGCAGAATATAGTTTTTGTTGAAATTATTTATTCCAGGGTGGTTGTATATGGTTAGTCTTGCCCTAGGCTAAATAATTCAGTTAGAAAGGTACTGTTAATAACTTTGGTATTGATGAAGATAGTTTGAATTATTTTGGGATTTTAACCCTTTTAGAGTAAACAATTACATATTTTATTCATATGTAACTGTTTAGATGTGTTAATTCATAAAATTGAGGTTGTATTGCTTCAGATTAGAATAAACAAAAACATAATTCTAGGAACTAGTTAGGTAATAATATATTTGTTTTAAGAAAAGAAAGAAAAAAAAAAAAAAAAAAAAAAGCTTCCATTACTTCTGGATTATTGAACATATTTGTCCTAAAAAGTAATAAATCTATTGTTATTACCTGATAATATATAACTGAACAAGAATTTCCTTATTTCACTTATATATTCTAAGGCTATATGAATCAGAAGTAATAAGAAATATAACTGGAATGTAAGATGATCCCACACAGTGTGTGACTATCAGAATGCAGTTACATTCAGTTATAAATATAGGTTTTTTTTATAGAGAACCATCTCTTAGTATAATAAATGAAGAGATATCAGGAATTAGGATGTCAGTCCATTGAATCTTCTTGGTCCATGGATGATGTGGCATAACGGCCTCTTTTGTGAGAATGATGATTCCCATTTTGTTCTGGAATTTTCTGGGTGCTGCCTGAAGGTGAAGATGATGCCATTCTTCTGCGTGTGGAAGTGTTGCTGCTTGTGGGTTCTGTCAGATTTAATTTTAAAAGGGTTTGTTGTAGTTCATCTGCTGATCTGCTTCTGTAAATTGTACCTTGGTAGTTAAATCTGACTGAAAAGGGGAAGCCCCATTGATACATAATGTTGTGGCGTTGCAGTTCCATTAGTTGGGGTTTCATGGATCGTCTTTTAGTAATAGTAAGTTGGGATAGGTCAGCAAAAATTTGATAATTGTGTCCTTGAAAATTAAGTTCCTTTTTTTCTCTTGCAGCAATTAGTATTTGTTCTTTCGTTCTGTAATAATGAAATTTTGTGATTATATCACGTGGGGGTCCATCTTTCTTTTTGGCTGTGAGGGCTCTGTGTACTCTGTCCAGTTCTAAATGTTCAATAGGGATATCTGGCTTTAGTTCTTGTAATAGAGCAGTAATAGTAGATTGCAGGTCTGTCACAGTTTCAGGTATTCCCCTTATGCGCAAGTTTGAACGTCTGGCTCTATTTTCGTAAATCTTCGAGCTTAGTTTGAAGTATTAAATTCTCTTTTTTTAATTGTTCCAATTCTGTTATATTTTCTTGGGTTGTAATTTCAATTTCATCCATTTTTATTTCTAAGGCTGCGGTGCGGTTTCCCAGCTCTCTTATTTCTTTGGTTAGGCTGTTTGTTATTTGGTCTGAGGTTTGTTTTAAAGCCTTATGAAGCATCTTTTCAAATTGTAATAATATTACTGGGGATACTGAGGAGGCTTGTTTAGAAGTTTGTGAGAGGATTTGTTCTGTATCTGACTCAAATGGAGAGTCTTGCTGTGACATTTTCTGTCTGTGAGAGCGCCCTGATGCTGTATCTTGTGAGGTGACTGGAGCTGCTTCAGCTGCAGTGAGTGCCTGTGAGCTCTTTGTGAGGTGATTTTTATTTCTGCCACGGTTTCCTCCCAGTACCATATTTCCTGCCCAAACTTTCACAGTTTGTTCCCTGGGGCAAAAAGGTTCAAATGGATACCTTTTGAGCCTGCAGGCTCCGCTTTGTCCTTCTCTTCTCTCCTCAGCGGTGTGGACTGCTGAGGAGAGCATGTCTGCTCCGCTAGGCTCCGCCTCCTGCTGCATTGGACTTTTTCATTTATATTTATGTTCATTATTGCTATACGCTATCAACTATTTCAAGACTACACGTTAGTAATGTTTTCAAAGTTTTATGATATGTGATTGGTCTTATTATCAAGTTGCCACCACCAGGTATTGATAATTACTGTTTGTAGAAAATTTGTTTCACTTTGCACTTTAGCACTCAGCAAGTTTACGATTGTATAGATATACACCTTTGTGTTTTGATTTTGCACCAGTATTTTAATATTGTTATTATTATTATTTATTAATTTGTTACGTTCCATCCATTTAGAAGCGGCATTCGTTATTTCGGATAATTCGTTACTTTGGATAAATTCATATTCGCTATGTTCATAAACAGCCAAATTTGAAAGGAAATTCCAATACCTATAATTTAATAGTTAGTTATTATTAGTTAGTTATTATTTTAGATTTTCGAATTTTCTGATTTTCGAATCCCCAAATTTACGAATTTTTTAATTTTCGAATGTACAAATTTACGAGTACCGCTTCTAAACAAATGGAACATACCTAATTAAAATTTTTCCGAAGTTAGGATATTTTTCAAAATAACGAATTTCAATCATAACGAATGACCCGAAAAACGAAGAAAAAAAAACCTAACTGAAACAAAAATGAACACATTTTTCAGCAGTGCACATGTCTACGGCACACAGTAAAAGAGATTGACCCAGGGATATCAAAGCATTCCAAGTATAATTCTTGGTATGACTTCACTACTCTCATCATGTCAGAAATAATACCTATGAATTCAACATACAGAGATGTATTTCATTGTACCTTTTACATATATTAATGGCAAACGTAATTATTATTTTCTTAGTTACAAAAACTTAAAAGAAAAAAGTAGAAGATATGAGGTTGCATATCTAATAAGGTTTATTGTAAATGACAATTATGCACATCATTATTTAAACTAATGTTTTTGATGAAAGCTGTCCAGTTCATTCCCGAGACGTGACAGAGCTCAGAATTCAGTTGGGCACATGCTCCAGGAAACATGTAAGGTCTGTAACAGGAGTGCCAACATCCTACTTGGAAAAGAAGAATATAGTATGTGTCATGTTAACAACAGCAATATTTCACTGCATGTGTTCAGAATTAAGTAATCGGCAGGAATAGATTGGAAGTCTGGCACAATTATGAAGCATCTAGGGATTTGTGAGGGTTAAGGGGCACCTGACTGCCAGCTGTCTCATCTGAAAAAGTTAAACAAATTAATAAATAAGTAAGCAAGCATATTTAACATAATAATACATAATTCTTAAAGTCAGACTGTGGGTTTTAGGATATTATTTCTGAGTTTATAGTAAACCTAGAGTCATAATATTTATACCTAGGTCCCAGGATTTCATGTATGGTGATGAATACATACAGTAAATCAACTCAAGATTAAATCCTATCTGTACTTATTTAAATGCTTCTCGATAATCGTGGTCAGGTTCTGACTGGGAATCCTGCAATAACGGCACTTGCCAGAAGGGTTTGTGTGTCTGGAAGGAAGAACTTGGCCTGGCCAGTGAGTGTTCTTCGTCTCTCTTTTTTTTTTCATTCTTTTTTTTTAATCTGTATATTGTGTATCTGTATCATACAAATAGCAAATTGGTAGTAAAATTATAATAAACCTCCAGACAATTTCTTGGTGTTTTGGATAACGTGGGAGAAGAGTTACAATTTCTGTCAGGGACCACAGTGGGTAGATTTTCACTCACTTTGTGTCCACGTGACAGTGACACCAGTGAGAATCAAAGGGAACAGACAGTTTTGCCCTTTTATACACTAGCAAGAGAATGTCACCAGCACACCAAGAATCCCCAGAACAGGTCTGAAGCTTCAATCAGCGATCACATTGTAACAGCAGATTGCAACGTTTTAGAGCCACACAGGACCCCTTCATCAGGCACCTGATAAAGGGATCCTGCGTGGCTCTGAAAAGTTGCAATCGCTGAATAAAGCTTTGGACCTATTCTGGAGATCCTTGGTATGCTGGTGACATTATCTTGCTCTGACTTAATGCGGTTCAAGCTGGTGGTTGCTTCAGCACCCACTTACATGCACAGCCATTTCTACAGGAACGTGTGAATTGAGAATAGTGCGTTGGAAGCTTATATATGCTAAAACACCTTCAGTCAAGAGAAAACCATTAATAAACCTACATATCATCAAGTATTGCCCACTTAAAATTTCTTTGTTTAAATTTGAGCCCCAAGATAAACTTTAAATCCTCTGTTGGCTCTAGTTGCTACCTACTAATAATGGCTCAATAGTACCTGGTTTGAATATGTCTACTTTGTCTTACCTCGCACATATTTTCTATGTTGATGACTACACTAGCAAGACAGAGCAAGATCCCAGCTCTCGTTCTGTCACAACTGATCGTAATCGCCTGCCAAAGAGCTGACGTACAGCTACAACGGCTTGCGCAGGGGAGCCAACTTGCTGCAGTATAACTGTGGCAGCTGGTCGGGAAGGGGTTAAACTAATCAAGATTCCCTCAACACATCCTAAAGCATAAAAGCTCCCAATGATGGTATGGTTGGCAAAGAACTAGAGGATGAGTGGTTCTCTTTTTTCAGTCTTACTGAGCGCAAATTATTAGAACTCTTGATCTCACGGAAAGATAAAATATAAAAAAATCTGGAGACCAGTATTAATTTGGTTAAAGCCAAATTGGCTCCTCTTGAAGGCACAGCAGAGTTTAAAGAAAAAAATGAAACACCTACAGGACTTTGTTGTTAAAGTCAACAAAGAAACACAAAAGAAAAAAATGAAGAAATATGTGAGAGATATGAATGATTATAAAACCAATAAAGTTTATAAATGGCCAGATGCCATATTAACTGAAGAGGTCACTGTCCCTATAGAGGATAGAGAGACCATTCCTACAACTTCGTATAGCTCACATGGTGGAGCAACCCCCCGGTCATCTCAACAGAGCAACAGCAATGCTGGGCCCCATGTTGATTCCAATGCCTATGGGGTTTCCACTTATAACAGGTATGAACCCCTACTACAGGATAAGTACTATGCCTCTGATGGATATTATCAGCAGGATTATGGTAATAATCGTGGTTGGAACAGCCCTGGTTGGGCTTCGTCACAACCCAGGGGAGGCCCACCCTCAAGAGCACAAAGAGGTCACCCTGGTGGTAATTTTAGGGGGGATTTTCACAAGAGGGGGTATGGTGGTCCCCCATGGAGGGGGAGGGGACCTGCACATCCCAGAGGGAGAGGGAGAAGTTTACACCCTCAAGACAATGGCAGGGGGGAGTGGAAACCGTGGTACCCCAGGGGACCCCCCAGACCATATATGGCTGAACCGGGTACAGCAAACGGAGAGGCTGCAGAGGAGGTAAAAGGAAAAAGAAAAAGATAGATCTAACGCAGGGCATCTTCAATTTAAGTGATGCCACTTTTACACCAGATGAGTTAAAAGTTTTAGATTTAGGCCTCAAATTTGCCCCAGATAAGGATCTTAATAAGTTTGACACTTTTATTGAACTTCAGAAATTTATGAGAAAAGTTAATATTAAGAAACATTTTAGTAAAGTAGCACCCAAAACAGGACAGGAACGGTCTGATTATAGTCATACTAAGTTGAGAAATAACTCAGTTTTTTATCCTAGAAATTCTAACAATCATTTTTTAGAGGTATTCAAATCCTTGATCCAGCAGGACTTAGAAGGATTGTCGATCAAACCTAGTAGGCACAAAAACAGACATTGAAAGGGGCCTAAAATCCCTAGAAGAAAACAGATTTCATCCGTAGTGCGGATAAGGGGGGGGGCTTGTTATTCTTAATAAATCTGACTATTTAGCTGAACTTAACAGACTTGTCTATGATGCTGAAACATATGAAAAACTGAGAGGTAACCCTACCAACAAATTCAAAGCTAAGCTGAGACGTCTGGTTGAAGATGCCCAAGATGAAGGTATTGTCACCAAGAAAGAGGCTAGATATCTGGTACCAGTTGCCCCTCGGATGCCAGTCATCTACCAATTACCTAAAATCCACAAGAATCCAGCTAAACCTCCTGGCAGGCCTATAGTGAGGGGGGTGGACTCTTTGCCAGAATTGATGAATACATTGATTGTTTTCTACAGCCATTGGCACAAAGTTGTCCGTCCTATCTCAGGGATAGCAGGCATCTCATAGAATTATTACAGCAGGTAGAAGTTGGTGATGGTCATATACTAGCTAGTATTGATGTCAATTCCCTGTATACCAATATCCAGCAAAGGTATGCAGTAGAAGCTGTGGTTTGGGCCTTAAACAATTCCAAAATGAAAAATAAACAAAAGGATTTTCTTGTCCATGCCCTAGATTTAGCCATGAGACACAACTTCTTCTGGCATGATAAGCAGTTCTTCAGACAGAATAAGGGCGTGGCAATGGGGGCTAAATGTGCCCCCTCAGTGGCAAATTTATTTATGAGTTTCTGGGAGAAGGATGCCATTTTTGGTGCGAACATTCCTCAGCTTAAGTTTTACAAGCGCTATATAGATGATATCATCATTATTTGGACAGGATTAAAAGAGTCTTTTTCTCGGTTTTTGTTGAAAATTGGTGAGAATAGGTATCGGATATAATTCTCGGCAACTTCCAACATTCATTGCATCAATTTTCTTGATCTAGTTATTTTTAAGATAACTATACACTGTCCACTAAAACCTATTTTAAGGAAGTGGACAGAAATGGTTACATCCCCCTTGGGAGCTGCCATCACCCCCGTTGGCTTAGTTCCATTCCTAAAAGCCAATTTTTAAGAGTCAGACGCAATTACACAAGAATCGAGTATTTTGACCTACAAGTGCAAGTTCTGTATGAGATGTTCTTGGAAAAAGGTTATACCCCATGTGAGTTAAACAAAACCTTATCCTTGGTAAGGGGTATAACAAGGAACGATTTGTTTAAAAAGAAGGAATTGCCAAAAGAGCTTTTGGTATTGCTTTTATGTCAGGTTTTACCCGCCAATATAAACAAGTGGAACATATTGTTCGTAAGCATTGGCATCTTCTATTGAAAGATGACGATTTAGCCAGTGTTTTACCCAGTAGACCACAGTTCATTTACACCAAACCTTCTACGCTATGACTCAAACTGGCACCCAATGTTGTTGACCCCCGAAAAAGCTATGCACTTTTTTGGACCAGGTGGGTTTTTTCAGTTGTGGGCGATGTGTTATATGTAGGACACCTAAACACAGGGTGAGGAAAACAACTGAGTTTACAGCACACTCCACTGGTCAATCCTATAAAATTAAGAAATGTATTACATGTGACACTACCCACGTTACTTACCTATTGTCCTGCCCATGTGGGTTACAATACGTAGGTAGGACCACCAGAGCGTTGGGAGTGAGATTACGTAAGCATGTTAATAGCATTAAAAAAGGTTACAAACATCACAGTTTATCCAATCATTTCAGACTAGTTCACGGTAGGGGCCCCAGTGGCCTCACCTTCTGTGGCATTGACAGAGTTGAGGGGCATTGGAGAGAAGGTAACCTCAAGCTAGCTATTTCTCGTAATGAGACCCAGTGGATCCATCGTTTAAAAATGATGAGCCCCCAAGGGTTAAACATTGAATTGGATCTGAACTGTTTCCTGTGGAATTTTTAGAACAATATAGTACTTTTTTATCCATTGTATTTTTCTTTTTTCTTTCCATTTTATTTTTTTTTAATTCTTATTCTTATTTTTATTTTTATTATTTATATTTATTTTTATTTCATTTTTATTTGCATTATTAGTTTTTCCTTTTATATTCCATCTTTCGGCTTGTAGGTATATTTATTTCATTTTGCATACAAACGTAATCCCAGTGAGCTCCATGGTTTAGCCGGAACTGACGTCTTTAGTCCTTGGAATCGTTTTTGCAGATTTCTATTTGCACTTTTTTGGTCTCTTCCAGCGGCTGTGCTCTGCCTGTGGGAGTGACCTTTTTTCATTTCATCATCAGCATGGTTCCCATGTGGATGGTGATTAGTCATCTGTGTGGGGGATGTTTCCTTCTTTCCTCTATTTAAGACAGTCGGGTGGGCCGGGAAATAGGTCTTTGATAACGCCCTGTAGGTTGGCGAAACATGTCGACGTATTTCTGGTGGCACTGACGTCATTCCCTGCTCCTTGGAACGCACTTCCTGGTCTCTGGAATGCATGGCGTGAGCAGCGTCCGGATCCATCTCTAATCCCTTTACATGCCTGTTTTTATCAACTATTTTGTAAGTACCCATTTGCATATGGAATAAATCCCTTTTCAAACGGTACGTTTCACTATTAGTTCCATTTTTTCCTTTTTTGGTGCCTGGTGATTCAGCTGAGAAATTCCAACAAGAAATCCTTTGATCTGATCTGCACAACACCACTCCTGAGCTTATCTGGATACCATCACATAAGCCTGAAGTGACCCCCAGCTTGCAAAGCTGGGGGTCATCGCCATTTGGTGAGTGGGGACACATGTGGGGGTGGCATTTCTGCACCTGAAATGTCCTGGAGCGTCTGTAGTCCATTGCACTTTAAAAGTTTTTTTTCCTTTGCGGATCAGAACATTCAGCACATTTATTTGGACTTTATATTTACATGTTTTTTGCCTTGTATATTCACATCTGCACTCATCTACACTTGGTCACACATGTCTAATAACATTTGCGAGGGCGACATTTTCATAATTTTACATTTATAGTGAGTAGCATTTTGTGTGTGGCAGCTGCTTTATTTTTCTTTTTCACTGTTTTTTCACCATTCAGCATGAGTTGAAATTTTATATTATTCACATCCTAAAGCATAGTACACATCCAGCAGGGCTGAACAAAAAAAAAACTGACAGCTCCAGAGGAGCCGCTGTACAATAACAATTCAATTTTAGTACAGCGATCTCCCCTGATGTGCTATTGTGTTCTGACAGGGGGAAAGCCCCCTGCCAGAACATTCCGGTCAGCCGATCGGCAGACCTTTTTCAGGCATGCCCCTTCGACAGAAGCCAGCCGACTGGCTGCAGTACACACGGGCCGAATGTCACCCAACATTCGGCCCATGTGTACTAGGCTTAAACATGACAGCTGTGGCCTCCTCTGATGTTTACCTCCTTTGGCACAAAATACTTTTTAATACTGGTCAGGCCTGTGCAATGGGTTCCCTAAGATTTAAATATGACTTTGTCCTCCAACATGTTTTCTAGAATTACAATGCATTTAGGATAGCATCAGCAGTTTCTTAATTGGTTTATCATGATGCCTTTGCTTCCACTAGGTCTAGACAGCAGTTTTTTAGTAGTTACTATTATGAAGGAAGAGAGGTCATGGCTATTTACACTCATTAGCAGAGTAGGGAAAGTTTACAATCTCTTTTAGGTTTTTATTGCGTTCTGTGTTCTATTATTGAGATTTGCCCTAACTTGCTATTCAAGAGACAGAGGCACAGACACCATTTTACCATGTATTCAAAGCTTTAAAAAGCTTTGAATAGAGTTGAACCATAAGATTTATTTAGTCCTAAGTGACATATTGATAAAGCCTTATCAATATGTCACCATGCTAGCAAAGTACTACAGCATGGGTCGAATGCAGACACTCTAAACATGTAAAGACCAACTCCAGGCTTTTTTTCTGCCCCCTCCCATTAAAGATACCCTGCCTGTATGTTATACGTGTTTAATTAATACTTACAGTGACAGACTCAGGACAGAGGCTTATGGAGGGGACTGAATGCTAGCCTCTTGCCTACTGACTATGAGCCCTGGCATTTGAGGGAGCTACAAGCATTTAGGAAGATGTTCTGTTATATAATGCAAAAGGACATTATTACATTTAAAGAGGTTGTAAACCCCCATTGGTAAGTTGTACCTATACGTAAGCCTACAATAAGGATTACCTATAGGTACTGTAAATATCTTCTTAACATGCGCCGTTTAGGAGATATTTGCTATACACTGCACTGATGATGTCATCGGTGCGTGCGCTGTGAATAAGCGGCTACCGTGCCATTCTTTCAATAGCGAGTGCCGTGACTGGCTGCTCCTGTGCACATGCGGGGGGGTGACATCACGCAACTCCGGACGGTCACAGAGGTGGAGCCTGGGGCCCCGAAAGGAAGAGGGGCGAATGTGGCCTGCAGCGGGGACAGCACGGGCTTCGTTTACAGGTAAGTGTCAAATAATGTGCTAGTATACGATGCATACTAGCACATTATGCTTTTACTTTGCAGGGGCGAAAAAGGGAAGTAAAACCCAACTTTCTCTTTAACAATCAGGGAAGCCATGATGGTCTCTCCCAACCTGAAACTCAGTAAACAGATGTATGTGAAAAGAAAGCTGATTAATTAGATCTGGAAAGCCCTGGGTCTTTTGTTGTTTACTAGTCTGAGGAGGGGGGAGATCACTGTTTGTATTGTTAATTGTGCCAATTAGCTCACCTATTGACAGCTAGCAAACTACTGTGGGAATCTGTTTATACTTGTAATAATGTGTATTGTACTTTGTGAGCTCAATGCCAGCCAGTCTGACCTGGAATGAGATATCTGATTAGTCACAACATTGTCCAGGTGGCTAGTTGTTTAATTAACATAATGTTTATAATATATGTTGATTGTTGTAATTTTATTCCTTTGTACAGCTTGTATTGTTAGGGTAATATGATCAGAAGGGGGATGTCCTCCTGTGGTGTATATATTCTGTGTGAGTTTGTTCAATAAAAGTTCCAGTTTTGCAGCTGAGCTAGTCCTGTCTAGTTCCTGGTTGCAATATGTGGCTATAATATCTGACATCTATGTTCAGACTGAAGGAAGCGGTATACTGACGGAAGCACTCAAGTGGAGTGTAAGACGGTTCCGTCACATTGGTGGCAGCAGTTGGATGCTTCCTGCAGTCTGGGACATCCAAACCTCCACCTGGATCCAAGGTCCGGATAGCAGAAGAGGAGAGGTACAGATACCAGCTGCCATGGAAGAGGAATTTGGAAGGGGGTTGCAAGAGATGCGAACACAGCACAGGGGACCAATGTCAATCCAGGTCCTGCTGGCATGGTATGATTCTGTCCACTGGGAACTCTGGAAAGTAGCGCTAGCCTGTGAGCAGCGACACCAGTATAAAGTGCGAATGCTGTTATTGGAGAAATAACTGCACAAAGAATTGAAAGCTGGGTTAGGCAGGCTGGTCCATGCAGAGATGCGGTTGGATGAGAGCTACAGAGCTCTCTGCTGGTACGTAGCCCAAGTGTGCCCATGGACAGCGGATGACAGCCCAATGGAAGGTTTTGGCTATGGCAGCCTGCGGCTGTTATTAGAGAGGCTGTCCAAGGACACTGACTTTGGGAGTGATCTGGAGTGGCGTTTACAGGAAATCTTGGAATACAGAGAATAGATGCTGAATGTCTCAGAAGTGCTCTGGGCACTGGAAGATTTGCAGTTTCTAGGCATTCAGGAATGGGAGCTGGAGATCGCCTACAGACAGTTGCTAGACTCTGCTCAGCAGCAGGTCTGGGCTCCCTTTGCCTGGGACTATCAGGAGGTTCCAGCCAACTGCTCTGAAATCCTGGCTGAAGTGTCGGCAATGGGGCAGAGTAACAGTGCGCTTTGCCCACCTGCACCCGCAGCTATGGAGGTGGAACTCTTATGGCAGATGCAGCAAGTGCTGACTGACCTTGATGAACCTGTTTCTGCACTGGATGAGCATGGATGAAGAATGCATCTATCCAACAACCAGGTAAAGGTATGGGAGATGAAGCAGCCTGCTCATCTTCCCGTTTGCAGTTCCAGGGCGTTCGGGAGAGGAGGAAGCTGTCTTAATTCCCCAACCACAGATCACAGAATGTATGAAAATAATTGACTTTTCATCTGAGGATGTTATGGGTTATGAGTCACCTGTCAAAGTGTTGGCACTGGGCCCAAGTATCACCAACCCGTGCCCTGGATTTTCAGCAATTCCAGAGACTAGTGGTTTAATAGACTTTTCTGCTGAGGAAGAACAACCCAGTGAACCTCCAGCACAGGAGCTAGCATCAGGGCAAAGTGGTGTTTATGGTATTTATTGATTGTTGTAATTATATTCCTGTGTACACTTTGTATTGTTAGGGTAATATTATCAGGAGGGGGATGTCCTTCTGTGGGGTATATATTCTCAGTGAGTTTGTTCAACCCAACTTCCTCTTTAACAATCAGGGAAGCCACGATGGTCTCTCCCAACCTGAAACTCAGTAAACATATGTATGTGAAAAGAAAGCTGATTAATGAGATCTGGAAAGCCCTGGGTCTTCTGTTGTCTACTAGTCTGAGAAGGGGTAGGTCACTGTTTGTATTGTTAATTGTGCTAATTAACTCACCTATTGATTGCTAGCAAACTACTGTGGGAATGTGTTTATACTTGTAATAATGTGTATTATACTTTGTGAGCTCGATGCCAGCCAGTCTGACCTGTAATGAGATTTCTGATTAGTCACAACATTGTCCAGGTGGCTAGTTGTTAACATAATGTTTATAGTATATGTTGACTGTTGTAATTATATTCCTGTGTACAGTTTGTATTGTTAGGGTAATATTATTAGGAGGGGGATATCCTCCTGTGGGGTATATATTCTGTGTGAGTTTGTTCAATAAAAGTTCCAGTTTTGCAGTTGAGCTAGTCCTGTCTAGTTCTTGGTTGCAATATCCGGCTACAATATCTGATATCTATATTCAGACTGGAGGAAGTGGTATACTGACGGAAGCACTCAAGCGGAGTGTGGGATGGTTCCGTAACACTTACCTTTTTCAGATGTCATTAGGGCAGTCATGTGACAAGCAAGGATCCTCTTCCTTTTTGTTTTTCCTAGATGTAGACACCATTATTGATGTGATGACTCTCTCTGTGGCACTCTCTGCATCTTTACACTGTGTAATGTGCCCCTGTGGCACCCCCCTCAGAGGTGGGTCCATGATTTCTCCATTTACAGCATGTTCTCAGTGTTCCAGATTTTATCATGCTAGACATCATTTAACCCATAAGACTCTGTACATCTTGTGCTCAAAAAAGAAATACTTCTGAGACCTGTAGCTACTGTTAGACTTGGGAATCAGTTCCCGGGACGCTATTCTTATAATGTACATTATCCTATCAAGTGTGTGGGTTAGGAGTTTGTTGCCTTAAAAGTGTTTCTATGGCATCTTATGTTTATATACCATGACATTTCTTTTACTCAGTTGTATGGCATCTCTGTTTGTTAGCTAAAGTTTATAATGGAATTCAGGCACCCTTTTATTAAACCGTAGGATCCTTTCTGACAATCCTTGCCCAGTCTTATGCATAGGTGCCAAGAAACTAACAAACATTGTGTACATTTCTTTTGTTCTATTTCACTGAAGGAAATCTTGAGCCAATGTATATTATTGTGACACGGTTCATATTTTATGTTTGTATGTCACTTTATTACCCAATAAAGCTCCTTGGAACCAAAAAAAAGGAAATACTGTGGGAGAATGCACTGAAGAGGAGGGGAGTATCACAGTTGCTTTTTTATCTTATAAGCTTATGCATTTTTTTTTTAAAAATGTAAAAAGTGGAGCTCTAAGAGTAAAACTGGTGATTGTGTTAGAACAAAATAATGACCCCTATGCCCTAAAAATTTCACTACTGGTGTTACTCACCCTCGCTATAGGTAAGACACTTCAGCATTTAGGTTTTATGTGTGGAAATAATTTGTGGAACAATGCACTTATATTATTGTCAGCCCATAGGTGACATAGAGCATATGGGTCATGATGAAACAGTTTGCAATGGTCTCATGAAAATTGTGAGAATACATTGGGGATAGTATAGCATAGAACATTTACTTAGTCTAGTGAAGCTGTGTTCACTTTATCCAGGGTTGTGGGCTGGGTGCCGAACAGGCTGTCAGAGAGTCCCCCTGGGCAGACGCGCTGCTGGTGTGCATCGCGGTGTGTTGGGGCGCGACGGCGCGCGCGGCGCCACGGGTGCCGGCGAGCGCGTGCGTGTGTGCGGAGGCGCACGTCGGCGTGCACGCGCACCCAGCATTTGGTGCCAATCGGCCTATTTAGGCTGTCTGCACAGGGGGCTCGGTGCTGTCCGATCTTCAGCTCCCTGTATCCCTGCACCTGCTTCCTGCTTCCTGTTTTGAACCTGATCTCCTGACCACCAGCCTGTCTTTGATTCTCTTTGCTTGCTGCCTGCCACTGATCCCGGACTGTCCTGACTACGAATCTGCCTGCTCCTCTGTACCACGTTGCCCGCCTGTTGCCGACCTCTGCCAGTGACCCGACCTGCTTGCTCCACTCCTGCTCTGCACCTGCTGCCCGTGCTTCAGTTGACTGGTGATCTCAATAACCACCTTTACCGGGATCCTCCTGCAGCTAACCCGCCAGGCTCTCATACCATTCTGTGCTCCCGTGCCTCCTGTCCATACTACCAGGGGCCGGGAACCAGATACGTAAGGGAGGCCTCCCCCTGCTACATCAGGCTCACCTGTCTGTTACATGGAAGTCTGACAGTATCGGACAGCCATGTCCGAGCCCGAGCAGGGAACCTCCCCCCATGGAGGAACTGTGTAGACACCTTGCGGGTCTCACACAAGCCGTGAAGAGCCTCCAGGAAGGCTATACAAGGTTGGAAGTACAAGTCCAAGTCCTGTCTGCTCCAACCCATCTGCAAGCCGCTTCATCTGCCGGAGCACCATCTGCACCTTCAGTAGTAATGCTACCTCCGGAGCCTAGGGTACCCATACCTGAAAGATTTACTGGGGACCGTAGTACATTCCGGGCCTTTCGCAATGCCTGCGAACTATACTTCGCTCTGCAACCTCGTACTTTTTCCTTGGAGGCAACTAAGGTGGGCTTTGTAATTTCCCTCTTGTCTGGTGAACCACAGTCCTGGGCTCACCGCCTTCTGGAGCAGAAATCTGGAGCATTGGATAACCTTGATGATTTCTTTACCATCATGTCTCAGTTGTATGAGGATCCCCAAGTGACAGCGACTGCCAAAGCCGCCTTGCACACCCTTCAACAGGGGCGTAGAGGCGCAGAGGACTATGTGGTGGAATTTAGGCGGTGGAGCTCCGAGACTGGTTGGAATGATGCGGCTTTGCGTTATCAATTTCGCATGGGATTGTCTGATCCTTTGAAGGATGAGTTAGCACGGGTCGGAATACCCCAAACCCTGGATGAGCTCATCAATCTGGCTATCCAGATCGACCGACGCCTCAGAGAGCATCGCTCCGAGAGATCTACCAGCCAATTTCGCCCTACCTGGATGCTTCCCAAGGTTCCGAGCTCTCCCAGCCAGTCCTTTCCGGCACCGGCCACACCGGTTCCTGATACCTCCAAACCAATGCAACTCGGGCTGCTCCGTCCCTCTCTCAATCCAGAAGAGCGCCAGCGCCGAAGAGGTAACAACCTCTGCATGTACTGTGGGGAGCCTGGACACTACATGAGGTCTTGCCCAAACAAGACACATAAGTCTCTGCCAATCTCTTCAATTTGTGCATCTGCTCTCTCTAAACCTGCTAATCACCTTGCTCTCTCTATCACCTTACAGCTTCCAGGAAGGATTATTCCAGCTACAGTCATAATTGACTCAGGAGCCTGCAGCTGTTTCATTGACCTAATCTTCGCTGCCAACCATCACATCCCTCTCCAGTCTAAAGTTCGGGGACTTGCTGTACATCTCACTGATGGCTCCTCTCTTTGTTCCGGTCCCGTCATGCAGGAAACCATTCCTTTGTTAGCCACCATGGGCCCTAACCATCAAGAACTCCTGCGCCTGGATGCCATCTCCTCTACTCTTTTTCCCATCATATTGGGGATGCCATGGTTGTAGGCCCATAACCCCAGCATTGACTAGTCTAGCGGGGAAGTCAAGTTCCTTTCTAAATATTGCCGGCAACACTGCCTACATACGAATCCTTCTGAATCTACCCAATTACTCTGTTTAGATACCGAATCCGAGTTACAACAGGTGATCCCTGCACCCTATTGGGACTTTCTGGACGTTTTTAGTAAAAAAGGAGCAGAGACTCTACCTCCCCACAGGCCTTACGATTGCCCAATCGAGCTATTACCTGGAGCGGAAGTTCCCTTTGGGAGGATTTTCCCATTAACAAAGCAGGAGTTGGACACCCTAAAAAATACATCGATGAGAACCTGAAGAAAGGGTTTATCCGCCCATCTACCTCTCTGGCTGGGGCTGGTATATTCTTCGTGGAGAAAAAGGACCATTCCTTACATCCTTGTATTGATTATCAGGAACTGAACAAAATAACAATCAAAAACTGTTACCCGCTACCTTTAGTGCCTGAACTCTTCCAGAGATTGGGATCCGCAGTAATCTTTACCAAATTAGATCTCCGTAGTGCCTACAACTTGATTCGTATTTGGGAAGGAGATTAGTGGAAAACAGCTTTTCGCACCAGATTTGGGCATTTCGAATACCTTGTTATGCCCTTCGGCCTGTGCAACGCACCCGCAACGTTTCAGCATTTTGTCAATTACATTTTCCGTGACTTCCTGGACCTATATGTTATTGTTTATATAGACGATATTCTGATCTTCTCCTCCTCAGTCTCCGATCATCACAGGCACGTCAGAAATGTGTTAGCTCGCCTCAGGCAGCATGGACTTTATGCTAAACCGGAAAAATGCCAATTCGAACTTCAAAGTATCCAGTTTCTAGGCCTAATCATCTCTGTTCAAGGTATTAAAATGGACCCTCAAAAGGTATCAGCCATTTTGGAATGGCCCGCTCCCTCCGATAAGAAAGGGGTTCAAAGGTTCATTGGTTTCTCTAACTTTTACAGGAAGTTCATTAGGGGCTTCTCTGCAATAATTGCCCCCATCACCGAAGTAACCAAACAAGGGAATTGGTTCCAGTGGTCTTCTAAGGCGCAGTCCGCCTTCGAAAAACTCAAGGAGCTGTTCACCTCTGCTTCTATCTTAAAACACCCAGACCCTGCTCTACCATTCGTACTCGAAGTGGACGCTTCAGAGGTTGGAGTCGGAGCTGTTCTGTCCCAACGGCAAGGTCCAAAGGCCCTTCTCTACCCAGTGGCCTTTTTCTCCCGCAAACTCTCTTCAGCGGAGAGAAATTACGATGTGGGTGATCGGGAGCTTCTGGCCATCAAGTCTGCTTTGCAGGAGTGGCGTTATTTACTGGAGGGTGCAGCACATCCCATCCTGGTCTATACGGATCATAAGAATCTGGAGTACCTCCAAACAGCCAAGAGACTGAAACCACGGCAAGCAAGGTGGGCCCTATTTTTCTCCAGATTTCAGTTCCATATAACATACAGACCTGGTTCCAAAAACATCAAGCTGGACGCTCTCTCCCGTATGTTCCCTAATTCCGGCAAACCTGTACATCCGGACACTATTCTCCCATCCGGAAATTTTCTTTTACTCCAAGGGGATCTGCTATCCCGCATAAAACAAGCCTCCTCAAATTGGATTCCGACTTCCGGAGATGAGGTGAGGGCCCAGGATGGCCTCTTTTGGCACAAGGGTAAAATCGTGGTCCCTGAAGATCTGAGGGTGGCAGTGCTAGAGCTCTGCCATGATCACAAGATGGCTGGACACTTCGGTGTGCTAAAGACAACTGAATTAGTCCAGCGCACATTTTGGTGGCCTCTATTGGCGAACGACTGCAAGAACTATGTAGAATCTTGTACTATCTGTGCTCGGAGCAAAAATAGCCGGACAAGAGCCTGGGGTCTGCTAAAACCATTACCCGTCCCGGAAAGACCATGGAAGATGATATCAATGGATTTTATGGTAGAGCTTCCCCAGGCAGAAGGCTTCTCTACCATCTTCGTCGTTGTAGACAGGTTAACCAAGATGGCTCACTTTCTGCCTATGAAGGGCACGCCTTCGGCTATGGAGACAGCAAGGGTCTTCATCAAGGAAATTGTTAGGTTGCACGGAGTCCCATCAAATATCATATCTGATCGTGGTGTTCAGTTCACCTCTCGGTTCTGGAAGGCTCTCTGTGATTCCCTGGAAATTGAGCTGCCACTCTCCTCTGCTTACCATCCCCAGACTAATGGGCAGACGGAGAGAACTAATCAAACCCTGGAGCAGTACCTCCGTTGTTTTTCATCTTTCTCACAGGACAACTGGGTTTCTCTCCTGCCAATTGCTGAGTTCTTGTACAACAACTCTTTACATTCGGCCATTAAGCAAACGCCCTTCTTTGCCAATTACGGCTTCCACCCGTCCTTCCTGCCCAGGTCGTTACCCGAATGTGCTATCCCTGCGGTCTCTGAAACCATGGACTTTTTTCTTACCAACAACAAACTCTTGCAGGAAACCATGGCTAAGACCCAAGAGTATAATAAGAAAATGTTTGACAGGAAGAGGCGGGGAGAGCTCATCCTGGAATCTGGCAACCAGGTTTGGTTGTCCACAACCAATGTAAAAATGGCCTGCCCTTCAAGGAAATTGGGCCCCAAATTTATGGGTCCGTTCTCAGTCAAAAAGAGAATTAACAACGTGGCCTACGAACTCAACTTACCTAGCACCCTGAAGATTCACCCGGTCTTTCATATATCATTGTTGAAACCTGTTATACCCAACACCTTTGCTGGCCGAAGTACTGACCCACCGGAGCCCATAATTATCGATAACGAAGAAGAATTCGAAGTGGAGGCTATCTTGGATTGCAGGAAAAGACACAGCCAATTGCAATACCTGATCAAGTGGAGGGGGTACGGACCGGAGGACAACTCCTGGGAGCCAGAGGGCAACTTACATGCCGAAGAGCTCCTGAGGACGTTCAGGAGTACTCACGCCACCAGATTGGCTCAGTTGGACATCCGGAGGCTGCCCTTGAGGGGGGGCACTGTCAGAGAGTCCCCCTGGGCAGACGCGCTGCTGGCGTGCATCGCGGTGCGTTAGGGCATGTCGGCGCGCACGCATTCCCGTGCGCGGTGCCGCGGGTGACAGCGTGCGGGCGCATGCGTGTGTGCGGGGGCGCGCGCCGGCGTGCGCGCGCGCCCGGCGTTTGGCGCCAATCGGCCTATTTAGGCTGTCTGCACAGGGGGCTCGGTGCTGTCCGATCTTCAGCTCCCTGTATCGCTGCACCTGCTTCCTGCTTCCTGTTTTGAACCTGATCTCCTGACCACCGGCCTGTCTTTCATTCTCCTTGCTTGCTGCCTGCCACTGATCCCGGACTGTCCTGACTACGAATCTGCCTGCTCCTCTGTACCATGTTGCCCGCCTGTTGCCGATCTCTGCCAGTGACCCGACCTGCTTGCTCCACTCCTGCTCTGCACCTGCTGCCTGTGCTTCAGTTGACTGGTGATCTCAATAACCATCTTTACCGGGATCCTCCTGCAGCTAACCCGCCAGGCTCTCATACCATTCTGTGCTCCCGTGCCTCCTGTCCATATTACCAGGGGCCGGGAACCAGATACGTAAGGGAGGCCTCCCCCTGCTACATCGGGCTCACCTGTCTGTTACGTGGAAGTCTGACACAGTCTGGGCACCTATGTTTGTTTAAGTGACTAGTTGTTAATTAGTTCATGTTCATTAGATCACTGTCAGCTTTAGTTGCTAGATGTGGATTAGCATAATGTTTATGTTGGCTATTTCTTAGATGTGCTGTCTACAGTATACATTGGTTAGAATAATTTGATCAAATTCTTATCTGATCTTGCATGGTATATTCGAGGCAAATTTATAATAAGGTCAGTTTGAGTTCTAGTTTTCACCTAAGCTAGTGTTGTCTAGTCCTTGGGTGCAATATTCAGTTACAATATAATACCTGGTTTCTGGTTCCAGACTGGAGGAAGCTACAGTATCTTGAGAGAGGCACCCAAGCTGGGTGCTGGATGGTTCTGTCACAGTAACCTTTGAGTTTAATAAATTCTCCTTCAAATTATTGGGTTTTTAAAGTGAACACAGCTTCACTGGACTAATTTACCATTCTACTGCTTTAGCAAATCCACTTAGTTGCCTTACCTGGATGACAGCATTGGAGAGGAATGTGTGACAGTTTTTAATAGTACAGGTGGGCTCAAAACATTGGAAATGGCTAATTAAAGATGAGTAATCTGTAAAGCAGGCACAATCTGAGTATTTCTGATAGAGGAGAATATGTGAATGTTGGATGTGAAAGTGGTAAGGAACTAAGCATAGCTTGGAAAACATTGCACTTTAACAATTGCATTACAGTTAAATTCAAAGCAAAGACAATTCTTCACACAATAAAGCATTTATGTTTTAAATGCATCCTAAAATACATATATGAATGTACTGTAAATGTGTCAGTAACAGAGAAAAGTAATTACAGGAAGGGATAAATAGCCTATCTATGCATTGTGCAGCGATTGTTATAATCACACATGATCATTGATTATTTCTCGCTTTTGACAAGCACTATGTACTATGTGCGCGTGGAACTTATTTTTGTGTTTGAAATAATTTGCAGTTTTCTTTAGAAAATAAGTTAACATAATTTTCAATAGGGCAGTGTGTATTGATCCAGGAACAGGAGGAAAAGATTGTAGCAAGTGGTGTGGAAACATCATTGATGTGTGTAGGGAAAAAAGTGTTTGTAAAAGACATTTTATTGATGGGGAAACATGATCGAAAATGTAAAAACAAACCACAGCATGTACTTTAGAGAACACAATTCTGATATGTGGGCAGTGTTTTTTTTAATGTTTAAAGGATAACTGTACAATTAAATAAAGACCCTAAATCAGCAACATGCCTTGTCAATAAAATAATAAGTGCATTGTCTCTCCTACAACAGTACCTTTGCGCTGCACAACCTATCCTGTATTTGTATCTTCACAGCCTGTCATGTTACGCCTATGATGAGTGCTATGCTTCCACTGTATCTACAAACTGCAAGATAAGTGGGGGGACTCTACCTCAGGCTGGTTTAGAGAAAACAGTAAGCCGGAAGCTTGCGAAAACAGTGTATATGCCGACTATTTTCTGTTTGCAACCCATGGCTACCTTATTCAAATACAAAGTTGGTGTAAAAGTGCATCTAAATTCAAGAACAAACTGCATATTATAGTACTGCATAAATTGTGGCTGGGTTTTTTTTTTTGTCTTTTTTTTTTCCCTTATTTTTACCTGGGGATCCTGGCAGTAACATACTTTCTTTCCGAAATTTATGAAGAACCATTGTCACTCTGGGACAGGAAGTGTGTTAGAACTACATAACACCCCCTCTCTTAATTCTAAAAACATAGGTGGGTTCCATGGTTTACACAGGAGAACTGCGAAGGCTGGCTTTTGTTTTTGTTTTTGATTTTTAGCAGGATCCACAGGTACTGTATTTGTCTGTACTTGCAGAAATTGTACTTAGCCGAAACAATGGAATGAATCCAGCCAACACATCTAATGAATGGAAAGTAGAAATATATTACATTATGGTTCTTAGATTTGGATTTAGATTTACCTTTAATTGTACATTTTTTTCACCCTTATTTCACCTTTCCAAAAAACTTACCTATGCATTCCAGCTTCTCTAGTTTAAAAAAAAATCACTCCAAACAACTTCTAGAGTGGGCGCCCCTCTTTCCTGCTGGCTGTTGGATATGTTCCCCCATCAGCACAGGAACTAATATTCTTGCTAGTTCAAAATCAGTGCATGCGCAGTGCCCTCTCTCTCTGCCTGCTGTTGCACAATGCTGAGCCCAGCCACTGCTGCAACAGAGTGGAAGAGAGTGCAGTACATATGCACTGGTTTTGAATAAGCTGATTCCTGTGCTGATAGGAGCATGCTCTTATTAGAGCTTTTCTTGCAGAGACCTCCTATGTCCGCCAGGTTTGAGCCTTAAACATCCATCATGTCTCTGATAAAAACCCTGCACACACCTGCCCAATCAGTGTGCTGATTGTTCACAAACCTGGACCCAGGATCAGAGATTTCATCTCTTCTAAGTCTCTACAAAGCCTTCGGACTCCAGGTCACAAATCAAGTCTTAGGAATTAATATAAAAATACCGCGCTATACACATAAATAAACAATAGCAGCCAGCACTACAATCTTAACAAAAATTGTGTGAATGAATAAAGTGAAAACAGTGCAGCGCTAAGAATCAAATGTTGAGTATTGGCATATCAACATACCGTGATACCGTGATATACAAAATACATTGTGATTAGCACATACAAAAAACTCTAACACCATCATCTGATTGATAGTGTCCCTAAATAAAGTGCACTGTGCAAATTGTAAATCAACATTGGTAGTATAGTCCCATTGGTGATTAAATCATGAATCCATTAGTATATATTGATGGAAAGGAATCCAGGAGCATAGGACTAAAATAGTCACTGCAGTGTGTGCATCCACCACCCAGGGGAGAAGATTAACCACTTGCCGACCGCCTAACGTATATATACGTCGGCAGAATGGCACGGGCAGGCAGAATCACGTACCTGTACGTGATCTGCCTCCCGCGGGCGGGGGGTCCGATCGGACCCCCCCCGGTGCCATCGGCGGTCGGCATCTGACTGGGAGCGTCGGGAGGCGAGGGGGAGACCATCCGATCGTGGCCCCCCCCTCGCGATCGCTCCCAGCCAATGGGAATCCTCCTCTGCCTGTGTATAGTTTCACACAGGCAGAGGATGTGATGTCATCTCTCCTCGGTCTGGCAGTTTCCGTCCAGCGCCGAGGAGAGAAGACATGTAAGTCCACACAACACAAACACACACAGTAGAACATGCCAGGCATACTTTACACCCCCGATCGCCCCCCGATCCCCCCCCAATCACCCCCCCCCCCCCGTCACAAACTGACATTAGCAGTATTTTTTTTTTTTTTTTTTTTCTGATTACTGCATAGTGTCAGTTTGTGACAGTTACAGTGTTAGGGCAGTGAGTATTACCCCCCTTTAGGTCTAGGATACCCCCCTAACCCCCCCTAATAAAGTTTTAACCCCTTGATCACCCCCTGTCACCAGTGTCACTAAGCGATCATTTTTCTGATCGCTGTATTAGTGTCGCTGGTGACGATAGTTAGAGACGTAAATATTTAGGTTCGCCGTCAGCGTTTTATAGCGACAGGGACCCCCATATACTATCTAATAAAGGTTTTAACCCCTTGATTGCCCCCTAGTTAACCCTTTCACCACTGATCACCGTATAACTGTTACGAGTGACGCTGGTTAGTTTGTTTATTTTTTATAGTGTCAGGGCACCCGCCGTTTATTACCGAATAAAGGTTTAGCCCCCTGATCGCCCGGCGGTGATATGCGTCGCCCCAGGCAGCGTCAGATTAGCGCCAGTACCGCTAACACCCACGCACGCAGCATACGCCTCCCTTAGTGGTATAGTATCTGTACGGATCAATATCTGATCCAATCAGATCTATACTGGCATCCCCAGCAGTTTAGGGTTCCCGAAAACACAGTGTTAGCGGGATCAGCCCAGATACCCGCTAGCACCTGCGTTTTGCCCCTCTGCCCGGCCCACCCAAGTGCAGTATCGATCGATCACTGTCACTTACAAAACACTAAACGCATAACTGCAGCGTTCGCATAGTCAGGCCTGATCCCTGCGATCGCTAACAGTTTTTTTGGTAGCGTTTTGGTGAACTGGCAAGCACCAGCCCCAGGCAGCGTCAGATTAGCGCCAGTACCGCTAACACCCACGCACGCACCGTACACCTCCCTTAGTGGTATAGTATCTGATCGGATCAATATCTGATCTGATCAGATCTATACTAGCGTCCCCAGCAGTTTAGGGTTCCCACAAACGCAGTGTTAGCGGGATCAGCCCAGATACCTGCTAGCACCTGCGTTTTGCCCCTCCGCCCGGCCCAGCCCAGCCCACCCAAGTGCAGTATCGATCGATCACTGACACTTACAAAACACTAAACGCATAACTGCAGCGTTCGCAGAGTCAGGCCTGATCCCTGCGATCGCTAACAGTTTTTCTGGTAGCGTTTTGGTGAACTGGCAAGCACCAGCCCCAGGCAGCGTCAGGTTAGCGCCAGTACCGCTAACACCCACGCACGCAGCATACGCCTCCCTTAGTGGTATAGTATCTGATCGGATCAATATCTGATCCGATCAGATCTATACTAGCGTCCCCAGCAGTTTAGGGTTCCCACAAACGCAGTGTTAGCGGGATCAGCCCAGATACCTGCTAGCACCTGCGTTTTGCCCCTCCGCCCGGCCCAGCCCAGCCCACCCAAGTGCAGTATCGATCGATCACTGTCACTTACAAAACACTAAACGCATAACTGCAGCGTTCGCAGAGTCAGGCCTGATCCCTGCGATCGCTAACAGTTTTTTTGGTAGCGTTTTGGTGAACTGGCAAGCACCAGCGGCCTAGTACACCCCGGTCATAGTCAAACCAGCACTGCAGTAACACTTGGTGACGTGGCGAGTCCCATAAGTGCAGTTCAAGCTGGTGAGGTGGCAAGCACAAGTAGTGTCCCGCTGCCACCAAGAAGACGAACACAGGCCCGTCGTGCCCATAATGCCCTTCCTGCTGCATTCGCCAATCCTAATTGGGAACCCACCGCTTCTGCAGCGCCCGTACTTCCCCCATTCACATCCCCAACCAAATGCAGTCGGCTGCATGAGAGGCATTTTCTTTATGTCCTCCCGAGTACCCCTACCCAACGAACCCCCCCAAAAAAGATGTCGTGTCTGCAGCAAGCGCGGATATAGACGTGACACCCGCTATTATTGTCCCTCCTGTCCTGACAATCCTGGTCTTTGCATTGGTGAATGTTTTGAACGCTACCATGCACTAGTTGAGTATTAGCGTAGGGTACAGCATTGCACAGACTAGGCACACTTTCACAGGGTCTCCCAAGATGCCATCGCATTTTGAGAGACCCGAACCTGGAACCGGTTACAGTTATAAAAGTTAGTTACAAAAAAAAGTGTAAAAAAAAAAAAAAAACACATACAAAAATATAAAATAAAAAATAATAGTTGTCGTTTTATTGTTCTTTCTCTCTCTATTCTCTCTCTCTATTGTTCTGTTCTTTTTTACTGTATTCTATTCTGCAATGTTTTATTGTTATTATGTTTTATCATGTTTGCTTTTCAGGTATGCAATTTTTTATACCTTACCGTTTACTGTGCTTTATTGTTAACCATTTTTTTGTCTTCAGGTACGCCATTCACGACTTTGAGTGGTTATACCAGAATGATGCCTGCAGGTTTAGGTATCATCTTGGTATCATTCTTTTCAGCCAGCGGTCGGCTTTCATGTAAAAGCAATCCTAGCGGCTAATTAGCCTCTAGACTGCTTTTACAAGCAGTGGGAGGGAATGCCCCTCCCCCCCCAACGTCTTCCATGTTTTTCTCTGGCTCTCCTGTCTCAACAGGGAACCTGAAAATGCAGCCGGTGATTCAGCCAGCTGACCATAGAGCTGATCAGAGACCAGAGTGGCTCCAAACATCTCTATGGCCTAAGAAACCGGAAGCTACGAGCATTTTATGACTTAGATTTCGCCGGATGTAAACAGCGCCATTGGGAAATTGGGAAAGCATTTTATCACACCGATCTTGGTGTGGTCAGATGCTTTGAGGGCAGAGGAGAAATCTAGGGTCTAATAGACCCCAATTTTTGCAAAAAAGAGTACCTGTCACTACCTATTGCTATGATAGGGGATATTTACATTCCCTGAGATAACAATAAAAATGATTAAAAAAAAAAAAAAAATGAAAGGAACAGTTTAAAAATAAGATAAAAAAATAATAATAATAAAGAAAAAAAAAAAAAAAAAAAAAAAAGCACCCCTGTCCCCCCTGCTCTCGCGCTAAGGCGAACGCAAGCGTCGGTCTGGCGTCAAATGTAAACAGCAATTGCACCATGCATGTGAGGTATCGCCGCGAAGGTCAGATCGAGGGCAGTAAGTTTAGCAGTAGACCTCCTCTGTAAATCTAAAGTGGTAACCTGTAAAGGCTTTTAAAGGCTTTTAAAAATGTATTTAGTTTGTCGCCACTGCACGTTTGTGCGCAATTTTAAAGCATGTCATGTTTGGTATCCATGTACTCGGCCTAAGATCATCTTTTTTATTTCATCAAACATTTGGGCAATATAGTGTGTTTTAGTGCATTAAAATGTAAAAAAGTGTGTTTTTTCCCCAAAAAATGCGTTTGAAAAATCGCTGCGCAAATACTGTGTGAAAAAAAAAAATGAAACACCCACCATTTTAATCTGTAGGGCATTTGCTTTAAAAAAAATATATAATGTTTGGGGGTTCAAAGTAATTTTCTTGCAAAAAAAAATTATTTTTTTATGTAAACAATAAGTGTCAGAAAGGGCTTTGTCTTCAAGTGGTTAGAAGTGTGGGTGATGTGTGACATAAGCTTCTAGATGTTGTGCATAAAATGCCAGGGCAGTTCAAAACCCCCCCAAATGACCCCATTTTGGAAAGTAGACACCCCAAGCTATTTGCTGAGAGTCATGTTGAGTCCATGGAATAATTTATATTGTGACACAAGTTGCGGGAAAGAGACAATTTTTTATTTTTTTTATTTTTTTTTGCGCAAAGTTGTCACTAAATGATATATTGCTCAAACATGCCATGGGAATATGTGAAATTACACCCCAAAATACATTCTGCTGCTTCTCCTGAGTACGGGGATACCACATGTGTGGGACTTTTTGGGAGCCTAGCCGCGTACGGGACCCCGAAAACCAAGCACCGCCTTCAGGCTTTCTAAGGCCGTAAATTTTTGATTTCACTCTTCACTGCCTATCACAGTTTCGGAGGCCATGGAATGCCCAGGTGGCAAAAAAACCCCCCAAATGACCCCATTTTGGAAAGTAGACACCCCAAGCTATTTGATGAGAGGTATAGTGAGTATTTTGCAGACCTCACTTTTTGTCACAAAGTTTTGAAAATTGAAAAAAGAAAAAAAAAAATTTTTTTTCTCGTCTTTCTTTATTTTCAAAAACAAATGAGAGCTGCAAAATACTCACCATGCCTCTCAGCAAATAGCTTGGGGTGTCTACTTTCCAAAATGGGGTCATTTGGGGGGGGTTTGTGCCACCTGGGCATTCCATGGCCTCCGAAACTGTGATAGGCAGTGAGGAGTAAAATCAAAAATGTACGCCCTTAGAAATCCTGAAGGCAGTGATTGGTTTTCGGGGTCCCGTACGCGGCTAGGCTCCCAAAAAGTCCCACACATGTGGTATCCCCATACTCAGGAGAAGCAGCTAAATGTATTTTGGGGTGCAATTCCACATATGCCCATGGCCTGTGTGAGCAATATATCATTTAGTGACAACTTTGTGCAAAAAAAAAAAAAAAAAAATTTGTCACTTTCCCGCAACTTGTGTCAAAATATAAAACATTCCATGGACTCAACATGCCTCAAAGCAAATAGCTTGGGGTGTCTACTTTCCAAAATGGGGTCATTTGGGGGGGTTTTATGTCATCTGGGCATTTTATGGCCTTCAAAACTGTGATAGGTAGTGAGGAGTAAAATCAAAAATGTACGCCCTTAGAAATCCTGAAGGCAGTGATTGGTTTTCGGGGCCCCGTACGCGGCTAGGCTCCCAAAAAGTCTCACACATGTGGTATCCCCATACTCAGGAGAAGCAGCTAAATGTATTTTGGGGTGCAATTCCACATATGCCCATGGCCTGTGTGAGCAATATATCATTTAGTGACAACTTTTTGTAATTTTTTTTTTTTTTTTTTTTTTTTGTCATTGTTCAATCACTTGGGACAAAAAAAATGAATATTCAATGGGCTCAACATGCCTCTCAGCAAATTCCTTGGGGTGTCTACTTTCCAAAATGGGGTCATTTGTGGGGGTTTTGTACTGCCCTGCCATTTTAGCACCTCAAGAAACGACATAGGCAGTCATAAATTAAAGGCTGTGTAAATTCCAGAAAATGTACCCTAGTTTGTAGACGCTATAACTTTTGCGCAAACCAATAAATATACACTTATTGACATTTTTTTTACCAAAGACATGTGGCCGAATACATTTTGGCCTAAATGTATGACTAAAATTGAGTTTATTGGATTTTTTTTAGAACAAAAAGTAGAAAATATCATTTTTTTTCAAAATTTTCGGTCTTTTTCCGTGTATAGCGCAAAAAATAAAAACGGCAGAGGTGATCAAATACTATCAAAAGAAAGCTCTATTTGTGGGAAGAAAAGGACGCAAATTTCGTTTGGGTACAGCATTGCATGACCGCGCAATTAGCAGTTAAAGCGACGCAGTGCCGAATTGTAAAAAGTGCTCTGGTCAGGAAGGGGGTAAAACCTTCCGGGGCTGAAGTGGTTAAATACGCTTAACAGACGGTAGCATCAATCAGGCATGTGATATCAATGCTCTGGATAGCGAGTGGTGCAATTCCTCCTCAGCTGAGCCACCTCAGGCAACCTCGACCCGGCATGTGAAAATATAGATTAGGATGGCAATGTCCCAGAATGTAAAAAACCTCCTTCCACCATAGAACTGTTTGGTAGGTTTATGGCTAACAGCATCCATAAAAAAACAACAGAACGCCTCCACATAGTGAAAAACCATATGGTTACAGGTATATTTAGAATAAAAAGGCTTTACATAGATTCCAAGATTTATTGCATCAAGTAAATAATCTCTTACTGTGATCACAAAAGCATAAAATTCAAAAAGGCGCAATGGCATAGAAAGGACTCATCAAACCCAACACGTTTCGTCTACAAAGACTTTAGCTGTCACAAACCAAGTCTTACCAACCTCTAAGGAAACCAAATATTCAATTCCCTTCATGTGAGGCAAGCACCCAGCACTGACAGAATAAATATACAGTATATATATATATATATATATATATATATATATATATATATATATATATATATATATTTATATCCTGTATAATAATAATATATATGTAAGATAGTGAGCTGACAGTTGCTGACCACCATATTGAATGGCTGACATGAATATTAACAGAATGCTGCAGCTATACATGACTGGTAACTGGTACACATTATTTGCTAAAATATAGATTTTCTAGTTTTTTTCTGCAAGAGTTTGCATGTACAGGGTTAAAAGGGCTGTGTATAATTATGAATTATACACATATGAGACTATACAATATAAATACAATTAAGTTTGACTCCCTGGTTAAAGAAGTTTTAAATTTAATTAAATCAAATATATCAAAAAAGACCAATTTTATATACAGTAACCAGTTAAAACAAGGTAGAAATTGCTTTCACTTTTTTATCTATATTCCAATGCTGGAGCTTTCAGCACTGTATTGTGGAATATTGCAGAGAATGAGAATCTCTGCACATTGTTCAGTGTAGTGTGGTAAGGACCACATCTCCAGGTAGAAGAAAAACTATTCCTCCAACTGTAAATACAATCAAATATAAGGTGTATCTAAACCCAAGAACACAAATAGAATATACTAGAACTTACTGTGCCTTAAATGAGGTGGCTGCAATAGTTTTCTTTTACAGACTTTGGTTTTCTTTTTTCGCGCTATTCCTATCCTAGGGTGGCAATGCTCACTCACTGTACTGTATGAAGGAGAAGCATTATCACCTTTGGGCAGAAAGTGTGTGGAATTTAGAAAACCTCCTCCTCTCCTCCTCTTTAAAACATGGGATGGGGGTATTTCTGTAATTAGCAGAGGTGCACTGGGCAGGGTAATAACACTGGTTCAGCACTACAGTGCACAAGACACATGACAGAACTAGATGTATTGTAGAATTAAAAGGTATGTTTTGCACCTATCAAACAGATATAAAGCGTTATTTCAATGGCATATTTATTAGACCAAAAGGGAGGTTTATTGTTAAGATTTACATATACTTTAATTGCCATGTAGAGTAAAACTAGCAACTATGCAGGCCATGCCAGTACCCAGATACATGCAGAAGATCCTCCATAGCAGACATGCCCAATGATAGTGCCCCAATGCATCTCATGGCTTGATCATTTGAACTTTGATGTGATGTGACATACATCACTGCCTTTTATTGTATAGCTTGATATTATCCCATATGCTGACAGACTTAGCAGAGCCATGTCAATTTTACAGGCACTGACAGATTTGACAGAACCGTGTAAATATATGTACATTTCTAAATTTCTGGAATATTTAATAAGTTTCATCAGGATTCATTAGTGACATTGAATCCCTACCTTTGTAAATCCAAGGATTTTTTTATGGGTTTCCACATTTTTTTTTTTACTGAATCCCTGAGTCTATTTTACATGCAATAACCCATATACATTTGTTAAAGCAATTCTATCTGTATCAAAACAAACATTTATTCCATCTATATATTAATTTTAAGACCTTAAAACTCACTTATTACTCTCTCTGGAAATGTTAAATATGCTATCTCATAATTCTGATTTGATACCTGTCAGCTGCTCTGATCCTCTGCTTATGGCCTACTAGCAGTAACCAGCATAAATTATTATTTATATCTACTATCTTTTAGTGCAATAATAATATCCATTCAAAAGCATTTCATCAAAATGACACTCTACTATGTCTATTACATTTAACATTTTTTATTTCTAGAGTAGAGGTGAAACAATTTTAGCATGCACCCCTTCTGCCAGCAGAGGGCAGAGCATACTCATGTTACTGCTGATGGATTTTTTCTGTATTGTGAATTCTTGGTCTGAAACAGTTTTTATTCTATTAAATATGTAATAATAAACAGAAAGGGCTTAAATAAGCATTCTAGAATGATGCAGATAACAATGATTATTTCTACATTCATGAGGGTCAGTTTAGGAATATCACTTGCATCTTTATAAAGGCAAAAATGGAATCAAAATGGTCAAATGCTCTTTTTGTAAATTATACATTTATAGTCAAGAAAGCTATTATACTAATTAAAGTGCATTAAAAAATGTATTTTCAAACTGCCTTAAGTCGTTTGGGAGTTACAGATCTAAAAGGAGTAAATACCATTCAGTACAAGGAGGAATGTCATCTTGACATTATTATAATCAAGGCAAGAATAAAGATGCGATATACACAACTTACTCTGCAAAGGTTTATTGGGCAGTTTTGTTTTTGCTACTTTTAAGTGCTTTGTTCCTTTTTTTACACGTGAAATTTAATATATGTTAAATCAAATACCAAAATTGTAATAATATTACTTATTAGGGAGCGTACGTTTATGCTTCCATGCCATATTCTCCAACACAGACTTCTTTTGAAATTCCAACCTAACAGAGCTGCAGGCAAAGATGTACCAGTCAGTGCTGTATGGTTCCCCAGCATAACTCTAGAATTCATAGAAACCTCTTCTAAGCACAATTCCGGCCCCCCAAATTATTTTTTTTTCTGAGATATGGGGAGAGTATACATGCTTATTCTTATTTACCAGAATGCAATGCTCATTTCCAGGCCAAAATCAGAGAATGTTTAGTGGTCATTTCAAACTTACCTACTTACTCTATACTTACCTTAGATGATAGTTTGAGTTCTTTAAAATTGCCCCTTTTTGTCTCCCTAGGCCACTCCCCAAGCTGCTGCCTCCTGTTTTTTGTGGGTGTCCCCATTTAGCTAGCAAGGTGCATGCACACTCCTGTCCCTGCCCTTTGCTGAGTTGTTTGCATCCATAGACACACCAAGCTACGCCCCTGCACCCTCCTCCAAGTCCTACCAGCCTATTGTGCTTAGTGCTCTCCTCTACAAAATGGAAGATCAGGAAAGCTGCATGGATGGTTCCGGAGATGGCTGTAAGTGTTTTGTGACTAGGGGCACAGAAAGGTATTGCACAATTTTTATCTTACTGAAAGAATGCATTTAATGCCACTTCAAATAAATAAGAATCATTGCATTATAATTAAGATGGATTATTCTATCCAGACAGGAAGTGAAGCTTTAGGCTTCCTTACACATGCTTGCCAATATGTCCTTTGCACCTTTGTTGTAAACAGTATGTTGTTTACAGAGTTCAATAGCACAAGGTGAACTTTACACACACAAGTCAATGAGTCAGATTCTGCTTCATAACTCCCTCTTCAATTGTAGGGCACTGTCCAAAGTTTAGAGACATTCTGTCTGTAAGGGGACAACTATCGTTGTGGTCTCTCTTTAGAAAACCCATGCTGATTTCCATACTGAATACTTTTTCATATGTCAAACGTGTTTATTTTTAGTACAGTGATTGAATGAATATGTAGTAAAAAAAAAAAAAAAAAAAGAAACATCAGCTTAAAACTTTAATCAACTTTAGGCAAAACAATTAAAATTAAATTGGCTCTAAATCGTTAATTTCCTTTATGCAAAGCTGCCAACCGTGTACGATACTCCTGAGAAAACAGAACTTAGAAGGCATTTAAAGGTATGCTGGAGGTATAATCAGAACTCTCATGGTGTAGAATATTAATAATTACTATTTTTATGTATCTCCTACGTACAGGTACTAGGTAATAAGGATAAGAGAGATATGCAAGCCCATAACAACCAGAATTCATGTTTTGTTGATCTAACTTCAGTCTTCAGATCAAACAAAAATGTATTTCGTTACTATAGATTACAGCACATTATACATCATTTCTTTTAGTCATAATTTTTTTCTATTTGATTTCAGCTTCCTTACTTCTGTATTGTTGGTATTTATACTGTATGTGACAAACCAACTAGCTACATAGTTAAAGTTAGCAATGTTGTTGTACAATCACTTATTATATCACATATCACATTTAAATTTTAAAAAGAACACTGATTAGACTCCATCTAAGCTCAACAGATCCTTAGCTCATTATGTGTTGACTCTTCCTGAACTTAGAACAGCTTAAGACAGGTGCAATGTAATGTATGCCTGCCTTATGTTGACCTCAGGTTTAAAAGCATTCTAACAAAACTTTCCTGCATATGTTTTATGAATATCCTTATATTTCCTACAAACAGCAAAGAGATAAATACTTATAATAATACTAAATATTAAAAAAAAAAAGAAGAAAATATTATTTTGTGCAGTCCAAGTTTCTTGGGCTTGCAGGCAGCCCTACAGAAGTGATGTTGTGTTATTACGCCTAAACAGGATTATCTCCAGTGTGATGTAGTTACTGTGAGTCAATTGACTTCAGTCCAGGCTCTTGATTCCAATCCACCAAACTGCAGGGGTTCATGGTGTTACAATCACTGACAGTAATTTGGTAGAGATCAAGATATCTCTGAGGAGTGAAGGCAGCAGAGCAATAATGAAATGTCAGAATACCTTAAATGTACAAATGCTCCAGTGCAAAAATTCAGCATGCACAGCAGAACCAAGCATTTGTCAACCAGAAGAAAAAGAGAACAAACAACAAACTTAATATTCTGAACAGTAAAATGCTAATCTTTAATTTACTTTCTATTGTACAGAAGAGAAGACAGTTTAGCTATTTTAATCAGGTGACTTTTTCCAGGTAGCACACAAAGTCATCTGTTTGACTTGTTGTCTAAACTATACAGGCATGTTCTGGCCATTTGGCCAGCTCCTTTCCCCTCTACAGGCACTAAATCTTTTTCCAGATTGCTCTATGAAGCCAACTGGTAAATAAAAATAAAAAGTGGCCGTTTAGCTGCTGATTGTGTTTGCACATTAAAATTCTGTTGATTAGAAACTAGTAAGTAAAAAAGTAAACTAGTAAGAGAGTAAAAAAAGACAATCAGGTACATAACATTAAAACATAAGTCTTCATGTTTCTAGAGGAAGCAGATTTCATTATAGGCATCTACTGTTTTTTTCATATCTAATGCAAGCCTTGGTTGCTGCCCCTCAAATCTCATTCCTAACTTTGACAGTTCTTTCCACTATCATGGACAATATTAGTAAGGCCTCATCTGGGATATGCAGTTCAATTTTGGGTACCAGTTCTCAAAATGGATATCGGGAACTGGAGAAAGTGCAACGAAGGGCAACCAAACTGATAGGAGGCATGGAGGAGCTCAGTTATGAATAAAGATTAGAGGAACTGAATTTATTCTCTTTTAAGAAGAGGAGATTAAGGGGGGATATTGTTAACATGTATTAATACATAAATGGTCCATATAGTGAACTTGGTGTTGAGTTAACATTTATAGGTAAAGATCAAGTGTGGGTATAAGGTTGGGTATATAGGATTGTATGATTTTATTTTATTTTTTTTCCCTTTTATTGGTTGAACTAGATGGACGTGTGTCTTTTTTAAACCAGACTAACTATGTAACTATGGTGACAGTACAGGAAAACAATTCTGGAAATATACCCTAATTCTCTGGCGTCCATTATAGAAATAGACAGATGATAAAAATAAAAGCCAATTCTGGAGAGCAGAGCTTGAGACAAGAATCTACCCTGGCCCCGTGTCAGGAACAGCCCATCCACTGAAGCTAGATACCTCTCATAAGAGATACTGAAATTACCTGAATATGCAGAAGGAAGAGTCCAAATAAACTGACGCATTTCGAGGGATGTCCCCTCTTCTTCTGAGCTCTGAAGAAGAGGGGACACCCCTCAAAACACGTCAGCTTTATTTGGTCTCTTCCTTCCACAATTGTCACTGGCCAGCGGACCATGCTGGATGGAGCATCTGGTTGATTTTACATTTTGCTTGATTTTATCCTTTGTTTGAGAGTATGTTATACATGTTTTAAAGTAATAATATGTCACAAAGGTAATGCGCTAGGCTGGTGCGCCCTCTGTTTCTTTTCTTTTTAGAGTTCCATTTGGCTATTCCCTGATCTGTTGGGAGTGGCAGTACAGCCAATGCGGTGGCTAGACCAGTGGATACATCTGTTTTTAATCAGCCTCACAGCAATTTCTCAAGCGCAGGAGCATTTGTTTCTTTCATATTACCTAAATATGACCTGGCAAGCACTTTCTACCGTAATACCTCCGTTAACAGCAACCATTCTATGTGTCATTTACTATAAAACTAAATTCCATAACTAGTCAAGCAGTCTGACAACAGACAATCAATACTGCTAATATCACAGATATCTAATTCAAGGCAGAATTTATTTAACTCTAAATAAAGAAACACATATTAAATAAAACCTAAGTTTCTACTTTGATACATAGACCCATATCTTATAGCTGTTTGTATAGGGCATGTGTGGGTCCAATGATAACTCTGCAGTACAGGGCTGGAAGAACGAAGTCTAAGACATTATTAATATGACAATTATAACTTGTAAAAATCTGTTACATATTTAGTTACTCTCTAATGGGGTTGCTATTTTACTAGCTTAGGGAATCATATTGATTCTGTATTGCCCACTTCATTTGCAAAGACCAATTTGTAATACCTGCCCTCTCTCATGCTTATTGTTCACAGTAATTTATATTGCATTGTCACAATTGAACCTGTTATTAGTGGCAGAAATACTTGAAACCCTACATCTTTTGAAAAAAAAAATATATTAAATTACTTATGGTACACACTTATGATTATTTTATCACGGTAAGCTTTCAATATGGGTACTTTCAATAAGTAAAATTTAGTTCACACTGTTTAACAAAAATTAGCTATAATGCTGCAGTAATAACTCAGATAATTGAGTTCTAATTGCTAGATTGCAGCTGACAATTATCTTAATACTTTGACAGCTTACAGTGCATGTAGTATGCACAACTATGAGCCAATCAAATTAACCCCTTGTCATTTGAAAGAACTGAGATGACAACACTCTTCTTGCTAACTCACAAAAGCGCACAAAGGTCAAAATTACCTGTAATTTTGTTGATTAATTACCTTAAATCAAAAAGCAGCTTCTATATGTTAAAATGAAGACCTCCTACAAGCTCAGAGAAAAAGGGGGAAGTGTGCAACAGTCAAATTGATAGCAGCTTTTACCACTTGCTTCCTAAATCATCTTACCTTTTTATTTGGACAATTAAAGGGCCCGATTTACTAAAATGTGAACTGATGTGAACTGCAGTGTAGTATAGTACACTGGAGCACAAACATACAATCATGTCCAGTGAAAATTAAAGAAAATGCTCATTTTCTTGCTAATGACTGAATGTTTGAAGTGAACATGATTTTACATCTACAGTTTTGCAAGTAAATCTTTACCACAAATAGAAAAAATGGTGATATTACAGGTCCTGTCTCATCTCCTCCAGTGTGCACAGTGCAGTAGTATTGTTATCCCAGGCCCATGTATTGATAATGTGTCTCTGACGGCCTGAGCTCATTGGAAGAGGAGTACTATCTAGTGGCAAAGAGGTCTTTCTGCAAAGGAACATAGTTGTATTGGAGGTGAGTATTGCAGCAAAATTAGCATTTCTTATTTTCAATACCACTGAACAATGGATTTTTAATTAAAAAAAAACATGGAATTCTGTTGTAAGTAAATTGGGCCTTTAGCATTGAGATGATGTTTTCATATGTATGCCAGTTCATGTTCACTGTTTTAGCTATTGTTTATTTCATGGTGACACAGTTTCATGATACAATTATTAGCATAATTCTACGCAAATTCACAAGAGATTCCAGTTGGTTATAGTTCTTATGTAGTAAACACTAAAATGCATATATTACAATCTGCACATAGAAACCTGGCATATGCCTAACCTTTATGGCTTTTGCCCTTTGACAACAGGTATGAGCATTTTGCAAGTTAGTATCATCTCCATAGGTGCGTTGTGTACAACATCCATTGCTGGTGCTAAACCTCACCTATTGGGTCAAAGCTCCCCCTACCAACAACTGTAGATATTCTTTCTGCCACAGACACAAGAAAAGGGTGCAAGGATATAGATTCTGTAATGTTCTTTCAGTTTGTGGTAGGCAGCTGTGAGAGCATGTGTCCAAGGGTAGGGAATGTTGATCATTATGGTACTTACATCAGAACCACTTATTGGCTTCAAACTAGGATTTCTGCAAAGCATAAAAGTAACCAAAAAAAATCCAAATAAATCATTATGATGACTTTTCAGTATGGCCAACAAAATATTTGTCTTTTGTTTGTTATGCTAGAATCACATCTCTGCAGGTGGGGAACGTGCATTAATCGTACACTTTCCCGACCCACAGAGAAACACACTGCACTGTAGCAAATCAGCAACTATAGAGCAATTTCACGAACACTAAACTGCATGGTGCCCCAGCACCATGCGATTCAGAGTCGCGTGGTTTCAAAAAAGGGTTTTTCGCTGCCCTATCAGCAATGGGTGCACGCAAATGTGCTTGAGTAGGTCTACTCTAAATGGAGCCTTACTGACTAAGAAAGGACGTTTTTTGCAATGCATTTTGGAGACGTAGATATTGTATATTTGTAGCAACACACTAGGAGAACATGGAACAATCATGGGATCAGGCAAAAGAATAATATCATGTATTTCATTATCATTATTAATATGCTGCATAGGAATCTTATCCTCACCAATATATTTGCCTGGAAAAATAAGGGTAATTTTACCATAATGCCTCTAAATTAAGAAAAGTTAAATATGTTTTCTGTTAAATAAATCTCAGCACCATATTTTCCTGAACTGGTCATTATGTGTTATCCGTATTGTGAATCAGTAAGTTAATGATGTGAAAAGCGAGAAAGATTTGCTTTTTTTTTAGATAATATATGGAATATAATTTGTGTCCTTGATTTATGAGATTGAAGCAGCAATAATTTTCCTATGTATTCTACAGTTGGAAAATGAGTCATTTAAGTTCTTATATTTGGATTGCCCTAGCTGTCCTTTTCAAATTCGTTTCTCACTTGGGCATGTTTACCTGCAAGACTTTTCATTGTGCCTTCTATGTGCTATATAAGGTTAAAGCACATTAGCAGACTGACTTTTGTCTAAGTAGACCCATTATATGTAATATTTTACAATGTATTCATCTTTCACAGTGCATTAGTGCCTGTCTAACTAAAGCATTTTACATGTTATTTTATAGCATGCCTTCCATATATTTAATAGACTTTTCCGCTAGATTAACTATCTGATGCCTGTCTAGATAAAACTAATTACATAGGTGTATAACCCCTTGACTTGCATGTTGTAGGTTCAGGCCACAATGGTGCAGTATTGATGATTCAAAAATGATTTAGGATTTTATAATCCTAATTATGCAATTACTTGTTGTTATCCTCATAGACAGCATCCTTCACAGTATAGTCAAGGGTAGCTCTGGTGACACAGGTGAACAGCTAGTGGGATCCAAGGCACAAGGATAAATGGCCACACCACTGGACCTGGAATGGTCTAAAAGCAATCATGGAGTAGCTCCACACAGTAGTTGGGTCTTTTGGAGAAGTTGCATGCTATTATGCTCTGGGCTGGCTGCCTGCACATTAGTACATTGAGAGACTGCAGATCATTTGCCCAGCTACCTTTGCCTCATCAGGTGTGGCCTTTCTGAGCTTCTCAAAAAGGTAAGCAGAGAAAACTATATTCCCTGGGCATGTCTGGGAATCCAGATGTTAAAGGGGCCTGCGCCTGCATCTGAGCATATTGAGTAAATGGGCACTCCACTATATACCTATCAAAAGGTCTTAGCATTTTGAGGAGGACAGATAAGACCGGCTTGTCTGGCTGTTCATTCAGCCAGAGACAGAGGATTAGACTCCATCGATCGGCGTCTACGATACTGATATGCTCCTAAACTGTTGGCCATTTTTATTTCACTTCATAGATTCTCTCTTGTCACCAACCTCTCTTTTCAAGCCTATTATAACATATATGCATTAGCTCTATTTTCATTAGCTAGAGCCTCTTAAACTGTGGCGCTTTTCTTCCTATGAACCAGATGCTTTTTGAGACACAGTCCTATGCACTAAGCATCCAGACTAACTGCCTTTCTTACATTACACCTTTTAATTTATAATTTTCTTCATTTTTTAATTAATAAACATTTATCTTTTATATTATTTTTCACTTATATTATAAATCTGTATTCTCCTCGTTGAAACTTAGATTTTATTTATCCATGGTATTTTACTCTTATTTTTAGCACCATTTCCAGCACTTTACATCGTGCAGGTAGTTTAAAGCTGTTTCAAAACCACCCCTATTCCATGTACCTTAACAAAACAAAAATTATATGACTTAATGTATGTACTTACTATACAAGACATTTGTCTGCTCTCTTTTTAATATTCGTTACAATCCCATTTTTCTCATATCACTTTTTAACATCTTAATATATTTTGTTTCACAGTCTGACCCTTCTGTCCTCTATGACCACAAATTTGACCATCACCCTTGTATTGGGGGGTTTGGGAGGGAGTGTTTGAATCCGGCTGTTGTTTGCTTTGGCTCCGTATATGTAGTCTGAAGTGGAGATTCTGCTCACTCATAAGTATTGCCTTATGCTATTCAGTGTGATAATAACGATGTGTGTTTTAACATTTTTTTTCTTTTTTCTGTATTTGTTTAGTCTTCTATGCCAACCTTTCTCTGAATTGCACATCGCCTGAAGAAGCAATCAGCGAAACATGTTGGGCTAGTGTGCAATCTTCATTTATTTTGGCTCGAACCTACATAATTCATAACCACTACATTATTGTTATTACTATGAATAATTCTATGTATTCTGTAAAAAATTCCTTTTAAAAAAAAATTTCTTGTATTAATAAAATCCATTTTTTAATTCTAAGTCATTACATATTCTTTGTTGGCACCGTAAAAATCCCCTCAATTTTCTCTTTCTGTCCTACTATTACTTAGAGATGAGGTGCCTTTTTTTACTAGATGTTGTAACGTGAACCAGACCTATGCCTTTTTTCTCATCTTAGCATTGTATTATTACTCTAGTATTTCTTTTGAGGCAGAGCCTATATTCGCAGCAAAAAAGTAGCCCTGGTATATAACACACACCCTCCCACACATGTTTATTTACTGGCCAACCTTATAAAGTATTATTATGTTATATCATGTATGCATTTATCAGTCTTATTGTTGACTGGTGTGCTGTTGTAAAGCCCATGTGAATAGTTTATATAGTCGACAAGGAAATCTGTTTTCAAACAGAGCTGGCTAATAAGCTCAGGCTAATAAGCTCATAGGCGCTCACACAGATATATCACTACTTTCAGCTCTTCTAAAAATTACCATAAATTACAGATTTTCAGTGTGGCCTTGGTATAGAGCAAGTTTAAATATCTTGGGATATCAAAACATCCCTAAAGTTCAATCATACATAATTACCACAATGACAAGTCCTAAAGTTGTCATGGATGCCATACATTAAAAGTGGATGGGATACACTGTAAATGTATGAGGTCAGGTTTCAACCTTCACTGTTACAAAATGGTACATCCTGCCTCTGACCCCACTCCTTTTTAACATATGATCAAAAAAATGTGCACCAAAACTGCTGCAGAAGAAGTTTTAGCGATCTATAAGATGTATTACATATACTGGACCCAAGTATCAACAGGTTATCTGTTCATTATTGAGTCCTGATGAACTTTTTATTTTCATGTTGTGGTAACAGTACATTTTGGACAATATAGATACAGAGACAAGTATAATTTGAAGAGTAGTAGTTTGACATATGTACAAGGACAAGATGTGAATTTGACATCTCATATTGCCCAGTTGACATGCTGATGATAATCTTTAGACAGCCCTTAGCTGTCATCTAAATGATTAGTGCTGCCAAGTCCTAACAATACATGAAAACTACCAATAAGGTTTCCTTCAGCTTGCAAATATAATGGATATTTTATATAATGGCTCTATAAAGTAAATTGTACCACTATACTGCACTAATGTCACCCTGTGGTGTCACATACTGGATGGAATAACCCGTAAAGCCATGTAATACCAAAATCAGGTGCTCATTTGGGGTACTGATTTTAAGGAACCTAAACCTAAAATACATGTATCAGTGATCTTCATTCTTCTAACTGCTACTGAAATCTGCAGTGAATTTTTAGTTCTTGTGTTTGAAGTAGGAAAAAAGGTTGTACTCCATGATGCATCAGAGCTGTATTGTCAGACAGCATTGAAAATAGGAGGAGGGGTGAAGATACAGAGCCCCCCCCCCCCCCCCTTAGGTTCAGCCTGCTAGAGAGATTAGGTGTTCCAAATAATAATAATGTATCAATAGTTTGGGGGGGGTGAGTGATAAAAAGTTGGCTTGTATTTCCAATGTTTACCATGAAAGAAATAGAGAATACATTTTAATGTTGGACTTCTAGAAAATGGCAGCTTCATTCAGGGCAGCCATCAGAAGTTTTGGGGCTCCTTTCACACATTTAAGCCTAGGCCCCCCCGGGTCTGACCACCAACATTCCCTAGAGCCTGCCCACTGGCCATCCCACCGAGTCCCCATCCACGACCAGCATCATCCATCCCTCTCCATAATGTATCCCCACCCATGCCCAACATCATCCATCCCTCTCCACAATGTATCCCCATCCATGCCCAGCATCATCGATCCCTCTCCACAATGTATCCCCATCCACGCCCAGCACCATCCATCCCTCTCCATAATGTATGCATTGTGGAGAGGGATGGGTGGATGGTGCTGGGTGGGGATGCATTGTGGAGACGGATGGATGGATGGATGGTGCTGGGCAGGGATGGGGAGGCATTGTGGAGAGGGTTGGATGATGCTGGGTGGGGATGAAGATGATGGAGTTGCATTGTGAAAAATTGATGAGAATGTCTCTATGTGGGGATGAGCGTAACATAGTGAATAGGGGCTCTCCACCCAGAGCCATTCTCATAAATTTTCCACAATGCAACTCCATCATGCCACTGATGCAAGGTTGTCAGGCTCGGCCCTCAGGTGTTCCATCCATGGAGAAGGATATTAAATAAATTCTAAATATACAGGCAGCATATGGGGCATAGCAGCACACACTAAACTTTTGTGACTTACCCTTCAGGCTGCTCTCTGGTATTTATCTGCATGCACCTGATAGGGCTGGGTGCATGCAGATAGATGCTGATGAGCTGACCTCACCCCCTTCCCGTGTCCCAGCCAATCACATTGTAAACCAACCTAGCAGCAGCCAGCAGGCTCCGCCTCAGCAGGGAAGAAAGAGGAACGAGTGCTGGCTGTGATCACCTGCTGGAGGGTGGGGTGTTGTTAGTCAGAAAGGCGGCGGTGGGGTGCCAGTGAAAGGAGGCTATATAGCGGCCGGGTGCCGTGCAGGCGGCGCAGCTGATCAATTTATTTCATGTGCTGCTGTATGGGGAGCGGGCCCTGGCCAGCTGGGCCCCTTTGGATGCTCGGGCCCCTTACTTGAGTACTGCCTGTACCTCCCTGATGGCAGCCCTGGCTTCATTGGATGGGTTCTGTTCACACTGGAAAAACACACACAATGTGCACAGAGCTCATGAAGACCAGAGGGACTACTGGCCTCTACATCTGCACTTGTGATGTCACCAAGGAGGGAAGGAGAAAGTGAGCCAAAAGCCCAGAAACTCCAGGCTCTGTCTCTCTTCCTCTCTGCATGGAGGTATAATGTGGAATATGCAGCACCAGATTTGATAGAAATGTTTAATGGTAGGGTTGCTGGGTGACAGGGAGATGCAATGTTAGGATGCAATATTAGGATTCAGAGTGCCAGGGGTACAGGGTTCTTCATAGGCCAGCATTTAAAAGATTTCTACTGTAGTTGCAGGCACAGGGGCCAGGAGCGTGTATCGTGCAGGGCGCAGGGGCAGGTTTTGCACAAGGCTCAAAGATTGGTCATGGGTGTTGCACAGGGCTTAGTATCGTGTATTGCTTAGGCTGCAGGGGCAGGTATGGCTCAAGGCTCACAAGTCCATATTGAGCATGGTGCAAGGATCAGGATAGGGTGACATACAGTACTGTGTGCAAGAAAAGATTACTTCCACTCCAAACTTCCTTCCCAGTACAGAGCTCTACCCTCAACCCCCCCAATACAGAGCTCTTCCTTCACCCCCCCCCACACACACACACACACACACTGCAAAGTTCCTCCCCCAATCCACCTCTCCAGTACAGAGCTCTTCCTTCATCCCCCTACTACAAAGCTCTTATCCCATTTCTCCTACCAGTATAGAGCTCTTTCCTCAGCCTCCCCACTACAAAGATTTTTACCATCCACCCCCAGTGTAGGAGCCCCCCCCAAACCCCCCAGCACACAGTTCTTCCACCAATCCCTCTAGTACAGAGCTCTTCCACCAACCCCTCCTCCCCACAGCTATTCACCTAGTCATCAGTGCAGGGGCCTCTACCATCATGCTGTCATGCTACAGAGAGCACTCTGTGTGAGCCCAAGAGAGGTGTACTGACACTTGTTGTAAACACAGAAGCTGGCAGAGGAAGCTAGTTTCTGTGTTTACAACAAGTGACAGTGGTGAGCACATGGCCAGTGCTGGAGGTGGTAATGCTAAATACTACTGAGTTCCAGTCAAAAAACACCCGAGTGATAGAAGGGACATTGCAGTCCTGTCAGTGAGGTGCAGGAGATAGGAGGTGCTGAAGCTTCCAACACTCCCCCCTTCCACATAGCAACACTGCATCCGGGGGTTGTTCACCTTCTGCCCCCCCCCCCCATGCTCCTTTTTTATCTGCCCTGAATAGGTGTCTGCAGACTCAAAATGCAGGGCACCACAACACACATGTCTTTCATTGTGGTGTGATGCAATAAAAAGATGGAACAGGTCTGTTTTTTTCTGTTGCCGTGCATTCTTGATTAAATAGCTGCCTTAATGCAACACAAGTTAACTTTTATGCAGTAGCATACAGCAAATATGTAGCAAAGTGTGACCGGGGCCTTGAAATTTTGATGTGCACTGCTGGCGATGTGATGTGTGGACTATGAGGACTTAGGGGGAGGCTTCCCAATATTGCTGTGCAAATATTTTAAGAAACTTCCAAATTATTAAGATGCTGTATTGTGTTTAAACAAATATTTTTTAAAGCAGTTCAGCATTTATTAAGTTGGACACTTTTATTGTTAAATCAATCATCATGAAATATACTGTATGGAAAAACACATATATCATTTCCTTATGATTGATTATAATGTAAAATGTTTGTGAACCCCTGCTCCCTCTCTGTGGATATAGGTTGGGCACACAAAACACAATATTTCCATCCTCTGCCCCTGGCTGTGCAAAGCAGTGTGCATAGTGATCACGTGATTTGTATAAACAATATAAGAGTGCCCAATAAATAACTGGAAAGGGAATCAGGTATAAAGTGCAAGACAGCAAGGCTCCTTGTCACCTGCAGTCATGTTATTAGGTGCTTCTACTTCCTATTGTCTGGAACCCCATAAACTTATATGGATCCAGGAGATTGGGGTTCTACTGCACATGTGTAGGAAGCAAGACCCTGATTTAGCACATAGTGACAATGATCTCTTCCAGTAACCTCTACACATACCAGCGATCAGCTCCCTAAACGTCACTAATAACTTTTTTTGCAGCTTTCTTTAATAGATTATGTGACATGTAGGAGCCACAAAAAATGTATTAATAAAGGAAGACATCATGTGCTGAGAACTTATTTCAAGTATTGGATCACTGCAGATTAGAGTGGACCAGCAGCACTGTCACTAAATGCCAGGCCCAATCTGAGGGTAGGGTAGAGTCTTTGGGATAGGCTAAAATGGCTCCAATACTTGGTGCATGTGCAGTAGCAGCAGAAAGACAATAACACTATGTCACTACTATGTATGCACACTAGCTTAAAAATTGCTATTAAAGTCACTCCCCCCCCCCCCCCACAAAAGCCATACCAAGGGAAGCACATTTAGAGTGGTTCCTGTAGCAAGTGAATCCATGTTGCAATGGTAATTACCTAATTTGTGGCCCCATTAGTTCACACCACTTCTCTACCTCCTGGCTTCTGCTTTGGGTTACACAGGCGCTGCAGTCTCCATAGTATAAACAAAAAAGTCAGTGCTACTACCCATACAACATATAGATAGCAAAGCTCCCAGGTGCTCGATCCACAGTCATTGGCTGAGTAGAGTAATGTAGGAAAGATGATCCGCACCCCGGTAGTTGCTCTTAAAAAATCTTCATTTTATTGAAAAGCCATAGTGCACAAATGCAGATAAAAACAGTTGACACATTTCAGCCTATAAGGCCTTAGTCATAAGGGTTATGACTAAGGCCTTATAGTCTGAAACGCGTCAACTGTTTTTATCTGCGTTTGTGCACTATGGCTTTTCAATAAAATTAAGATTTTTTAAGAGCAACAACTGGAATGTGGATCATCTTTCCTACATTGCTGCATTCTCCATCCTGGCAGGTCACACCATTAATCCTCCCATTCGGGTTCTGCTGCTAGCCGGAAGTACTGCACTTAGAGTTAGAGCTGAAGGCTCCCCACAGAGGCACCACTGTTCTTGCAACCGCCCCCCACCCCTTCATCACAGTACCAGCACTCCCCTTCTCATTACCATGCCTGATTGCCATCCTCATCTTTTGCCATCACTGTAGCAATGCACACTTCTGTGCTCTCTGCTACTGCAGTAGCGCTCCCTGCCATATTCATCTCCATTCACCAAACTGGCACACTTTTGTTAGTATATATGTATATATATATATATATATATGTATATATATATCAATTTATTCTACTACTTTGTATTTACACTGAACGTTTTGTGATCTGGGATATCTGACTGTTCCATCTACAGCATACATTTTTTCATTTGCAACGTATGTCAAATGAATCATACGAAAAAGAGATATATTATATCTTTATTATATATTTGATGTATTTTAAATACAGAATTGTTGGTTTGATCTTAGAAGGCAGGGAAGAAAGAAAACCCATTGAGCTCCAATCAGCAAATGTGTCAACAACATGTCATCATTCAGAGGTTAAGAAAATGAAGCCTTTGTTCACCATAGCAACTAAAAGGCTTTTTATCAGAAATCCATATATTTTCAGATAATGTGTGGTTTTCATAATTATCCTTTCAGCAGTCCTTAAATGCCTTTGAAGCCATTACCAATTAAATATTCATCTTCGGTAAGTATATATTTGAGATACTGTAAAACATGATTAATTTATCATCCTGAGATCTTAAATCATGGTTCATGGGCTCTAACAATAAAATTGATCTTCTTGACCTATCTATTCACTATGGCATTAATTAGATTTGAATATGACCTAGCTATTGTGGAAGAATTATTAAAAAAAGACAAGATTTAGACACATTTAGGAAAATATATCACAGTGTTATTTTCTTTTCTTAGTATAAGATTGTGTAAGATTAAAAAATTGTTTAGCTATATTTGTTCCTAACAAGGTTCCAAATTTTAAAACAAGTTATCTAATGATTTAGACCCTGCACATGCTAAGCTGACTAACTGGATCATAGGTGCAGTTACAATCTGCAAATGTGTCTCTTCCTACCAGAATCAGGAGCTCCCAACTCATAGATAAAAGAGCCCATTAGAAACTATTCAGATTCTCCCTTTCAAAGTTCCTTTGCCGTATGTTTAATAAAGGACATAGCTGATTAGTTGTTAAAGGCAATACACATTTTTACTTTAGATGTTTGTGTACAATTATTCCTAAAACCACTGTTTTAACCACCAATAGCATTTCCTGTGTCTTGTTTGGGAAACTATCCAAATGCAATTATTTCAGAAATTATTAGTCATGAGGATTATTTTTATAGTGGTCTCCCAAGAACTACCCTTTTCACCCACACGTTACACAGTATAACCAGTGTTAAGCCGCCCCCATTTCTCCTTTGAACCCGGGTTGGACCTATGGGTGTATGGATAGAACTCTCTGATCGATCGGGTAATCCAGACACACACATGGGATGGTGAATCGAAATTACAATGATTTACTGGGTTTGCATATATCTTATACACTTACAGAGAGAGAAAAACCTCCCTCTTATTATCAGCCAATGAGATTGAAGCATAGACTTTATGAAAAAATAAGCATAAAACGTCATAAATTGCATATTCTGCCTATAGATATCCCTCAGGCTATATCTTATTATAAGTTTATATATATATGTGACCACGTATGCTAGGCAATCTGCCAATGTTCCAGACACCCAACTTCTAACATGTTATAACTTTGTTATTCATTGTCTATATTAAAATGTCAGGCTAACCACGCGTACATCCTGTTCAAGTACATAGCTCGCAAATAATCTTTGCACTTCTAATTTTCTGCATAAGAAAGCAAAATACATTTCTTCTTGTATAACATATCTTAAAGCAGCACTCTAACATCCTTACAATCCCTCCTTTGATCATAACAGACAAAAAGTCTGTATTGATCACCAATATTATTCATTATACCATCTCTGTTTTGTGTAAAGCATAGAAACAAAAGAACATATTTTACATGTCATTGAAAAAGCTGATAGGCAGATTGATAAGTTTCTTTTAGGGGGGGAAGGGGGAAAAAGAATCTGGCAAGTCACTTCACCCATTTGGGGAACAGGGGGAGAACCAGAGTCTGTAAGGGGTTCCTGTTATTGAGAGAATTAGAGTTCCATTGTTTCATCTGTGGTCATGTATAGTTTTCAGTGATCAGGGGCTTTCTTTATCCTTGATTTGTGGATCCATTGTGGGCTCTAGTCAGTCAGGACTGCTGTTCTTGCAACTTTCAATACTTCAAAAAGATCCTTGGAAGATCTTCTTGCTGCTAGTTGCTTGACCAACACCCTGTCTCTGGGTATAAAAGGATGTGTTGGTTCTGTGGAGAGAGGAGGAAAGGTGACAGCTACCTTGTCATAATTTTCTGTAAAGCTACTTACAAGGTTTTCGACGTACTCTTCCTGTGAAGAATATAGATTAGGTTCCTCTCTTATTTCTAGCTATTTCCTCTGTGATGGTTTTCCCATTAATATCTCATAAGGGGATAAGCCGTTTCTAGAATGGGGTGTGGTACGGATTTGGAAAAGTATTGTGGGAAGAAAATCTAACCAGTTTCTCAAAGTTCCTCCTGTTGCTTTCTAATATTTCTGTTCATCTTTTCTACTACTCCTCCTGCACTTTGGGGATGATAAGGGATGTGTAGTTTCCATTGAATACCTATCAAATCAACCTATCAGCGAGTGCATTCCCTTTTCCTGTTTCTGTTTTATCATATGAGTGCCCGCGAATCTTAATTACATTAATGTGGCAAGGAAGAAGGAGCGTTTCAATAAAGCGTCCACATGCTATCTGTGTAAACATTCACATCCTGTCCTTCAAAGAGGAGTTGCGCTGAAGTTACTCGCAGTGGTTTACTTTATAAGATATTGTCTGGGAGTCTGACAACTGAGTAACCAGTCTTGTATGTGTGACCGTCAGGACGTGTACAGCTACCATCTACAAACACATGTAGGTAATCAGGGTTGGAGGTGTCTTTTAAATCAGAACATGGAGAAGTAGATTCTAAAAGCTGTTGATTACAGTCATGTTGAGGAATAGGATCAGTTTCTGAAAGATGCAAGAGAGAGTGTAGAAACCTGACTTGTGGTGTGGTCTCTGAACATGATTTGATGTCAAGATGTTGTGTGTTAAAGAGTATAACTTCATAGCCACTTGTACGTTGTGCTGTCATGTGCTGAGTACTCATGTTCTGCATAAGGTGAACTACCGAATGTGTTGTGTATAATGTTGTCTGCCCTCCCAATGTTAATTTGGATGCCTCCTTTACAGCCATTGCACAAGCCCCGAGAGCTTGAAGGCAAGAGGGCATCCCCTGAACCTGCACGGGTAAGACCCAATGCAGGTGCCCTTGAGAGGGACGCAGTGAGGGTGGTAAATGCTTGTAGCATTTCCTCAGTCAAATTAATCATTTTTGGGGAGCCCAACAACGTAGCTGCTCTAAGGATTGAATCCCAGTGTGAGCAATCAGGTATCCATTGTCTGCAGTAGACAATCGAGCTGAGGAAGGAGAGAAGCGCGGCCTTCTCCTTCAGGGGACTGAGGCATGTAAGTACTTTGACCCGAGCCGGTGACACCAAACGTTCCCCTTGTTTGATTATACACCCCAAATACTCAACCTGCGACCTGCATCACCGGATCTTTTTGCCAGACACCTAGTGACCTTGCGAGGCTATGCTCAGAGTTGGACTCACAGCGTCTCTGGCTCTCACTACACAGCAGTAGGTCATCTACATATTGAAGCAGTATGGAACCCTGAGGAGGTGTCCAGTCGTCAAGGGATTGTTTCAATACCATAGAGAAGGCTGCTGGGCTGTCAACAAATTCTTGTGGGAGCCATGTCCAATTGACCCGGCCCCAAACAAAACCAAAGATCCTTTGTGCGTCCTCCCCAACCGGTACACTAAAAAAAAAAAAAAAAATGTGTTCCATGGACTAACTATTTCCTTTAGTATGCCTTCCTTTTTGTATTCTTCAATCAATGGTGAAATGCCCTGCAGTTTTTCTTCTGTAAGGGGATATTGTTTTTGGAAGTGTGATATTGTGTTGGGTTTGAAAGTAGGAGAGTAAGGTGTACGATTAAGATGTCCTACAGAGGTTTTGTCCTTAGCCCAAATTGGGTGATTTTCTAGCGGTCTAGGTAGAAGCATGTCCCCTGAAGTCTTCATATTTAGGATTAGTCAAGTCACATAGTGGAGACTTTGCTGTCAATCCACCTTCTTGGTCAAATCTTATATTGATTCTTAAAGCAGACATTAAGTCTCTTCCCATTAGGGAAAGGTCAGTCAGTCAAAACAGCAAAACACATAGTTGTAAGAGGTTCGTCCTGTAATGTACTAACTTGTAATGTAGGAGTCACTTTATGTTGGACATCAGTTCCATTAATACCCATTGAGCAACCCTCTGTACATTCTGGAGTGATAAACCTACAATCAGTAAAGGATATATTTTATGTAGACAAACCAAAAATGAGTAAAAATCTTCCCCGGGATTTTGTTTGCAAGACAACATAGTGTGTACACTTGTATGCTTTCTGCCAAGCTAGTCCTAGTTGGCCCCAAAAAATATCCCACCCTTCAGGTTTGTCATAGGGATCTGCCGTGATAAAAACTGCCGCTACATCAAATTCAACCGTGGTTTCAGGGTATACTGCTTGAATAATGATTTGGAGAGCTTCTGCACTCATCCTAGCTCCTGTACAATACATTTTTAGAAAAGCTGCAGCAGCTCTGGGATCCTTTCTAGGTTTAGGGCAGGTGTCCCTTATATCTTTAATTAGCCGACGGGGAGTGGGATCTGAACCTGAGTATTACCTATCGTGATCAAAGGAAGGGCCTTAGAGGGTTCCTTCTCTTTGTTTGCAGAACAAAAGATTATCTGACCCGCAGACTCTACTTCTTGTAATGCTATAGCTAGTTCTTCTGATTTTTTTTTTCTCTAGCCTCTTTGCTTCCCTCACTTCTTTCTCCCTGTCTTTCCCTTAGTACATTTTACAACATTTCATCATATATTTACAATCCCAGTGTCACCCGGGGGGTAATTGTGTCGATTATGCGTCCCACAAATTTTCATTACCTCCTCCCAATCTTCCAGGGAACACGGTCCCAATGACCCCCAAGCCTGAAAGATACAACTGATGTGCATGAGTTTGTACATTTCCCCAAAAAGGATCGACACAATTTGCCCCACAAGTGCCTTTAACAAAATCATAGGGGGAAGGTTGGTCCCGCTCACCTTCGGGAGCTTCCTTCCCTAATTTATTTCCCATAATTATTTCACAATATCCTTCATGTCACAATGATACTTATAATACTTATTACTCCTCTTACTGTTAAACATTATTTTGTATATTGAATCTCAACATTTGAACCCTTGGGGTACCTTCTCTTAATAAAGGTCTCTTTCCCAGTTTAAGATGGTAATACACTCAAAACACCTTTGTGACATTTGTTTAACACACAACAAACACAATAACACTGATATAACTCTATATGTATGTATATCACTTATCAAGATCAAACCAAATAGTAAATCAATTCCCTTATGTCGAAGTATATATTCACACATGCATATGATCACAACAAAATACAGAGCAATATATTCACAAAGAAACCGTTAAATTGTGTGCACACAATTTCCCCTTCTTTTTTTTTTTAGAGCTCCATACACCCGTCCTGTATTTTAAGAAAGCATCAAATGCTCTCTATAATCCTATAAGTCCGGCCAGCCTAGCGGGACATCATTTAACCATTAAAACTATGCGACTTCTTTATCCCAGGAGAGCCAACCTAGCAATCCTCGAGATTATAAAATTAAAAAAAAAAACAATAGGGATCAATCGTGCTAGGATAAGTGAAAAGGCTTCGTAAAATAAATTTACAAAGTTTCCACTCACCTTGCAGTCGATCACCCCACTTCTGGTACCATTTCTGTTAAGCCGCCTCCATTTCTCCTTTGAACCCGGGTTGGACCTATGGGTGTATGGATAGAACTCTCTGATCGATCGGGTAATCCAGACACACACATGGGATGGTGAATCGAAATTACAATGATTTACTGGGTTTGCATATATCTTGTACACTTACAGAGAGAGAAAAACCTCCCTCTTATTATCAGCCAATGAGATTGAAGCATAGACTTTATGAAAAAATAAGCGTAAAACATCATAAATTGCATATTCTGCCTATAGATATCCCTCAGGCTATATCTTAATATAAGTTTATATATATATGTGACCACGTATGCTAGGCAATCTGCCAATGTTCCAGACACCCAACTTCTAACATGTTATAACTTTGTTATTCATTGTCTATATTAAAATGTCAGGCTAACCACGCGTACATCCTGTTCAAGTACATAGCTCGCAAATAATCTTTGCACTTCTAATTTTATGCATAAGAAAGCAAAATACATTTCTTCTTGTATAACATATCTTAAAGCAGCACTCTAACATCCTTACAACCAGGACCAGGAGCTGTGGCTTGTCCATTGTGATTACATTTGGATCTACAATTCTGGCCAGGCAAAACAGAAGATTTTGAGATATGACCATTCCCGGTAGACATATATTAAATACATACATGTTCACGGTGAACACTAAATATGTATAACAACATGACTAATCCTAATACATTTGTGCGTGGCCTACGCAAGATGATTTACTCTAAATTCATATTTACAGTATATTACCAAGCAAATTCTACATAGAAGCATAAAAAGTGACGTCAGAAAAAGACTGCGTAGTCCATCAAGTCTGCCTATTTTTTTATATATGTTTTTTGTTTTGTTTTTTTTGGGGGGGGGTTATTTTTTTGGGGTAGTCTTTTCTTTTGTTTGTTTTGGGGTTTTTTTGTTAACTTTGTTGTCTGATTATAGATCTATGTTTATCCCAAACATTTTTGAAGCCATTTACTGTTGACTGTCTCACTACCTCTGCTGGTAGTTTATTCCTAGCATCATGGACTTCCCTCCAGTTAGTTTGAGGTCATGTCCCTGTGTTCTTGATTTTGGTTTTATATTGAAAAAACTGCTTTCCTGAATCTTATTCACCCCCTTGATGTATTTAAAGGTTTCAATCATGTCTCCCCTTTCCCTTCTTTCCTCCAGACTGTACATATTAAGTTCCCGAAGTTGCTCTCAATATGTCTTATCACCCAAACCTTTCACCATTTTTGTTACCCGTCTCTGGACTTGTTCTATCTTATCAATATCTTTGTATAAGTGAGGTCTCCAGAACTGGACACAGTATTCTAAATGAGGTCTCACTAAAGATCTATATAGGGGAATCAGAACCTCCTTCCTCATGCTGGTGATCCCCCTACTGATGCATCCTAGAATTCTATTTGCTTTTCCCACTGCCTGGTCACACCATTTGCTCATTTTGCAATCATCTGAAAAAAGGACCCCCAAATCTTTTTCATCTGTAATGGTGGCTAACACCATTCCCCCAATGTTGAACTCAGGGGATTCTGTTTCCCTATGTGCATCATTTTACATTTAGGCTCCGTTCAGATCTTAGCTTATGGGGGCGACAATCGCTGTAAAATCACGCAAATAGAATCATGGGACGCCCGTCACCCAATAAAAGCTCATGTACTTTTTTTGGGTGACAGGCGCCACGTAATTCTGTTTGCTTGATTTTACCACAATTGTCACTCAATGAATCGTGGAAACATCTCGTCGCATTTGGGGTGCTATTGAAATTGACGGGCGATGCACTGGAACATACGGGCGTGCAGCAATTTTCCGCTATTGCAAATTGCGGGCAGAAATGTGCAGATTACTCCCACGATTCAGAACATGGAGATGTGAAAGGAGCCTTAGAAATATTGAACTAGAGTCTCCACTGCTTTGACCAGTCTTCCAGCAAATCATGTTCTATGGTACAGACACCTCCAGGGATATCAACCCTATTACACACCTTTGTATCATCAGCAAAAATACATACCTTGCCCAACAAACCTTTAGTTATATCAATTACATATAGATTAAATAGAACAGGACCCAGTACACAGCCTTGTGATACACCACTAGTGACTGGTCTCTGTTCTGAGTGAACCCCATTTATAACTACACTCTGGTCTCTATCCTAATAATCTATTGTCTATGAGCCCATTTCCTCCAACCTAAACAAGATGGGCTGTGATCCACTAAAATGTTATAGTAAAACTATACTTTCATTTTGGTCAGTCGATTCCGCAAGTGCTTCTGCGGTTTTACATGTACTTATACAATGTGACTGCACTTTCTCCACCTACTTCAATCCACTAAGGGAATCTGTTATATTTAATACTGATCCCCAACGTTTAGTGAAGTTTAAATAGTTTGTTTGGGCCAGCTTGGTTGAAACAAACTATTTAACCACTTCAATACATGCCACTTTCTACCCCCTTCCTGCCCAGGCCAATTTCAGCTTTCAGCTCTGTCGCACTTTGAATGACAATTGTGCGGTCATGCAACATACCCAAACTAAATGTTTTATCATTTTGTTCACACAACTAGAGCTTTCTTTTGGTGGTATTTAATCACCCCAGATGATGTCTTTTAAAAAGAAACTAGTCGGGACGCTCTGCTGAAGTCACTGTTTTATTCCTAAGCGTTTTTTATCTACTAAAATGTGAGTGTATTTCCTCCTTTTTTTTATTAAACAAATTATTTCCAATTTAAATGGGATTACACTATGTGCCTACTTCTTGCTTTTCAAAAATTTGTCCTATTGGAGCAACTATTCATGTGGTTCTCTGTCTATTACCTATCCTATTGAGGTCCATTGTTGGAGTTGGTCTTCTGGTTTGAAGTCATGTCCTCTGTGACAGATTCCCCTGGGTGTGTGGCACTACAAGCCTGATTGACCCATTGGGTGTACACTCATTTGGGTTCAATTGCTCCGCCTTTTGATTCTCTGGTGGTGGATCACTTATCATCAAGTTTGGGCAAGTTTTCCTTTGTCACATTGTTATCCAGTTCAAGTGTCAGTTATTTTGAACCACGTTTTGGATATCTACAATTTATTGTTTGGTTCACCTGTCCAAACACTAAGGACTATAAGGAGTGAGAGGGCAGGGTAATGGCCGCAGTTGCTGCTACTGTGAGCCAATATCTCCACCCCCGCAAAAGGGAGAAAGGGGGACTATTGCGGTACTTGATAACAGTAAACATTGGTAGGTATAAGCCAGAAAGGAAATATAAAATATTTTATAAAAGTTTACTTTTAATAGAAAAAATGTCTATAAAATTACAATTCCACATACAATTGCAATTATATACAACAACACTCCATATGACCATAAAAAAGGAGATACCACATAGTCTAAGCCAGTGGATTCCACACAGTTTTAAATGGCAGGTGTGTGTCAACTTTTATTCTCGACCAGTTTCGCGGTTAGCACCGCTTCTTCAGGAGAACCAAATCTACAATGTGACATAAAGTAGTTTTAATTTTAACATAGATATATGTGTAAATCATATTATTGCAGCACAGTTGTTAACAAGTTATCAAAACACTTCATACAGAACATATAAAAATAAGGACAAGCTCACCCATTCAGGAGATTCCTGTGGGCATGCAGGACCCCATATAATTCCCCCCACGGCGGACACAGGGGATGGCAGACAGCCTCTGATGGATAAATGTTTCATTAGTGGATCATAAATATCACTATGTTGTGATATCAAGGGGAGATGTGCCCATACCGTGAGGTTAAGATACCCTGAAATAGTGGTATATGAAGAAGAATGGAATTCCGTGGGGAAGGATAGAAAGACGGGAAGGAGGGGGGGAAAGGGAAGGAGGAAGGGGAGGGGGGGAAAGGGGGGGGGAAGGATGAGAAGGGGAAGAAAGAATAGGGAAAGGAAAAAAAAGGGCAGCAAAAAGGGCGAAAAAGGGCGAGTGGAGAGTGAGGAGACAGAGAGTGGGGAAAGAGAAAGGGGGGTAGGGGAGGAGGGGAAGGGAATGGAGACACCGGGGGGGGGAAATGGGAATGCCAGGGGAGAGGTTGGGAAGGATAGGTGGGGAGGACAGGGGGAGAGGGAAGCAGCCTAATAGGAAAGGGGGGGGAAGAGGGAGGGGGAAACCTAGGGAAGGGGACAAACAGGGCGGGAAGGAAGGGGAGGGGAGGGGGGGGAGGGGTAGGGAAGGGGGGAGGGAAGACCGGAAGGAAAGATAAAGGGGGGGACTAGGGAAGGAGGGAAGGAGAAGAGGGGAGGGGAAGGAGGGGAGGGAGAGGAAGGGAGAGAGAGAGAGAGGGGGGAAAGATAAGGGGAACAAGGAAAGGAGAGGGGGTGGGAAAAAGATAGGGGGAAAAACACGGGGGAGAAGGAGGACCCAACAGACCGCCATCCATGCAGAAACTAAGGATAGTGAGAATTATAAGAAAAGCTACACACTGACAGTGGCAGGGCCGGCACTCACCAATTGAAGGTTAGAGTAGTGTGTGACGCGTGAGCTGGAGTTGGATATAGGGGTTCGCCTTATAGAGACATCGTGAGTAACATACTAACTTCAAGCACCCCTGTAGCTAGGGCCGTAGGTGCGTCCCAGAGGAAACACTAGAGCCAAAGGGAAATTAGATAAATAAGGGTTACTTAGCATATTACAGCAAAGGAGATGTTAAATAGATGTCAGTGGTGAAACAGACAACTACCACAGACATCAGTCTCCTGTTAAAATATTGACATAAGGGGGCGTGGCCTGACGCAGCATGGAGTAGGACGTACAGACACAGAGCTCCGTCCATCACTCCTAATCCTCATTAATCCTGGACATCCTGCATTAACAAACCGGCTGGATTGTGTCCCTGGGACACCCGGAGCAGAATTATCCGGTTCCTGCGGAGAGAGAGCGTGTGACGGCCCGAACGGAACGGCGATCTCCCGCCCGGCGCCACACTAAATTTAGGCCGCGGCTTCGGCCTACCACCGGAGGTCGCGGCCATCTTGGTCCTCCTCATCTGCGGCCCTGCCTGAAGCCTGCATCAATATACAGGTACCTAGCTGCGGGATAACCCCCTGGGAGAACGGGATTGAACTCATCCCTCTGATTATTAGCTTATATAATCATTAAAAGCCCAGGGAGAACGGCCTGGATTGCGGCCTAGACCTCTATGCTGTGACCGGCGGCCATTTTGGTACACCCACCTCCTCTGCCTGCATTGTAACACAGTCTGCGGTCCTGTTCCTCCCCTCCAAATAGTACCTACTCGGCCCTCTGTGTTTCACAGGACATAACTCCAGTCTGCCAATATTTCTGAGAAAAGAGGGGTAATACCTCACATACTGACACAACAAGATTAGCTCCTGTCCCCATTTCCCCGGATACCCTACCATCTGGACATCATGTCGCCATCGAAGTCTCAGAAAGTCGCTGTATCTAATTTGGATCAATACCGCCGACAGGACAGGGAGGAACAGGCGGAAAATGACGGCGGCGCTGCACATGGCGAGGAGCGCACAGCGGGAGACACAGAAAAGCTGTTGGAAGCAATAACCCTCTGCAGAACATCACTTGCCTCACAGATAGAAGAAATCAAGGTAGACATATCCTTGATCAGACAAGACTTCCACAAACTCCGAGACCGTGTTAAAGAAACTGAAACCCGCATCAGTGACATGGAGGACACCATTCCCCCAATGAGAACGGAGGTGCACCACATGAAGCAGCAAATCCAACAACTATTCTCCAAGCAAGAAGACCTTGAGAACAGAAGCAGGAGATGTAACATCCGCCTCATTGGTCTGCCGGAGGGAGCTGAGGGTAAGGACCCCACGCTTTTCCTGGAGCAATTGCTCATCAAGACCTATGGTAGAGAGGCCTTCTCCCCCATGCTGGCAGTTGAAAGAGCCCACCGCATGCCCGCCAGACCGCCGCCACAAGGAGCCCCACCACGTACTTTTATAGCCAAAATGCTCAACTACAGAGATAGAGACGCTACCCTGCGACTTGCAAGGGAAAGAGGCAACATCCCCCTAGGCAACGTAAAAATTGCGGTGTTCCCTGACTTTTCGGCGGAGGTGCAGCGACGCAGACAAAATTTCATGGAAGCAAAGCGCAAGCTTAGAAACCTCAACATGAAATATGCCATGCTGTTTCCAGCGCGTCTCCGAGTGGAACACGACGGCCGGGTTTCCTTTTTTGAAGATCCCGCTGAGCTGATGGCCTGGTTGGAACGCAGAAACAACCTGGAAAAGGCGGATTAAAGTGTCTGTGAGTATGTAATCACACGTTAATCATCCACATGCACACCCCTGAAATAGATGCAACAACAACCCACTAACAATCACCACTGCACACCCACCCCTATTTACTTCATCAGTTGTTACCGTTGTGAAGAATAGCCCAAGGGGTAGAGGGACACAGTGCATACACAAATATCTACATGTACTCCCCTGTTGTGGGCTTGGATCCAGTTTATATTATGCGGATTATTTCTGATATACAATGCTGGAACTCTCCTGGGACAATTCCTTAAATGTTCGAACTACACTTATTACTTCTTACATCTCAATGGAGCTCTGGACTGCTGTAGTCCTACAGTCCACAAGCAGAGTGCAGCGTACTCTGCCCCCATACAAGTCTGGAACTGGCGGCCTAAGAAGAAAGTACCACAACAGCACCAACCTTGATAATGTGCAAACTCTAGTTACACCCCTTAGTGAAGAGAGGTTAGCCCTCTCTGTGTTTTCTCTTCCATGGAAAGAGAAGTCTAAAGGTGCACAGACAATTATCCTACTTCAAGTACTTTACTTTCAGTATTTTTTCTCTCAATATGCCGCCAGGGCCGGGGCTGTACAGAAAGTTTTGTTATGGGTAAATGCTAGCATCAGTTGGGGAAGATGCAAAGCAGGGAGGGGGGAGGGGGGAGGGGAAATCTACAAGTTGAATTTCAATGTAAGTGTTTTAATGTACAAGCGCACGGCGCTGACATACCTTTCGTTTCACTGGTGTTCAGACGCTGCATGCGGTGAGTTACATCACATAACCAGAAAGAATATAACCATTTTTGCTTTTTTCCAATTAAGGAAAGAAGGGTATAGATTGAGATCACAAAAACATATTCTATTACAACTTCCGTTTCTATATAAATATGTTACCTTTCAATATAGCGTCAAGTCTGGGTTTGTGGGGAAAGCATTGTCATGCATACACACCGAGACCAATTGGAGAGAACACGTATCAGGGGGGGGGAGGGGGAGGGGAAAACTAAAAAACTAGATTCCACTACACGTGCTCCGGTTAACCTGTGTGTGACAATGCTATATCCTACGTTTAACTGGTGTTCAATTGCTACTCATAACATGTTATATCGCAGATGTATTGGGAGCCTGATACTTTCTGTTCTGTATCTACTAAAGAAAGAGAGCCGCAGGCTGGGTGCACAGAAATCCGTCCCATTTTATTTATTGCCCTTTTATTATTTCTTCTTTTATCACGCTATCAGATGCAAAAACATAAAGAAAAATCTGTTGCTGATGCAGGCTAGCACTGACTGGGTGGGGGGCGTTGCTGGGAGGGGGGAGTGGAAAAGGGAAGCTGAAAAACTGAACTTAAATGTGCACACTTTAACTGCTACGTCTACAATACCATCACGTCCCGGTTCCTCCAGGTGTCTACTGGACAAATACAATATGCTGTATCACCCATCCCTGCTTTTTAACTATCCTACATCGCCCCGCCACAATGGGGCTAAAAGCTACATTAACATACTAATATATAGGCACAAACAACAATGCCTAGAATATCACTGAAGTTCCTTACATGGAACGTGAGGGGATTACGTGATCAAATTAAACGGGCGGCAGCCCTCGCATTTATCAAAAGGCAAAGAGCGGATGTGGTGACCCTGGTTGAGACCCACATAGAGGGTAGACTTCAGATGACACTGCGTCGCCCGTGGGTGGGTTGGGCATTCCACTCGACCCATACAACACACTCGAGAGGTGTCTCGGTACTTATAGCAAAAACAGTGCATTTTGAGTTATGCGAGCTACACACTGACCCACAAGGTAGATATATATTTATATCCGCTAAATTACACGGGGAACCCTTCTTGATCCTCGCTGTCTATGTCCCCCCCCCATTTTCCACTTCCATACTACTAGAGGGAATTTCCTTTATAGCAAAATACCCATCAGCTCAGACAATATGGATGGGAGATTTCAATAGTACACTTAATGAGGAACTGGACAGACTGAGACCAACTCCACTTGCTACAAACCCCCCCGGGGATACTAAACTAGCCAGGCTTTTCTCACCCTTTCACCTGATAGACACCTGGAGGCATAAACACCCGCACACGCGTAAATACTCCTGCTTTTCAGCAACACACAATACCATGTCAAGAATTGACTTTATTTTTATATCTCAAAATCTGTTAGCACGTCTCCTTGAGACAGAGTTTGGTCCTAGACTGCTCTCGGATCACGCTCCATACTGGATCACCCTCACCTTCCATATAGATAAACCACCAACTTCATGGCGCCTTAATCCGTTCTGGCTGACGCTGTTGCCAGAGGATGACGACTTGTCAGCCGAATGGGAGACCTTCTTCCGGGAGAACACAGACTCTGCCTCTTTCCTAATAGTATGGGAAACCTTTAAAATACACGCTAGGGCTACCCTAATAACTCGCATCAACAAGATCAAAACACACTCATCAGATATATATGAGAAGGCGGAGACTGAATTCTCACACATAGAACACACATATCAAACTGACCCATCCCAAGCTAACGCCTCCCACTTAAAACTACAATCTAGGATCATGAACCAACTCCAATACGAAAAAGCAAGACAGAAATTATTTTTTGCCAAACAGAAGTACTTTGAACAGGGTGAGAGAGCCGGAAAACTCCTGGCGTTTCTAGCTCGAAATGAGGACAAACCCCCAGTGGTAATTGCACTTCATAGCCCAGAGGGGCAAAAAATCACAGATCCTCCTGTTGTGTCATCCAAATTTAGGGAGTTCTTTGTGGACTTATACAATTCTAGGACCCAAGAGGGACCAGACGATATGATCCCCTTTCTAGAAGGAGTAGCATTCCCTCAACTTACGCTTGAACAAAGGGAGCTTCTGGAGGCCCCTCTCACTAAAGAAGAAATAGACACCGCAATTGCAAGTTTTGCCAAATCTAAATCCCCTGGCTCAGATGGGTTACCCATAGAATTTTACTCACATTACAATGAAATAATCACCCCCAAACTGCTTACCCTTTATAATGCTATGTTTCAACAATTCACCCTCCCATCCTCTATGGGTGAGGCCACAATTGTCTTGATACCTAAACCGGGTAAGGACTTGGGTCACCCGGAATCCTACCGCCCTATCTCATTACTACAGGCTGATATTAAGATTCTGGCCAAAATTTTAGCCATGCGACTCAATCAAGTGATACTCAACCTTATACATGCTGACCAGGCAGGTTTTATGCCGGGACGTAACACTTCCTTTAACCTACGGAAATTATTTATAAATCTGCAGGCTATACATGAGAATGTAGGCACAAGGGTGATAGTCACCCTTGATACAGCCAAGGCTTTCGACTCGGTTGAGTGGGGATACCTCTGGTGCTGTCTTGAACGATATGGCTTTGGTCCAAACTTCATTCAATGGGTACAATTACTATACCAGAACCCCACGGCCAGAGTGGTGGCAAATGGATGGCCGTCTCAGAAGTTCGACCTCCACAGAGGCACGAGACAGGGCTGCCCTTTGTCCCCACTACTGTATGCTCTGGCTGCGGAACCACTGGCCATCTCTATCCGGACAGACCCAGAGATCATAGGATTAAAAACTGGAACCCTCACAGAAAAAATCAGCATGTACGCTGATGACACATTACTGTATCTGGCAGACCCAGGTCCTTCCCTCCACCGGGCTCTTCAGACAATTGAACGATTTGGGAAATTCTCGGGCCTCAAAATAAATTGGGGGAAATCCCAAGTTTTACCAATAGACACTTTCCCACCCACGGAATTCCAAGCCACCCTACCATTACAAAGAGTAGACACAATTAAATACTTAGGAATAAATACCTCCAAAAATCCAGCAGACTATATAACACTTAACATTAAACCATTATATTCCCTTATTAAAACCAAAACACAATCGTGGACTAGACTACCCTTAGGAGTATGGGGCCGCATCAACCTTATAAAAATGATACTACTCCCTAAAATACTATATATACTCTGGCATACCCCAACATACATACCTCTAAAACACTTTAAAATAATGGAGTCCCTTCTCAAGCCCTTTGTGTGGGGGAAAAATAGACACAAGATTGCATGGCAAACCCTCAAAAACCCAACGGACATGGGAGGTACAGCACTTCCAGACCTTAATCATTACTATATTGCGTCCCAACTCTCCCAACTTTACCATATAGATAAGGTGGACAGTGAAAGATTCCGGATGCTACTCTGCCCACACTGGGCCCAAGGAATCTCAGATTCCATATATGCTATCACCATGGGCACTAGGACCAATGAAGGTAACACACACAAAACATCCCTGTTGTACCAATACAGACGCATCTGGGAACTCGCAAACAACAAACTCAATATACCCAGACATAACGACTTCACCCCCTTATGGTGTAACAGAGACCTACCAGAGCTCCACAATATCCATGACTCGAGACCCTGGATGGAGAGGGGTATACTCTACTTGCACCATGTCTGGTCAAGCGGAACCCTAAAAAGTTTTGACACCCTTAAAGAGGAATTCCATCTGGCCAGCAATATGGTATTCAGATTCCTCCAATTGAGACACGCATTACGGGCACAATTTCCACAACCCCCAATACAGTCAGCCCCCAATCCTCTAATAGCAATCATAAAAGACATAGACCCAAAAAAATTAATCTCCTGTTTCTATAACATGCTCACTATCCCAATAGCCACAAAAATAGCATACGGCCTCAAATCCCGCTGGGAGAGAGATCTGGGTAACCTAGAAGATGAGGAATGGGAAGAAGCATTGGACACATGTAAAGAAGTATCTCCCAAACTATCAGACAGGTTGACACAATTAAATATAATACACCGTACATACCTAACCCCACATAGGATAGCCAGATATAAACACAACTGCTCAACATTGTGCCCGATGTGTGGATCCACGGAGAGTTCGTTCTACCATCTCCTCTGGGCATGCCCACAGATACAGGGCCTATGGAAACAGATAGTGACCTTCCTTCACGACAACATGGGCTCACCTGTGACACTGGACCCCAAACAATGCCTGTTAGGTATATTCCCGAACCCACTGGAAAAATACACCAAGGTATTTATACAGGAGACCCTGTTCTCATGCAGAAAGATAATAGCCAGGAAATGGATGCGTCCCTTACCACCCGAGACTAAAGAATGGAAAGCAGAGGTAAATGGGACACTCCCATACAAACGGGTGATATACATCAATAGAGGGTGCCCAGACAAATACTATAGAATATGGGATCGATGGCTACAGGACTCGGAAACCTGCTCATGACCACTGCAAATTTCTTTGCACTGGAGAAATACCTCCCCTCAATGAAAATACTATAATCATACCCTATATTAAACGATAATATCAATAGAGAACATCAAAAGAAACGTATTACAGACCATTCATGTATGTAACCATCTTTATTCTATGTACAATTACATTGCAATGTATACATGTATAAATATGTGCAAATGATATGACTTGTATGCATTCTGATTCACAATAAAAAACTTTGTTGGAAAAAAAAAAAAAATATTGACATAAAGGGATAAAGGATAATGGGGGAGGGAATAATAAGATAAACTGGATAAGTATACTAGTTCCCTCTCAAAACTAGGAGGACACATCCATAAGGTATTAAACTTGGATGTAGGAGTAAGTAGGATGTCAGGCAATGAAGACACAGGGCGACAGAGTGGGCGCCACGTACCACAGTCCCGCACAGCCACGGGACAGGATAGTAGGCAGCCAGGTAGAACACAGAGGGGAGCGGCAATACTAACCTTATACAGGGGAACCCAGCACTGGCTCCGCGTCAGGAATGTTGTCCGGTTCGCATAGCGGCCATTGCTGGCCACTATAAGAGCTCCCCAACCCGGAAGTCAGGGCACGCCAACGTAGGCGGTCCCTGACGTCACCGGGTCTGTTCGCCCGCACTGCGCAGGTGCACGCGAATGTGCTACTGCACAAGCGCGCTCTCCTGTCGAAGGGAAACAAGTTCCCGGACACAGAGACACAAGCAGCAAGCAGCTGCCAGGGCAAACATGCGTCCGCCGCGGGAAGAAGAACCGGGACCCGACAATTGCCAACAGGTCCTGATAGGAACAAGGGAGATTGTCCTTTTACAGCAAATTGGTTCAAAACAATAAACAATAATAATGAGCAACCCTTAATAAAGAGAACCAAAACATATAATATACAAAATATAGTAATTACCCGTGTCACTAAGGACCTATTAGGTCCCAAACAGCATCAAGGGTGGTCACAGGCAAGTGAACGTGTTATGTCTTGAAGCATCCTAAAATAAAATCAAGGATAACCCCATGCAAAAAGGGGGGGGGCAGAGGGCAGGGTAAGGGGAAAGGGGGAGGACCAGGGTGAAGAAGAGGGAAAAGGGGGGAGGGAAACAACAGGGGGAGAAGAGGAGGGGATACATGGAGGGGGAGGAAGGGAAAAAGAAGGGGGGGAGACACAGGGGGGCAGGAAGAAGGGAGGAGCACAGGGAAAGGGAGGGAAGGGGACACACATGAAAGGAAACCCCAAAGTCTTACAAGAATGCCTCGTTGAGGCCAGGGGGGATAGTGGCGTTGAGTCGCTCGATCCAAAGGGCCTCCTTTTGGAGTATCGAGCGATCCCAATCGCCACCCCTAGGGTTGGGTTGAACTACCTCCAATACC